>NC_046314.1:95720146-96032741 GCF_009819535.1 Lacerta agilis
GAAAGCCGCTTCCTACGTCACATGCTTGCATCATGGGAAGCAGGGATGGGAAACTCGTGGTCCTCCAGATGTTGTTGGACTATAACACCCATCATGCATGAACACTGAGCATGCTGTCCGGGTCACAGTTCCCTCAAACCTGATCTAAAACCAAAGTACATCCAGAACTATCGTTTTTACTCCTGTACAAATTTAACTGATTGTTTGAACTTCATTTTATTCATTTATTTTACAATTGCCAGACTCTTTCTTAGGGGTCTGAATAGAGCCTTCCGTGGTGGTGAGGAGCTTCTATGTCACCTAACTTCACCATTGGGATTGAGGGCCAAACCTGTGTCTAAGGAGGCCCAGCATTCAATATTTCTCAGCACACCCACGTTTTTAAGCACAGCATAATCTTGTTTTTCCCCTCCTGCCCTGCCTTTCTGCTATGGATGGATTAAGAGCAAGCTCACAAATCTTCAGCTAATGCTGGCAAGGGTGAACATCTCATTAGGTTCTCTCAAGTAGTTATTTATATCAAAGGGTATTTCAACTTAAACTGTCCCCAACAAGTATAACTTTTGACATAGCACACATCAAAGTTCAGAAAATGCTAATAACAGTATTATAGTGACTTAAAGATAATAAAGTTCTGGCCATAACCATCGCAACCAAAGAAACAAATTTAAGAAACTCCAGGGCAACTTGCCAAAAACCAAGCAAAACAATCTCAGTATGCTATCTGAGTATAGTATTTATATATATATATATATATATATATATATATATATATATATATACACACACACACACACACACACACACACACACGTGTGTGTGTGTGTGTGTGTGTGTGTGTGTGTTATCATTTAAGATAAACAATTACAATTATTTAAATATACAGTTACTTAAATGTAATTGCTTAGCCATTAGTATGTAACTAATACGAACATATCAAATGCTGTATATGTAACTTCACCCTACATCTACCACTTTCACTTGTATTTAGGGACCAATTCAAAGAAAATCAGCCATGCTTAAATTCCACCGAAAGTAATGGGATTAATTTAATTGCAATGGGCTTGTCCCATTGATTTCAGCGTGATTTAGACCACACTTACCAAAGATCAGGCCCCTCTGAAGCCAATGAGACTTACCCCGTCTCTCCCCCCGCCCCCCGCTGCTGATTGCAGTGTATAACAGTGGGGAAAGTGCTGCTATATCCATATATTCACATTCTATCCATGCATGAACGTGGTGTGGGACCGTGACTACAACTCTCATGTTTTACTTTAGTGCCAAACTATAACTTGAGCAAGTTTTTCTTATAAAGGAGCGGGCGGGCAGGTGGGGGGGGAGCAAACATGAGGATGCCCTGATCCACATTAAGAAGTGCAGTGAGTGGGAGGAGGAATTTAATGCTAGGAAATCCCACCAGTCTATTTACCTCCAAAGGTGCTATGTGCCGTAAATGTGCGACACTTGTTTTGTGACATTCAGAAGCGCTGAAAGTACTTGCCCGCTATGTTGTTGGGTTGCTTTTGCAAAATTACCTTGGCTATAATTTTACTCGGTGTGTGTTTTCCCACCTGTAAATTACCCAGACCTCTTCATAGCATGTACAGTGATTATGTGGTACTTGAAAAACATCGCTAGCAAAACATGCTATCCAAAGCAAGACCCATGAAGCATCTCAATGTCCAGGCATGCTGTAAGGTTGCGGCATGGCGAGGACAAGATCTGCAAAACAATCAAAGACAATCTGCCCAGCTGGTTTTATAAAATCAACTGGGACAGGGGCTGCGTCTCTCTGAATGCATGCCCATTTTGCACAGCCCTACGATTCCACCTGTTCAGTAAGCCAAGAAAGCCAATAATAGCCGCAGAGCGACTTAACAGAGGTCAAGATAAACGTTAGGGCTCAGTGCAAGCAGGAAGCTCTCCTGCACAGCCTCTGCTGAAATGAACAAGAGCTACGTTAATCACTTCGCTTCAGTGAGGTTTGTGCTAGAGAAGCTCCTTACTCCCTCTCCCGTTTAGGGGCAAAGCTGGCACAATTACTTTATTACAGCACCAGGTCTGTAAGATATGAATGAACCTAGGAGATTTATTCAGCCAGTAAAGTAAATTTGGCAGCTTGAAATGACAGTCTCTTTTGAGGGATAAAACATCCTAATTCCATGTTGTTGTTTTTAGTTGAGCCTCTAGCCATTCACAATAAAGCTTTTTTTTTTAACAAACTAAAAGCTAAATGACCTAGAAAACAATGGGGGAACACACATTACACCGGAATGTTGAAGAATGCTTTTTGTACTGGAACATAGGAAGCTGACTTATATTGAGTCAGATCCTTCATCCAGGTAGCTCCATATAGTCTACACTGACTGGCAGCAGCTTTCAAGGGTTTTAGGCAGTGTTCTCTCCTAGCTGTACCTGGGGATGCCAGGTACCAGACCTGGGACCTTCTGCATGCAGAGCGGATGCCCTGCCACTGAGCTACAGCCCTTGCAAAGGAAGAAACACAAAAGACAAGTGGCGCAAAACAGATTCAGATGACAATGAGTTGAGATTCCGATAGCAGAACTTGGAATGCAAACACGGGTTAAAGCATAAGTTATACTTAACTACTTACTCTTTCACTTCCTTAGAACCAAAATCCAAGTATCTGTTGCTGATCCACTGGATCTCAAACCAGTCTCTAAAACCATTGTTTCCACAACATTTGAACTCAATCTGGAGCATGTCGATTGTCTTCTTCATGAAGCACCTCCCTGGAGTATCTGTATCTCGATAGAACTTCATGCCATTTTTTAGACCATGCGCTAATGTACTATCCAGGGAACCCCTCATCAGAAAGCAAATGAGAACCACGAAGAGAATGAAGACGTTAAAGAACACACACAACACTAGGTACACTTTCAAGATAGGCTTCCACTTTGCAAATTTAGCAGGATCCAGAGAATCGTAACAGATCTTGCCTGCAAGACCATTGAACACGCAGGCTAGGAGACCCACCAATATCAAGGAATTCGGCACAAAGTGGCTTTCAGAGTTGTCCATCACTTCACTTCGTTTCCTGAGCTCAATTTTCAAGAACAATCCCATAGAGAAAACAACGATCCCAGCAAACAAGGAGAACCAGTTCATGAGCCATAGTCCTTGTGCTAGTTTTACTCTTTTCTTCTGGTTGAACTTGACTTTCATCACAGCCATCTTTGCAGTGTTGGGCTCACCAAGACTTCACAAAAAAATAATAATCCTGTTTTGGAAAGAGAACAACTTCAGGAAGATCTGCCACCATTCAGGCCTTGAAGATTCCAAATGGCGTAGCTCTAACTGAGCCATGGTTTGGCCCCTCCATCTTGCCGAGCCTGAAGGAGGAGAAATGTGGGTAGGTTTTCCTAGGGGCAAGAATCAACAAATTTCACAATAAATAAAAAAAGGATTATTGGCAAATAGCACATGCAACTATTTCTAGTGGTCCCTTCCATGCAAAGGAGAAACAGCTTCAAGGTTTCAAATGATTAAAGCTGGATCTACAATGCGTCATTCTAATACTAATCAGCGTGATCCAATTTAGAGAAATCTCTGCCAGCAGATGAGCAATGGAAATAATCCCTCATTTTACTAGTTAGTGGATTTGTGCTTTCACATGATACGTTACATTACACTGCAGTTGAAAACCAAGTTATTTCAAGGATGTCCCATTCCTAGTCTCTTTTTGGGAGAAAAGCCGAGACTCTCCAAATCCAAAACTGGATCAGAGACATTGCAATTTTTATAGATTACGCCAAGCCAGTAAGACCATGTTGCTGCTTATCCTGTCCTGCCACTCGCCTTTAATGACATCCCTCTGGTTTACCTGTTTTTTTGGGTGGAATTAAGGTCACCTTTTAAGAGAACTAAAATTTATGTTTGAGGAAGCTTGGATGACAAGTTATACCCATCCCCTAACTTTTCACAGCTGGAAGTGTTCAAAAGCAAGGGAGAAACTGTCTCGATCCTCACCAAAAACAATTCCCAAAGATATTGTGAGCAGCTTATAGGCTAATCGTGCTGGGCCAACAGTGGAGCAGAACTTGAGGCTTTAAGAAAGAAAACCCTTTGTGCAGTGTGACACCAGGGATGTAGTTGCCCCACAGATTAAGCAGGGAATCTCTGCTTCAACGTCACTGCTTAAGGAAGAAGACTGTTTTTTATGGACCTTGAGAATCTCAACAAGGTGTTCCGGTGGTGGAAATAGAACTCAGAATACAGTATGGCAGTAGCTGTAAAGACTCTCATTTGTGGATGAATATGATTATGAACTGTGCACCAGCTATAGGTAATTTCTTACTAGTGTACATGCCAATACAAGGGAAGTCCTTATTTTCTTCCTAAGTGCTCAGTGCAAGAATTTGTAAGTCATGTTGACTTTGTCATATTTGTCCTTGCACTCATCCTAGTAGACAGGAAATATTTATCAGAAAGACGTATGCAGACCCTAACCCATGCTTTTGAAAATCTTTGCAATCCACCTAACATACACAAAATGAAAATGATAGGAAAATGAATGTGTAACTTTTTAAACAGCAGGAGAAAGCATCAAATTCCATACAGCAAACTATTGCAAGAACTATCCTTCTGACTGATCGCAGATCTTCATGGAAAGAGGGAGAAAAAGAAGCTGTGAAACATGCCTCTGTATAATCTAGTGGCTAATACTAATATTACAAGAAACACAACATCAGTAAGATTTATGTGATCAACTAATGCTAAAAAACGTTGGCTACAAACTTTTGAGTTCTCTTAGTACAGATATTCAATTTTAAAAAAAGATGTTTCTAAAACAGATTACAGTATTTTCCCACTTACTGTCATGTCTTCAGATTTTCAATTCCAAAATGGAATTAGTGGGTTGGAACACCCGTTTGTACATTGTGTTCTAAGCACATACACAGAAAGGGAATAGCTGAAGGAAGGTGGTCCCGGCAGGAAAGGTAGGGTAGAAAGGTTCTCTCAGGGTGGGAAACTGGAAGATGTAGGCTCCCAGGTGGCAGCTGGGTCTACCTTTCTTTTTGTGGATAAATGATATGATATATATGATATAAATGTGATAAAGGGCCCTTATATTTCCCCCCTACTTTCTCTTTCTCTTTCTCCCTTTTCATTTCTCTCTTCTCATTTCTTGGTTTCTTACCATGTTTGAAATTTAGATTAGTTTTATGTTGAAAACTTTCAATAAGAACACTTTTTAAAAATACATTGTGTCCTAAGCTACATTGGTAGATTTCCAGTTATGTGTACTTTTAAAATCGTTGCCTTCATTATGACAGCGAGCAAGAGACACAGAAGTGCACCGAGCAATCTTAGTATAAAAACATACAGGAAGGAGCCCGGATGAAGGATGACAAAGCCCATCCCTCCCTGTGTATATGAACAATTATGGCTAACCTTTATGGTTACTTTTAACTGATTTAACTATGTACAATGTATCCCTCTCGTGCACTGCTAAGAGGTATATGAATTATAAGTAACATTTTGCATGGGATATGGCTTTAGGTGGGAGCTTCCTCTTAAGTGAGGGAGGTTTAATTAGAGACAACTACTTTCCTGAAGTTTAGTTTTCATAAGTTCAAGGCATTGTCATACCTCTTTGAGCTACCATGGTTTCCCCCAGAATCCTAAGTGCTGCGGCTTGCTGGGGGCTGCTAGGAGGCCCCTGCTCTTCTTGCAGAGCTACCTTTTCCAAAATTCCCTGGGGAGAGGGATTGACTGTGAAACTATTCTGGTAGTTAGTTCTGTGAAGGGGAATTGGGGGCTCCTGACTGCGCTATGCACCCTTACCTGGCTGCAGTTCCCAGGGTGTTGGGGGGAAAGGGGGAAGTCATGACTGTTTGTGTTGTATAATAGTGCTTTAAATCTAGAGTGCATATGGGACCTATTTATTTTTTTAAAAAAAATATCTACTTAAAAAGCTAGATGGAAAAGGAATGTCTTCAACAGGTCTTTTAAATGTGTTTGTGAGGGGGGGTTATTGTGGTTTGGTTTTTTTGTTATGTTATGCATTTTGTGTTTTCATTTTGTATTCTGCCCTGTGATCTTCAAATGAAGGCTGGTATATAAATTTAATAATTAATAATTAACAACAGTAGTTCTGATGTAGGAGGCAAGAACTGGACTGCTGCTCAGCTTGCTTGTGTCAGTTGTCTAGCTACAGTGCCTTTCTAACCTAGAGGGATGGATCCAGGGATGAAAAAAAAAGCTTTCTACTTGCACAACAGAGCTTTCTCTGGTTCCTCCCCCATTCAAACACTGCAGCCCTCTTTGCCCCTTCTGAAAGCTGCTTCAAGAGTCAAGGGATCTTCTGGAATAGTATGTGATGGGTTATTTTGCAGCAGGATGAAGAAATTAGAATCATTTGGCAGGGCTGTCTTGTACAAGCACATTTCTGCTCACCCAATATATTCCTGGATCCAAGCTGCACAACAGGGATCAACAACACTATCCCTTCTCACCTATAACAGCTTGCTAGGGTGTGTGTTGTACTAGCAGCCATTCCTCCAATTAATTATTGGAATTCACAGTGCGACCAGCAGTAGAGCACTCAAGATATGCCACCTCCAGTTTCTCCCCCTGCTTGTGGGAGAGTGAGAAGTGGCCTGTGAATTGTGGTATGTAACCACCTCCCAGTGTCACAGAGATATTAAGAGGTAGAGTACCACTTGTAAAACAAAATTCAGAAGAAACCAGTCACTTATGACTTTTTAATCTGAGCATCCTGTAAACAGGGAAACTGGTTTATAAAACCAGTAAGTTCTTAACTACTTTCACATAAATACTAAAATAACATAAGGAATGGAAATGTTTTTTGTTACAGTCAAACAGTAATGAAGACCAATTTTACAGAGTTTATAGACAGGCCAACAATACTGAGCCCAAAGGCATTACCTCTAACAGTGACTAGTTCATTTTAATCCAAGATGACATTTGCGGAAATAGCATGGACAGTACATCAAGACTTTGAAATATCCAGACCATTTCATATTTGTACAGAAACATGCAAAATGCTATATGAAGTTTCGTATGTTTACTGTGAAAGCAGTTTTCTTGCATACAGCACAATAAACGTGTGGGCACAATCTAGCCAGAGTTCAGCACTTTTAATTTCACAATGATTTTTGCGGGAGAATTAAGCATGTGCTTTAGTTGTTTAATGCATGTATACATTTTTGGCTGGTCACAGACCTTTCAAAAACTTGCAGGTACAGTGTTAATTGAAACCAAAACCAATTATATGCACTTGTTCAGGATTAGAGTATTTGTCAGCTCTAGGTGCAAAGGTGAACTAAAGCTTACAAACACTGTAATTCAGCAACACGTTTTGGTGACATTTTGCAGGTGGTGCAGGTAATCCCTCAATGTATTCTAGCATACGAAAGTATATTCTATTAGGGACATTTGAAACTGAAGTGGAAGTCCACCCAAAGTTTGCTTCTGGAAACAGGGCATAATTTGAATTGTTTAAAAGGTTAGGCAGCCAGTTGAAGGGATGGTTTGACACCCCTACTCTGACTTGTAGCATCTCTGTTATACATGTGCCACATTCCTGAATAAGCTTATTTGACAGATATGTGGTATACTAATTGTTAATGTTTTTTCAGCTTTAACTACAAGTATTAATTTAACCATTAGATAAGGTTATACTTTCCTCAACACTTGCAGTGGTTCTAATGTGTTACAGAGCTGAAGCATTTCACCAACCAAAGCACTCTTTTTTTAAACCTGCACAATGGGCAGATAACCAAGAGTACTGGCACATCTTATTATCTTAAAAGCTGTGGCAGAGATGAGAAAGCACCACCGTAAAGGAGTTTGGAGAAATAGTAAGGTAGCCGCAGCATAAGGAAACACAGAGTGCAGACAACAGAAGGCACAGCACCAGGGCAATTCATTACTTAGCAAGAGCCACCAGGCTGTGTTTGGCCTCCGCTTATTACACTGCCTAAACCGATACCGGGAACAAGAAAAAAGACATCAATCTGGTATCTCCAACTGCATCCTTTTGTGAGCCGTTTCCAGAATGCACCCGGCTCTATCTAGTCCCCTCTGCGGAGGGGCTACAATCACCGGTTCGATCCCAGTCCGCGATCCTCTCATTTTCGGGGATCACACTCCAGTTCGGCGAAGGCTCGTTCCTAGCCAGCCAGTTGAAGTCGTCCACTTGGCTCCAGTTGTCCCTGCTCCTGTCGAGCCCGGAAGTCTCGAAGTCGGCGTCGATGCCCTCGTAAGTCCACGTGTAGGGCGCGAAGCGGACCCCGCTGCAGTCCTCCAGCATGGCCCGGCAGGTCACCTGCACGTAGAAGCTGCTCTGGGTGGCCTGGTGCGTGCGGAGCTGCTGGCAGGCCAGGGCCAAGACGCAGCCGTCGCAGCCGTCGACCCTCACCGACGTGGACACGGGTCCGCAAAGCACCGTACAGTCCCGGCAGTCGCGCACCAACAGCGTGTTGGGGTTGCCCCGCAGCCGCACCCGGCAGCGGCTCAGCTGCGAAAGCGCCACGTCCCGCTGCAGCAGCTCGGCTGGCCCCAGCTCAAGCTCCTGGTCTTCGGCCCGGCTGAAGCCGCACCCGGGTTCCTCCTCCTCCTCCTCCTCCTCCTCCGCCCGGCTTGGCTGACCCTCCCGCGTTGAAGGCACGGGCGGCGTCGGCGGCGCCTCCTGGGCCGAGGCGGGCTCCTTCCTGAGGCCCTTCTTGAAGGCGAAGCGCTTCTTGGGCTGCAGCTGGAGGCGCCGCTCGGCCAGCGCGTCCTGGAGCCTCCCCAGCGCCGCCTGCGCCTGGCGCACCTCGTAGGGGGCCAGGAAGCGCACCGAGTCCGTCAGCAGCCGCTGCAGCTCCTGCAGCCGCTGCGCCGCCTCCGACACGGCCTCGGCGTCCCGCTCCGGCCCCAGCAAGGCTTCGGCGGCTGCCCGCTCCCGGCCGAAGGCGGCGGCGAAGTAGTCGCTCTGCTCCTCCCGCACCGCCAGCGACTCTTTCTCGCGGCGCCGCCGGCCGGCTTCCTCCCTCCGCTCCGCTTCCCGCTGCTGGAACCTCTCGGGGACCTCGGGGGCGAAGCCACGGCCGCCGGCGACAGACACCCCGTTGCTCTCAGGAGCAGCCTCCATCTTGCTGCTTCTTCTTCCTCCTCCTCCGGGCGCGGCTTCGAGCGCCTCGCACTAAAGGCGGCGCCGATTGGCCCACTAAGCCCGGCCTAGCTCGCGATTGGTTGCGGAGGCCTCAGGGAGTGGGCGTGGCCAGCCTCGTTTCTTAAAGGCGCCGCGCCGGCGGTGCTCAGAAAAGTGCCGGCAGAGGAGGATGTAGCAATAATGAAGCCTCGTCGCATCCGGCTGCTCCTTCGGGAGGGTGGAAGGAGCGAAACAAAACACAGCTGGGTGTGGCCGGGGCTGGAGGAAGTCGAACGATCTTTGGACGGAAGAGGAGAGGGGGATTTGGGGGGAAAGGGTTTTGGAAATTTCGGCTCCTGCTTTTTTAAACGTGAAGTATTTGCTAGTCTTTGCTAAGGGACTCTTCGGTGTTGCAATTGCAACCAAAGGAAATGGCATGCCTGCCCCACTGCAAATTATTGAGCCTGTCTTTAAGCTCCAGCGATTTATCAGGCGCTGCTGTGTTCAGAAATGGATTCTAGAGTAATAGGTGTTGCCGCAAAACCACTCAAAAGGTCCTCTGTGTAATAGACATACAATTTGTAGTTTGCTGTTTGTCGGGAAACAAAAGGTTGTGTTCCCTTACGCATTTAATTATCACTTCTGAATAAAAGATACAGAGGGTTGTGGAGGAATGCAATACATTTTTTTAAAAAAAGGGAGAAGAAACAGCTGTTTTCCTTCAATATAATAAAAACTAGGTGAGATTTTGGTTCAAATAATTCAATAGATGTCCAAAGTCTGTATCTTTGGCCCGCCGGTTGAATTAATCTGCCCCCCGTGGCAGCATATTTCCTGTGGTAAAATCCTAAAAAAAGCTCAGCAACTTCAATCCTAAAAACAACAAACTTCATCAAATCTGGCCCTCTTTGAAAAAAGTTTAGGCACCCCTGTAAACGATTGAAAGATGATATTGCCCTCATCCATTTGTTTTGTGTTAGAGCATATGCTTTGATGCAGAAGGTCCTATGTTCCATTTTTGGCATTTCCAGGTCCAGTAGGGGAAATCCTTTTTCTGAAACCCCAGAGAACAGCTGCCAAACACTAGGCCAGCCTTGTCCAACTGCTGCCTGACACCAATAGAACCTATAGTGCAACACATCTGAAGTGTACCAGTTTGGCAAAGACTCAGCTAGATGGACCCAAGATCCCTAGGTTCTTAATCCATAGCAATGGGAGGTGATGGAAAGTCCCAGAAAAGTTACATCCTAATTCTCTTAAACACATTCATGTGGAAATTACTATCCATCTATGCCTGCCATGGAAGGTATTGGAAATAGGTTTCACTCACGTTTATGCTGAAAAAAGGGCTCTCAAAGCATCTTACAAATGCAAACACCCTGTTTTGGGGCTTGTTGTTGTTTAGTCGTGTCTGACTCTTCGTGACCCCATGGACCAGAGCACACCAGGCACTCCTGTCTTCCACTGCCTCCCACAGTTTGGTCAGACTCAAGTTGGTAGCTTCGAGAACACTGTCCAACCATCTCATCCTCTGTCGCCCCCTTCTCCTTGTGCCCTCCATCTTTTCAACATCAGGGTCTTTTCCAGGGAGTCTTCTCTTCTCATGAGGTGGCCAAAGGGATTTAGAGATAAGGAAAAAAATTACAGGCACCGGTAATAATACGGTAATAATAATTATAATTTACTATTGATATGCCACCCATCTGACTGGATTGCCTCAGCCACTCTGGGCGTCTTCCAACAATTATAAAACCACAGTCTCGTTCCTTATTGGAATCAGCCAGATAAAGGACTCTACTAGCTAATAAGAAGGACCATGCACCACCACCTGTTGTGTTTGATTTCCTATAACTTGATTACAGTACTTCCTTAGGAATTCACTGCTGAATGTGTTAACTACACTGAAAAACAATTGTGTGTGAGGTGATTTGAAAGCTTCTGTGGGAATACACTTCGTGGATCCGTTAAGATCCGCGGTTATTTGTTTATATTAATGTTTATTATGAACTACTTTTCGTATCCTTCCGTTTAAAAAGTGAAAGTAAAAGTAAGACTCAGTGGGCACTTTGCCACTGAGATCACTCCGCCTAAAAATTGTAGTTCCAGAGGTTTTTGAAGTTGTCATTGGACGTTTATTGTGCTTCCCGCCTTTTTGGGAGGCAGCAACAGCATTTCTATTGGTAATATATCGATCGTGATGTCACACTTGGTGATCAATAAAAGGCTGAGGCTCCCCGCTTAGGCATCTCAGTTAGTTCCGTTATTCTTTGGTTCTTTCAGTTGGGTTAAGTTTAGTTTAAGGGGAGCGGGTTGGAAGGGCTGGACGGGTTGGAAGGGCTGGACGGGTTGGAAGCGCATGCAGGTGGTAGTTAGGGTCTAGCTCGCAGAAGATTTGGCGGTAAAGGTTAGATAGCCTTTAGACCTAGCATAGGTTTAGATTGCGGAAGATTTGGCGGTATAGTTTTATTTAGCCTTAGCATTGCGGAAGATTTGGCGGTGCAGGGACTGTTAGTTTAGGGAAAGTTTAGCTTAGGGCTAGGAACAGCAAAGAGTAAGAGCCTATGCGGGTCAGCCAAAGCCATAAAAGAAATATCGGTGTCTGTCTTTATTGGGGAAAAAGGTTTTTTATTTAATTTTTAAAAAAAACATTAGGGGTTTCACTTAGTGCTTTAACTTTGCCCTTAGTTTGGTCATCTTTGCTTTAGCAACAGTACAGGAGGTCACAAGTGGTTTCAAGTCTAGTTTCGAGGCATCCATTCATTTTCGAGGCATCATCATTTCCGACTTACTCACGCAACTTCAGATTATGAGGCTTGGCCGGCGCCCGTGCCAATACGCACGTGGAACGCTGGCCGCATTTCCCCGGCAACTGGTATCCCGTGTGTAGGTAGCCTAGACTTACACACGGGAAGCTCCAGCACCGAATCCCCGCAAGCTTCCTCTGTACTGTTTAATCTATGATGCCTCGTTCAGACATGTTGGAGACACATTCTAAGTCTGCTGCTTGAATAAAGTTCCAGCATTGCTTCTTATGTATGGGAGTTACTGATGCAGAATGATGCCTAAAACAATCCTTTGGAAGAAGAAATTCCTGACCAAAGCATTATTGGTTACAATTGCCACTTTGTGGCAATAATTTGAATCTGTGGTCATACTTAAAGGTAAAGGGACCCCTGACCATTAGGTCCAGTTGTGGACGACTCTGGGGTTGTGGCACTCATCTTGCTTTACTGGCTGAGGGAGCCGGCGTACAGCTTCCGGGTCATGTGGCCAGCATGACTAAGCCGCTTCTGGCAAACCAGAGCAGCACACGGAAACGCCGTTTACCTTCCTGCTGGAGCAGTACCTATTTATCTACTTGCACTTTGACGTGCTTTTGAACTGCTAGGTTGGCAGGAGCTGGCACTGAGCAACAGGAGCTTACCCTGTTGCGGGGATTTAAACCCCCAACCATCTGATCGGCAAGCCTTAGGCTCTGTGGTTTAATCCACAGCGCCATCTGCGTCCCACACGTGGTCATACTTACAAAGATCATTATTGGGAAGCATTATTTAGAATCAGATGTGTCATCAACTGGTACTCTATAAACACAACTGCCTATCTTGAAGCTGCTCTGTTTGGAGGAATTTGCAAACCTCGGGGGCAGATTATAGACTAGAGATGGGAAACCTATCTCCAGTTGTAGGACTTTCATTTCTCATCCCAGACCATTTGCTATACCAGCTGCAACTAATGGGAGTTTGAGTCCAAAAACATCTTGAGGGCCACATCCCTGCCACTGATTAGCCAAGGAACCTGTCAAAAGGGATAGCTGATCAAAAATCCAATTTAAAAACTTAATCAACACAGTCCTATGCATGTTTGTTTAGCAGTCCCAATAATGTACGTTCAATGGCTTTAATTCACAGGTTAAGTGTGCACAGGATTGCAGTGTGAGTAGTTTGTTTTTTAGAATAAATACACGAATATACATTAGCTTAATGTTGTGTATAAACTAATCAATTAAAGCTTTTGGTTTTATTTCAAAATTTTAGATGCCGTCCATGAATTTCAGGGTGTGATATACCCGGGGTGTGTGTGTGTGATGGGCTTTATGTCTTCCCCCCCCCATCATATTTTTAATCAGAAGTAAGTCCCATTGAGTTCAATATACTCCCAGACAAATGTGAATAGGGTTGAAGCCTTAGCAGAAAAATACCAGTTTTCCTCCACTCTGCTATAATGGATCACATGCGTAGAAACGTGGCTCAGCCTTATACTCACAGTGAGGAGTGACTGTCTGAATTTGACTGAACTGTTGTAAGCTATAATCTTCTGTCTAGATATAGTCTCTGTTTGGCTTTTATGTCAGATGTAAAATTACAGTATTAGACGTTAGGGAGTTTTCCAGCCCCACATGTAGTAATACCAACCTTTGGAAATCCTAAGAGGAAAGGATTGTAAAGGAGGGGAAGCTAGCAAGGAAATTGTGTTGTACCTGGATAGCTTGTTTTGCAATATTTCACCAGGGTTTAACTATTCTGGGGCCTGCAAGCAAGAGGAGCTGTTGGACTAGTTACTGCTATGAATGATAATCTGTACAAAACGAAGGCTTCTAAGTGCATTTTATTTGCAAGAGATTTGCAGTCATCATGGAGCAAAAGTGATAGGCACACAATAACTAAAATGATTTCAATTTCCATCTTGTAATTGATTTCCAGCATCTAAGAAGTAATAGTTTTTTGGGGGGTGGGTGGGTTGTAGAAGGGCAATGTAGTGTTTAGTGTATTATATAGCACTTAGCCGGCTCAGTGCTCACAACTTAATGGGTTTGTGTCTCTACCTTCAAAAGAACATGAAAAGATTGTGATTTTTATCAGCAGACTTTCTTATGCCTGGGAAGCATGCTGAATCCTGAAAATGTAAAAGAAACACAGAGATTTGACTTTTTGTCAATGCACTTGAAAGAAAACTATTGCAAGACGTTGGATGAGTGCTTTGCAAATTGAAGCCTATATATAACCTAGTTGCTGAAGGTGTGGTAGCCTCCCTTGCAGAGTGTCTACACATGTATCGAGGAGATTATAAGATTCAAGGGTTCTGGTGGCAAGCCTTAGAAAATAGTAAGCAAATTGCTGGATACTTAATTCCAAGAAATCCAGTAAATTGACTTTTAAACTGTTTGGAAGGATATATGGATATATGTGAATGTGGAAATAGTTACCAATATTTTGATAGGAGTGAAAATGTTGATTGCAATGTATTGGAGGCAGGGGGGAAGACTACTACCTCTTTTTTAAAATATTGGACATGACAATAAAATAACATATTCCATCCAGGCAAGAAATTATTTATTGATTGGGCAATTTTAATTTCCTTTTGGAATGAAACTTTTGATGGTTATGTTGTCAGTTGGTATTGTTTTCTTTTGTTTGAATATTGATGGTAATATTTGCAATAACTCATCTCTTTCATTTGTTACTTGAAGAACTAATGAAAATAAGCATGTAAAGTGTGAATATGATTATTTGTTTGTTCATTCATTCCATTTGTATCTCCTGTTCTCTTCACAGAGCTCAGGGTGGCATCATAGTTCTCTCACTCCCCAATTTGTCCTCAACACATCGCTGTGAGCTAGTTTGAGCTGAGAGACAGCGACTGGCCCAAGGTCACCCAGTGAGCTTCATGGCCGATTTGGGATTCAATGCATATTTTATATCCAATTGCAAGTTTTATTTGGACTTAAGAGGTATACACGTTTTGTTGAAATAAAAATTGAACCTTGGTCTCCCAGGTCTTAGTCCAGCACTGCAACCATCAAACCACACTGGCTCCTCCAGTGATAAACACATACTTGCAATGACATGTATCATTCAGTTACCCCTTTGTAAAGTCACAGAAGGATGTCCTGCATAATGTTGGCTGTGGCCCCAAAAGTCAACATTTCGGTTTAAACTGTCTTACCTTTAACTATGAGTGAATAGCCTCCAACATCTGGAGACCTGGGATTTAGCACAACCTATTTTATGGGATCCACTTTAATTTATTCATTTTTTTTTAAAAAAAATACTAGGTTTGTTTTTCTGCTTCTCTCTTTCCCCATCTAGTTTCCACTTATTATTCCCCATTAATCTTCCCACACATTATTGCTTCATTCTCTTTTTCTCCCCATGACCCTTCCTATCTGCACATTCCTTTCAAAGTAATTTTACCCTTCTCCTGAATTCCCCCCCCCCATTCTCCTTGCACATACAGCTTGCCCCTTATCTCTGCCTCCCAACTTTCTCATTCATCCTTCTTCCCTGGACCCCTTTACATTCACCTCTTCCTCCTACAACAGCTTCCCTCTATTCTCACTTAGTTAATTAATTGGTTAGTATTAACTATTAACCTTTTATTTCTTATTTCTTTCAACACCACCTCTGGGCCTTTTTCCTCAGAGTGGGGAGACATATCTTCCTGTCCCCCTGAACTTCTCTGTCCACCACCTTTACTCATAGAATCATAGAATCTTAGAGTTGGAAGGGACCCCATGGGTCATCTAGTCCAACCCCCTGCAATGCAGGAATCTCAGCTACAGCATCCATGACAGATGGCCATCCAACCTCTATTTAAAGACCTCCAAGGAAGGAGAGTCCAGTCTGTCCCACTGCTGAACAGCTCTTACTGTCAGAAAGTTTTCCCCGGAATATTTAGTCAGAATCTCCTTTTTTGTAACTTGAAGCCATTGGTTCGAGTCCTACCCTCCAGAGCAGGATAAGCATGCTCCCGCCTCCATGTGACAGCCCTTAAGATATTTGAAGATGGCTATCATCTCTCAGTCTCCTCTGATCCAGGCTAAACATACCCAACTCCTTCAAGCGCTCCTCATAAGGCTTAGTTTCCAGACCTGTGATCATCTTGGTTGCCCTCTTCTGCACATGTTCCAGCTTGTCAACATCCTTCTTAAATTGTGGTGCCCAGAATAAAACACAATATTCCCAGTGTGGTCTGACTAAGGCAGAATAGAGTTATACTATTACTTCCCTTGATCTGGACACTAGACTTCTGGTAATGCAGCCTAGAATACTATTAGCTTTTTTGCTGCTGCATCACACTGTCTGGTGACTCATGTTAAGCTTGTGGTCCACCAAGACCCCTAGATCCTTTTCACAAGTACTGCTAGTAAGCCAAGTGTCCCCCATTTGTGCATCTGGTTCTTTCTGCCTAAGTGCAGAACCTTGCATTTGTCCTTATTGAAATTCATTTTGTTAGCTTGCGCCCAGTTCTCCAATCTGTTAAGGTAATTTTGAATTGCGATTCTGTCTTCTGTGGCATTAGCTATCCCTCCCAGTTTGGTGTCTTTGCAAATTTGATGAGCATCCCCTCAATTCCCTTATCCAAGTCATTTTTAACGTTGTCAAACAACAACGAGCCCAGGACACAGAACCCTGTGGCACCCCACTTGTCACGTTTTTCCAGGATGACGAGGAACCATGGGTTCGTTCAGTCAACTAGCTACAAATACACCTACCGGTAACAGTTACTTCATTCAACCCACATTTTACCAGCTTCCTTGCGAGAATATCATGGGGGACTTTGTCAAAAGCCTTACTCAGTATGTAAATAAGTTGCTGGTACTGGCATGGATCTAACCAAATGGTTAAAACACAGCTGGGGCATAGGGCCAGCAAGCAGGGAGACAGTGGGCAGATTGTAACACTGTTTGAGGCCCACTGGTTGGTCTGGGCCCACTGTTTGAGAAACTTTGGTGTAGACAAAGTTTCCATGAAGTGGAAATTATGGTATCTAGAAAATTATCATTGTGTCCAATATAGTTGGAAAGCATATTGAAAATGATGCCTGCCACCGTAGTGTTCTGACCAATGGGTGGCTGTCTCTGAACTCAATTTTTTTTAATAATAACAAAATGTTGGGTTTTTTATTTTTAGTAAGCTCTAGGAGCAGGGCTTATTAAAACTTGTGTGCGATTGTAATAACTAATTAATAATGTAGTGATCAATCAGCTGTCTTTGTTAGTTACACGGTTGTGGACCTATTCTCCACTGCATAAACTTTCCTGACCTCTTCCCAGAGAAGGTTCCAAAGTTTTGTAATAGCTTCAGGAAGACTTAGCTGTAGCTAATGCCATCTAAACCTGTTATATAGGTCATATAGTCAGCAGGGCTGACTGTCTAACTGGAGCACAGTTGGCAGGTGGGCTTACATGGGGTGAAGCAGCTATGTGACAGGAAAACAATTTGTAGCTAGCGGCAAGAGTTCTGATGCAGCTTCCTCCACTGAATGTGTGTGTTCTGGACTAATGCCACATTCCACAGTGAAAAAGTCAAGTTTGGTGGCCCATGAATAGCTTCAAGTGAGCAACTTACTCCAGCAAAGGTTGAGAGCAGACTATTGCTTTTTAAGCCCCTGTCTGCAGTTTGCCTCCTCCAGTCTCCACCTCCCCACCTCCCATAGATAATTTCCGAGCCTTAAAAGGCCAACCATCTGGCCTGAAAACAGGCGCCATTCTTCTTCCATAGCTTCTACTTGGTCCACTCCTGGACTGGCGATGTGCTAAGAGACACACCTGGTTCTTCATGCTCAGGGGGAAATGCCCATGAGGGTCTGGGCTTTGGCTCTGTTGGCCCTAGAGGGCCAGAGGGAGGTTTCTCTGGGGGCTCCTGTCCAACGGCCTCAGGCACAATGGCCTTCAGTAGTCAGGTCTGAGCTCTGAACCTGTGTCCTGATCACTGTTAAATTCAGGAAACATTGTCTAGATGGCAATATAATCTCTTCCAACTGGTGACACCGCACAAGATGCAGATCCCAGGGGGCCTAAGATCTGAGATCACATTTATGGGTCAGGGAGCCTAGCTGACACATGGGGAATGGCAAGACACCTCGGTGCTGGCATCATTTCCTAATCATTTATTTTCATCATGTGGCCATTCACAGGTAACTTTGGTTGCAGCTGCTACCCGTAGTGCATTATTATCTGTATGTTGTCCTTATCTTTCCCCAGGCAACCAGTCAGCCATAGAGCATTTGAAGAGGCAAGAAAACTCTCTACCCTTTGTCATGGCAACCACAAGGGAAGCCTGCAGCAGCAATAGTGACAGATGAGTACCTCTGTTGGGTTGCCACTTTTGTCCTAGGGTTCCTAGGCTATTCTAGAGTGCATGGAAGACAATCACGTAAAGAAGAGGGGCATCTGTGCAACATACAAGGCCATATCCAACTAAAAGTACTACTCACATTAGACTCATTGAGATTAATAGTCCTAAATTAGTCGGGTCCATTAATTTCAGTGGGTCTGCTTTGAGTAGGAGTAACACCATGCTCCCAATTCCCATTCCAAAAATACAAGCCAGAAGAAAACTATCATTGGTGTGAAAAGCAGTGGAGACTTCCAGGAAAACCAACAGGATGGTTGGTGAAGAAAGTGTCAGGAAGGATTTTTATAAGCCCTTCCACAAGGAGAGGAAACAATATAGACTAAACGTGTTTGTTTGTAGCATTTAGTCTACTCTTTTAAAAAATAATTAATCTTTATTAATTTTGTAGAAGACAAGGCTTCAAATAATAAAAAACCCACATGGTAGAAATCCCCAGAATTTATAACAAAGGTAAGTAAAATTAAATGGGATACAAAACATGTCTGTATTTCATCTTATTATTCTGTCTGTCTTCAAAGGCTCCTTTGTGGACAGCAATAGAGGTTTTTATTCACTGTTACTCCTATTCAGAGTAGACCCGTTGAAAAGAATGAATATGACAAACTCTGAATCAGATTTAACGAAATGAGGCTCATCAGTGGAAGCCCTGCACCAAGACTTTGCTGGCATATTGGGGTTTTTCCTCTCTCCCTCCTGTGTGGCTCCATTAAATGGACTGTGGGAGGAGTCAGGAGGACAGTGTGCTGGGGGAGAAGAGTGAGGGATCAGGATAGTTGTTCTGTCTGGCAAGCCAAAATGCTCATTCTGACCGGTGATGTTGAATCAGCAGCCTTGGCATGTTGTTGAATTCTTCCTTCCAGTTTAGGGTTGTCATACGAATCTCGGTTATGTCTGGGAAATTCCAGATGTATGGCAGCCCTATTCCAGTTCATTAAATTCAGTGGGTCTCCTCTGAGTATAACTTGGTTGGATACAACCCCAAGTTCCAAAGAAAGTAGTCATGCCTCTCCAATGTAAAGTATGTCTTGGTGTTAGGAGTACCACAAGCTTATATACCTTGCATCCCTACCTTCAGGGGCTCTGCTGTCTCTATCGAAGAGATGTTGTTCACAGATGATGCAGCCTTGACAGCACACTCCAAGGAAGCTCTAGAAGCTAATCAACGGTTTTGCCTAAGCCTGAAGAGAGTTTGGCCATCAGCCTGATGAAGACGAAACACCTGGTCAGGATGTTGCTAGCACTCCAAGCATCACTGGTGAGGTGGTAGACAATTTTGTCTACCCGGGTTTCATCAGCGCTGAGCTGGACAAGCGTATTGGCAAGGCAGCCATGTCAATGGCTGACCTCTCCAACTGGGTATGGGAGAGTGTGATGCTAATGGCCAAGATTAAGATGAAGGTCTACCAGGCATGTGTGTTGAGCACACTGCTTTATGACTCATGGGCAACACCTCACTTCAGAAGATTGACACTTGAGGGCAATTCCGCCACAGATGGAAGTATGTGCCCTATTCTTGCACACATCCAGCATTTCTGAGAATTTGACTGGGTGATGAAGCATAATTTAATCAATATGAGATGCCTGCAAAATAAGATTTTAAGTACTGTTTCCTTTACTTATGCTGACATCAAGCAAATTGATTTACTATTCCATATTTTCCCCCAAATCTGTATCACCCAACTCTCAATCTCAACGTATCTTGTAAGTTTTCCATGTTCAGAGTCATTAACAGATGGTAAATTTTGGAAATTTGCTTTTTAGAGTTCACATTTACTACTAACATAAATCCTTCAAAGTTCTCATGGCCTGTGTTTTTATGCTTTGTCTTTGTGGTAAGGAGAGTTGGAGGCCGGTGAGAGCAGAACTTCTCCCCAGCCACAATCCTAGAGCGCTGCTGAGGGAGGAGGAGGAGGAGGAGAGTCCACCACCCACCTCCCCGCCCGCGCAGCTGGAGGACCATGCTAGGGAGAGGCCACATGTGCCCATGAAGCCTCTGTGTGTGGTGCTGTCAGGAGGGGGTCGTGCAAATGCTGCACGTTGTGCAGAATGGAAATATTTAGGTGCGATGTTCTATCCATGGATGCAGCTTGCAGAGGGAAAATTTGAGAGGGCGAGGGAGCATGGGTCTGCTGTGGGGAGTGGAGCGCATTTCTTGTGCGTGGGTGCCTGCCTGCAGAAGGGATTTGTGCTGCGGAGCAGTTGTGGAAAATGCCTATGTGGTTGTGTTGACAGGTGTGCAAAGGAGGGGTGCAGAAGCTAAAGGTATCTGTCTATATGGCCTTTCCAAAGGCCAGGTTGTGCAACCAGCTGGGGCCTGTAAAAAGCCAGGCCGGGAGCCACCTTAAGTTGAGGCTGCATAGGCCTTGTGGTGCATGTGATTCAGATTCTATTCAGTTGAACCTCTGGTTACAAAGTTGACATTTTTTCAGCAATGCCCCCCCAGTGAGCCTTCTTTTGTTCACTTCTTTTTATTTTGAGGCAGTGCACACCTATGTTTGTAGAACTGCAAACCTTTCCAGTCAGGTGTAACTCCAGTCAAATCCCAAATATGAATGTGGGGAAAGATGATGGTGTGTAGCCTGGTGTAAATTAATTTGTAGCCTCGGGGGATTACCGAGGCGTGGACTGTCCCTGAGAACCGTAGACTGCCCCAGGACAGGTGAGGGTGCTGATCCCTTATTTTCAAATCTGAAACTTGACAGCTATGATCCAGTGCCTCCTGCAAAGTTCTTTCACTCTTGGGACCTACACTTGTATAGAACTCACATGGTCTGTACTGTTCCTTACCTTTCCGGCCCTTAAACTGTTGCACTCCATGAAGGAATGAACTATTAGGTTGGTAAAGCAAAGGCTGGGTTGGTGCCAAGCCTTTCATCCAAACCTTGAGTGTTACTCTGAAATATGGATTGGAGACCCATGCCAGAATTTTTGGACATTTGCCTAAAAAAGGGGAACTGCATTTACTCTTCAGCACAAGAGGTTTCTGGAGTGTCTTACAAAAATCTGTAACGGGATACTCCCTGCCCTCAGTTTTGTAGACACAACTTGAGAGGAAAAGAGATTGGGGGGAGGGAAAAAAATTCAAGACACTAGTTCTTAGTTACAAAGTTCTTACAGATAGGTCAAGGAAAAGAAAAGCCAAAAGTTGCAGATCTCTTGGCTGCTTCTCACCATAACGAAATCAAGGGAGAGATAGCACTGGATGCAAAAAGAAAAGAAAAGAAAAGAAAAGAAAAGAGATGGTTTTCCAAAGTGCCCTAAAATGTGTATTATAGTTGTTCATTCCCAATGCAATTTGGAAAAAGTTTTGATTCTGCAGGGAAATCTAAAACATATTTTAAAAAATACATTACGTGTCATTAAAAAAAAAACCTGGAACATCTTGAAAACCTTTAAACACATCTTAACAAAGGAACACACTTCAGAATAACCAATTGAATATTACCTCTCTCAAACTCACATATGTAAACAGAAAACCAGTGCTAGTATAAACCTAACCTATTAACTTAAAATACAAAGTCATACTGAAGTCATACTGAACCCACTTGTACCAAGAACAACAAATACGCTTTATACAAATTTAGGTGGGCATGAACAAGTATTCACTGACAGCAGGCTATCTTATGGGCACAGGGTAGACACCTCGGCACGTACAGACCACTACACCCTCAGCATCTGCTGCCTCAAGTGGCTGCCTCACTCTGTCCAGTGGCTGGACCATCACTGTTCGCATCTCTCCCTGTCCTGCAGCCTGAAGGAATGGTGGCTGCCAGGTGACAGTTGATGGAGGGAGGAACCTGACAGAGTGGGCTTCTCAGCAGAGCAAAGATACAGGAAGGATAAGATGGGATGACAAATCTACCTCCCTACATATCCATCAGTTGATTTAAGTGCATTCAGACACTGAATGTCTTTCATGCATGCACACCAACAGTAGGAGAAAGGTTCCACTCTTAGGCAGAGTAACCCATGGGTGCAGAAGCCATGGTATGCATTGTCCTGCCATTTCACTATGGCCAGGATGGGAAGGTAGGGGGTCCCTTCCTCTTCCTCCTCCCCCATTGATGACAGCGGGATGCAATTAACACTGATTCCATTGATTATGTGGGCATGTCAGAATTAGGTTGTTTTAGATTTGATGGATCCATGCTTGCACCCAACACACTCGATTTTCCTCTGCATCTGCTACAGGAAAAGCTATGCTGCCAGAACTTTTAGCTGGTGGACCAGGGAAGCTTTGGCAAAATGTCATTCCATCAGATGACCTCTCTACTGGCTGAGTGGGACCTTCTAATGCTTGTTTACAAAGCTATTGTACTACCAATACTATATGCTTGTGAAACATGGACCACTTATAAAGGGTGTCTCTGAAAATTTTTACACATCACTTGGGAAGACAGGCAAACTAATATCAGTGTACTGGAAGAAGCAAAGATCACCAGTGTTGAAGCAATGATTCTTCAACATCAACTTCGTTGGAATGGTCATGTTGTGCGGATGCCTAATTATCGTCTTCCAAAGAAACTACTCTATTCCGAACTTAAAAATGGAAAGCGTAATGCTGGTGGTCAACAAAAGAGGTTTAAAGACTGTCTCAAAGCAAATCTAAAAAAAAAATGTAGTATAAAAACCAACAATTGGGAAACATTGGCCTGCGAATGTTCCAATTGAGAACAGCCTTTACCAAAGGTGTCATGGACTTTGAATACACTCGAACTCAGGATGGAAGGGAGAAACGTGCTAAGAGGAAGACACACTTGGCAAATCCACATCATGATCAATTCCTGCCTGGAAACCAATGTCCCCACTTTGGAAGGACGTGTGGATCCAGAATTGGCCTCCACAGTCATTTACGGACTCATTATTAAAACCGTGTTTATGGAAGTCAATCTTACTCGGCTACGAGTGACCGCCAAAGAAGAAGAAAGATAGTCTACATTGCCTCTTCAACTATTGAAACATACATGAAGAACAAGATACTGTATATGAGATTGCCCATTGTAATGTACTCTATCTAATCTATCTCCCAATGAGAAATTATCTGTAACCCATTTTTTTCCACACCAGAAAAGGTTTTGTGCATGTTTTCAAAGGCAGTTAACAAAAGGTTTTGCAATGTTAAAACAAGGTGGGATGGTTATGTTTCTCAACAGGAAATCAAGTATTTATTAATTCTTTGAAAAGTTTTTAACATTTTTTAAAAAGAAGATGAAAGGTGGGCAATAACATTTCTTTTTGCACAAATAGAACAGTGAATATGGACAGCGTTAAGAATTCTGGATATTTTAAACGAACTTTAAAATAATTTTGCCCCTCCCAGAACAGAAAACATGAAATATTATGGCCGTTAATTTAATCTTTTATGAATTTATAATAGGCTCTTGTCAATAGCATGTCAAAGTATGGTAACAACCATTACAAAGTGACAATCCCTAAGAATCCCTAAGAAAGTTAGGTACTATGTACGGACAGAATTATTTTTAAATGAAAAGCTTAGCATTCAGTTCCTTTGAAATATTTCGAACCTCAGTTTCTTTTGTGTGCGTCATTTTGGGTGTGCATGTAAAAAAAAAAAAGAATGAAAAATTAAAAGCGGCGTTTTGCTTTTTCAAAAACGCGCAACTGTGTCACACACTTAACTGGTTGGGCGGACTGCAAAACGTTCTATTAGACCGGGCGACTTAGTCACTCACTGCACCATTAACTAAGAGCAAACTTAAGTTTTTCAAAGGGTCAGCAGATGACAGCTCGGAAGCGAGCTGGTTATTCCAAGGGGCTTGATTTTCTTTGCGACCAAGAAACAAACAAACAAGCAAGCAAGCAAGCGAGCGAGCGAGATCTTTTAAAGGGGACCCTCCTTTCACGCCGCGCTTTGCAAAAGGCAAAAGGCAGCTCGCTCAAGTTCGCCGAAGCGCCGTTCCTTAATAATGCTCTGTGAATGCGGCTCGAGCTGCGGTGTTTCATTTTCTTCCCCCAGCCTGGTGCGCCGATCGCCTCTCCTTGTGGCTGGCTGGGTACTCCCGCACTGTGTGCTTGTTGTACTCTCTCTCTCTCTCTCTCTCTCTCTTCCTTTCTCTCTCTCTCTCTCCCCCCTCCCTTTCTCTCTCTCTCTCTCTCTCTCTTACACTGCCAGCCCCTGATGTGATGGCGAAGAAACCCCGTTGACAAGGCACTGCTTTTTCATGACGGTGAGTTTCCCTTTGAGTGTATTATAATTTTGTGATAAAAATTTCAAGGAAGAAAAAAAAAAACACACAACCTCCTTCCTCCCTTCCTTCGGGGAGGGAAAAGAGAGAGAGAGAGCGAGAGAGCGGGGGTGTTGGTGGTGGGGGGAAGAAGAAGAGAAAGAGAGAGAGAAATCTATCTCCAGACCAGACAGAAAAGAAAAAAAGAGGAGCAAATTAACAACCAGGAGTTGCCAAAACCAGGATATTAGGTTTCAGCCCAGAGAGCTATTGGCTCCGGGGCTATGTATATAAATATATATCTAGAGAGAGAGGAGAGAAGAGAGAGGGGGGACGCGGGGAGGAAGATGAAGGAGGAGAAGGCGATTTGGCGCGGGTGGGCAGGCTGCTAATTCGCAGGGAAATGAAATATTTATTTCTTTTTTGCAGCGAGAGGCCGCAGCGGCGGCGGCGGCGGCGGCTACTGAGGGCACTTCCAAAAAATGTTGTTTCTTAAAGGGGGAGAGACAGGCAAGGAGGGAGAGAGGGAGGAAGAGGGAGAGGACAGATAAGGTTTCAGGTCTAGGCTGATAGCTGAGAGAGAGAGAGAGAGAGAGGGAGAGACGGGGGGGGGCTGGGAGAGAGAGAGAGAGAGAGAGATGACTGGGGTGGGTTTCTCTCTTCCCACCCCCCCTTCTCTCTCTCTCGCTGATGCCATGCAAATTTAGGAGAGGAGGGAGAGAGGGGAAGGCGAAAGAAGGAGGAAAAAAAAACCTCGGTTTAATGACTCATTGATTGAGCCGGTTTAAAATTAGTTGTTGTTGTGTTTGGGGTGGGTTTTGTGTGTTTTTTCCTGGCCGCCCCCTTGGTGGCCATCAAGAGGGAGAGGGAGAGTGGGGTGTGTGTGTGTGAGTGTCTCTCTCTCTCTCCCTCTGTGTGTGGTGTGTGTGTGAGGAAGAGGGGGATCGAGAGTGTGTATGTGAGGGAGAAAGAAAAATAATCTTTTCAAATCTCCTCCCTCTTTTCTTCCCCCCTCGTTTCTTTGCTTTTCTCTAAAGCTCTCTGGTCTGTGAAGCACTTTTTCCCTTTCCTCCTCCTCGGGAAAATGGAGACGCTCCGTCTTCTCTCTCTCCTGGGCGTGAGGCTGCCAAGAATTTTTCTTTTTCTTTTGCGTTCCTCGTTGGATTTGCTCTCATCGACCACCTCTTATCATCTTGTCATAATTTTCCGCTATATCTTTTTAGCATGGGCTGTGTTTTTTTTGGTTTTTTTTTACGGGGATTCCCAATTCGTTTCTTTTATATGGTTTCTTTTGTTACTCTGTGTTTTTCTTGTCTCCTCCGGTATCGCGTTTAAAGGAATGGAAATGGTGATTGTTTCTGTGTATGTGATTCTAAGTCGGTAGGATTAAATAGGGTGGGGAGGGGAAGAAAAAAACCTTAATAGTCGGCTGTAATTACGTTCTTTTTTAAAAAATGGCAAGATTAATAAATATTCTACATCTGTAACAACGCCTTCGTTTTTGTCTTTCGATGAAAGTGAATTTGTTAACTGCCGCCGGATTAGTCTTCCAAGAAAGTACTTTTTTGTGGTTAATTGATTTTCAGTTATGGTTACACTATAAGGGGGGGGATGGGGGAAGAGAAAGCCTTAGATAAAAGACTGGCTTGAAAAAATCTCTGAAATGTTGGATCATTTTTGAGGTGGGTCGCCGATTTTCTTTCTTCCCTCCCTCCCTTTAAAAGCGAAGCGGGTTTGCCGAGGGTTGAGGTGTAAACGTCGGTAACTTTAAAACCGATTGTTTTATATATCTTGTTTTGAGAGCGGAAACCGGTTTAGCATTCGTAAAAATAAATAAATCACCTATTGCTGGGCGAAGGAAGGACAATGAGGCCTTTACTTTTCCCGGGGCTAGGGTGTTGTTGTTTTTTAAAACCCTTAAACATGCATGGCTTTTGAATATCTTAAGCACTGATCGTGCCTTTCCAAAGGTCAGTCGAGGAGGCTGTTTTCTCTCTCTCCGTATCAGCGTTTACATGGCGGGGTACGGTCTGGTTTGTGCCCCGCTTCGGAGGGACCAGGAGGAGAGAAGATGGCGCTGCCTGGCTGCCGGCCAGGATTTGTGGCGCAGTTTCTCTCCGTTCTCTCTCGTCCCCTTCAAGCCGCCATTTTGAGAGACTCTTGACATTTTTTCCCGGGCCGGGGCGTTGCCCTCCGTTGCTTCTCGCGGTCTGGTTTCGTTACCTCAGGACAGACTCGAAAATGCTCCCTCACGAGCAAAATAATAACTCCTTCCCCCACTCACTTAGGAAATATACTTTTTATTTTTTATTATTATTTCCTAGAGTAATCACTTTCCTAACACCCCACCTCAAAATTTATGTGGAATGCGAATCGAAAGGTGTGTGTGTGTGTGAGAGAGAGAGTATGCTTTTTTTTTTTTTTAAATGGCCACTATTTTAAATTATCCAGTCCTAAGCACACAGTTTACCCATTCAGTGTAATGGGTAGCTGTTAAAACGCTTCTCCCTTTTGCCATGTTCTCCTACACTATAGTATAGTGGATATGGAAATCAATTAATCCCACGTTGTCTGCCAAACAACAAAGGGGCTGCTGGAAAATAAGCGATTTGTAAAATTTAAAAATGGAGGAGCAGCACTCTCTGAATTGGCCTTCTAGATTTAATTCGTCGCTGTAGGTGGGCATTTTTACACGGTGTACCAAGGAGGTAGCTACTGTTAGCTAAAAATCGAAGTGAGCAAAATACGCCTTCTTGAGCACAGGCATCCCTGTTGCTAAAGTAATACAGGAGTAAAGTATGTGGAAAGCAAGAGTCTGTGTTGATTGAATTAACTTAACTAAAAATGCTTCCAAAATTTAGAAATGGTTTGGTTTAGAAAGCCCAGTAATGTGGCTTTAAGGCAACACATGAAACCATTGTGCTTTCCTGTGAGAATGATTTAAACACTGGGCATTTAAATATCATTTTTTGCCAGTCATATCTTGCCAGCAACAGACTACCTTTCTTTAAGCATTTTAGAATTAATCAAAACGTTTGGGGAGGGATTAGTTTTGAGATTCCCCACTCTCCCCTCCCCAAATATACTCCCCTTGATGAGATACAAATTTATGTTTCACTGCTTACTGCAGTAATGTTTATCTCATCATTTTAAAAAATAGCCTGGATGTTGTTTATTTTAGTTTCTAATGAGAAGATAAAATATACAGGAAAAAAGATGGAAGAATGTTGCTTTATAGCGGAATATCAAGGTCTCACATGTGGACTTTCTGCAGTTTAAGCTAAACTGAACTCTTGCACCCACTGGGGTTGCCGTATTTCAAAAAGTGAAAACCAGGACACCCCAAAAATTGCTGACAAAACCCAAAAGTTTTTTAGACAAACCCCAGAGTTGAGCCAAAAAAGCATGATTTTTCAATTGACTTGCCTAAGATCCAGAACAAAGCGCCACCTTTCGGAAATCCTTCCTCCCTGATGTCAATTCTGCATTTAAAATCCCGGTAATGTCTGGGGAAATCTGGACATATGGCAGCCGGCAAGACACCAAGGCAACAGTGAGAAGCTCCTGATCACATAAGCAAAGTCATTTTCTTAATGTTTTTAGTGTACAGTACTCCAGGACCAAGGATGTAGCTTATAGAACAGTTTCTGACACATAATACTCTTTGGTGAATGGCATAGTTAGAACTGACATACTATTAATTACTTACCCGTAATAGGATTATAGTGTTCCTTTCAATACATACATAGGCAAAAATTAATTTAAAACTTAATTTATAGCATAGAGAATTAAATAAAATTGCTGTCTTCACCTGTTCTCATGAGAGAGAAAAAGCAGAAAGTTCACTGGGAACAGGATTGAGTGGATCCAAAACAAACCAGGTTTCAAACTGAAGCCACAAATAGTGTTCTTGTATGGGGGAGGGACTTTTCTGAAACAGGCATTTCTAGTTTCACATAACATTCCCATTCCTCTCCACCTTCCCAAATGGAAATGTCAGGCTGCTGAATGTGTGCATTCCCCCCCCCCCTCCCAGAACAAAATAAAATAAAAAATTCCTTCCAGTAGCACTTTAGAGACCAACTAAGTTTGTTCTTGGTATGAGCTTTCGTGTGCATGCACACTTCTACGAAAGCTCATACCAAGAACAAACTTAGTTGGTCTCTAAGGTGCTACTGGAAGGAATTTTTTATTTTATTTTGTTTTGACTATGGCAAACCAACACTGCTACCTACCTGTAACCCCCCTCCTAGAGACAGGAATGGGTTCTATGTAAATTTCTTCAGGTGCATAGAGATAACCTAAAATCCTAACTAGATTGTACCTCAGATACATGGAACAGGGCAGATGTTCCAGAAAACAGATTCCCCTGTGGTATATAATATGTGAAGCGAGGATCTAGCTGGTAGAGTAATGGGAGGGACACCCAAAGATTTCTTGGCCAAAATAAATAAATAAAATTAGCAAATCTTTTCCAGTTTAAGAAGAAACATGATAGGGGTTGCCTTTGTACTTAAGCTCTTCCTTGTGAGGGTACACATACAGGTCAGATGAGTGCTAGAGGAAAGTGCTGTGTAGTGGGCAGTTGCCACTCTACACTGGTATGCAGATAAGTAGGAAACATGAAAAAGGTAAAGGACCCCTGACAGTTGAGTCCAGTCGCAGACGACTCTGTCCGCAGCGCTCATCTCGCTTTACAGGCCAAGGGAGCCGACTTTGTCCGCAGACAGTTTTTCCGGGTCATGTAGCCAGCATGACTAAGCGCAACAGATGGAACACTGGAACCAGAGCAGCGCACGGAAATGCCGTTTACCTTCCCACCGGAGCGGTACCTATTTATCTACTTGCACTTTTTTTGCGTGCTTTCAAACTGCTAGTTTTAACTGACCTTGAAATCATCCTTTGAGGCCCTTTGTGTGCCTCTTCCACAGGAAGTTTCCAGGGTGACCACACAAGATGGGACTTATTCTGTGGTGGTCCCCTGCTTGTGGAATACTCCCCCCAGGAAGGCCTGCCTGGTGCCATCTTTATTTTTAGGATTCAGGCAAAGACTTGCCTTTTTATCTAGGATTTTTGGCCGTGAATCGAAGGGTGGCATGCATCTAGCCAGGATGGGAACTTTTAAGTCCTGCCTTTTATCAGTGTGGCTGTATAACTTACTGTATTTGTATTTTTAGAACTTTATTGAATATTCTTAATTGGTTTTAATATAAGCTGCTTTGGGTCACTCTGAGAAAAGTGACTAAGGAATATAATTAATAACAAAAATAAAAGGATTTAAACAGCATTTTAAGTATATAAAAGGTGTGATCCTTTCCTACATGGGCAGAGTGTCAGTGTATGGAATGTGAATTCAGAGCTCTGTAGGGGGGACCACATGGGGACATTGGAGGTGTTCAAAGAATTTCATTCCTCATAATGCACTGACTGCATATGTACCTATTTGTCATGGATGGGACCCAAAGTGTTCTGTAATGCTTCTTCCTTCCTACAATACCACTGTGTAGTAGGTACTGACTTGCTCATAGCTACCTGGAGGTTCCAAGTATAGTATGTTCTTGAATGGCTTTTAGTGTAATTTTGTAAAAATATATTTGAAACTGATCATTTTACTTTATATAAAATAATAACCTTGTGAATGGTATCCATTATATGAAAATATGACAGATACATTACATGGTACTGTGGCCTGTGCGGAAGAGACACACAGAAAGAGAAGTTCATTTCTTGATATGTGCAGAAAACCCTCACATAGGCCTATGGACAATGCAATTTTATATTGAAAGGATTGCACACAGGGTGAAAAACAAGTGCTGGAGTCCAGCAAAGGATTCTGACTGGAAGCCATATGGAATGAGGAAATCAGAGTAAAAACAAGAATGTGAGGCATGGAGTTCAAGAAAGGGTGGCTGCAGGGTGGGAGAATATACCTTCCTCCTTGGGGCAAACTTCATAAAGAGATTTCCATGGTCTTTTTTTCTTGACAGGGTTATTTACTTTTAAAGGTTGCTCGATGAGAAAACAACATCAGCAACAAAAAATAGCAGATACAGATTTCTCTAAAACTACATTTGGGGGAAAACTGCAACAGTTAAGTTCCTACCAGTCATGCAGCTTTTAAAGGCATAGAAGCAGTTCCTGAACCAAGATGTCAGTCCTCTTAGTATCTTCTTTATCTGACTGGGCTGCATTATGTTAGAGACCCACAATGTACTTTGGCTTGCCTCCCTTTGTCCATTGCAGGAACTCAGAGACAGAAGTGTCACCCTTTGCTGAGGGACATGGCAGTGTGGGGAGGGACCTTGGCCCAGTCTGATCCCAGCCTTGCTTTACCCCCTTCCCCCTTCTAAGCTACAGTCTAGAGTGGGCCACTAGTTTTCTGTGGTAATGTATGCATATAGTTGTAGATCATTTATATATTTAACAGTTTTCTATACCGCTTTCCGCAAAATGTATCAAAGCAGTGTGTAGCAATTTAAAACAATAACATTTCATAAAACTACATAAGAAATATACATATCATACAACTGACAGAATAAATAGCAAAACATAACTGAGGGGTCTATAAATGCTTTGGCAAGAAATAATGTTTCCAGTTGCTTGTGGAAACACATCACGGAAGGTGCCTACCAGATCTCTTAGGGGAGACTTCCCTAATGAGGGAAACAGACTTCAACTTGACAGGCTTCTCCAACTTGACAGCTGTGGCACTACCAAGAGGGCTCCTCTAAAGACACCGAACAAGCAGGTTCAGATGGGAAAATATATTTTCTCAGATATCCATTTCTCAAATGGTTCAGGGTCTTGTAAGTAAACAGTAAAACCTTAAAACTGGGGATAGGTCAGGGGTCCCCAAACTAAGGCCCAGGGGCCGGATGCGGCCCAATCGCCTTCTCAATCTGGCCCGCGGACGGTCCGGGAATCCGCGTTTTTTTACATGAGTAGAATGTGTCCTTTTATTTAAAATGCATCTCTGGGTTATTTGTGGGGCCTGCCTGATGTTTTTACATGAGTAGAATGTGTGCTTTTATTTAAAATGCATCTGGGTTATTTGTGGGGCATAGGAATTTGTTCATATTTTTCCCCCAAAATATATTCCGGCCCCCCACAAGGTCTGAGGAACAGTGGACTGGCCCCCTGCCTCAAAGTTCCATTTTACTCCTATACTGTATTCAAAGCAGCATGTAATAACGTGTGCCCTGTTGTAAAAATATGCTGTTGCTAGTCTACATAATTTGCAGGTTAGTGAACAATAGGAACATTTTATGAATAAACAATACATGTTAGGAAGAAACATGTTGAAAAGCATCCTCTATTTTTAATTGTCTTGTTCCGGAAAGAAATAGGAAATATTTATGATACAATATTATTTTTCCTTAGTTGTCATGGATGATGACGATGATGAATCCTGTCTCTTTGATCTTATTGGGTAAGATTTTTTAAAAAAGAAATTATGCAGAGAAATAATACAAAGTTCACTTTGCAAAAAGAAAATTTGCACAAATAGTCTATTTGTGTCTGTTAGAAAAGGGGCATAACTGTCCTAATCTCCAGACCTGCTGGCTGGAGAAGGTTAGAATTTCATGAAGGTTCCTCCCTGCTGGTGGAGAAGGTATCCTACTCTGTGGGAGGGGCAGGCATCTCTGCAGTGAAATCCCCCACTTTGCCCATGGAAAGTGCTGCATGTTTAGTTCTACCACTGGTGTTGCTGCTGCTTACAGTAGGCACCTTCATTCTCAAAGAGGCTCCTGGTTTGGGCCTCCTATTTGTGCTAACATGAAGCTGGCATAAATAATTCACCTTGAAACCAGTGGGGAGATTTTGTTTTAAAAGTGCAGAATTTAAACACTGGGTAAGACCATCTCTCTATCTCCCTGCCTGGTTGGGTGAAGCCTGTAGGAAACTGACACAAAACTCAGCCCCTATTAGGATAGCACTCTAGGGCTGAAATCAGGTGCACACTTACTTAGGAGTAAATCTCATTAATCTCAGTGGAACAATTCTCAATGAAGTTTTATTGAGTTCTTTTTTTGACAAAAGGTGGGGTATAAGTTTTTTTTTTTAACAAACAAATATGCTTTGGATGCATGTTATGATGTGTTTGAGTTCTACTGTAAATGAAAGAAATGCTTATTATTTATTTACAGTTATTTATTCACAAGTATATAAGGCACCTTTGTAAACCATTTTGAGGTTGTTTTTAACAAGCAATATATAATTTTTAAATGAAAATAATAATACAATAAAAATTATCCCAAAGGCATACAAGGTATTTAAAATTTACAGTAAAAGAAGTAATGACAAATATTACCTACATTATATAATAAGGGCCACTTGGATGAAATTGAATTTCCTCATAGAAGGAGGGTCCCTGAAATCAGTGAGAGGGATTGAATGTAGTTCTCTGATGCTTCATTTGGCACCTCCAGCACCAACCTTTTTACTTAACAGAAGTACCAGAGAGTGGCACTCTGCCTCCTTTCTTCCCACCAGCTTGATCACTACTGCCTTCTTAGCCTTGGCCATTTTTCCCAGGTGAGATAGGGACTTAACAGTGGTGAGGAGCAGTAGAGGAGTGGGAAATAGCAGCAGGAAATGGCATGAACAATGGTGGCAGTGGTTTGGGAGCTAGTGACAAAGTATGTAGATAGCAGAAAGTGCGTCCACCGTAGATAGGTCTCTTGCCAAAGGCCCCAACATTTGGAGCTGGTCCTTCACAAAATGTCATACGTATGTAGGGAATAAAAATGTAGGAAATAAAGAGAGTTATAGCCAGCTAAGTCAGTGGACATTAAATCATTAATTTCAGTGGCTTATTTGGTTCAGTCAATAGCTGAGAGCTATTTTAAAAACAATGTAACAGTTAAATATATTGCTTTATAAATATATATTTACACTATTGATAGGGTTTGTTGCAAACAATCCAGGGTTGTTGCTTTGAGATGCATGCTCTAAAATAGTTGGGGATCATAGCCTCAGTATTCAGATGGTGTGATTCAGAAAGATTCTTCCTGCTTGTGCCATTTTAATATAATTTAAACAAATGCAAGATTCTCAGACTGATCCATCTTACTTTCCTTGTTTGTATTTTTAAAGAGATGCACAGGCGCTGAATTATTTCCTCCATGGAGCAGGCAGTAAACCTGTAAGTATCATATATTCTGGTATGTTAAATATTCATCTAATTTTACAAATTGTGCTGCTCTTATTGTAATGCTTTTTCTGTATTACAGAACAGTGAAGACTTAGGATATTCTGCAGCCAACTCAAATTCCATATTCGCCAATATCAGTGTAAGTTTATATGAAAAAGTGTAATTTTAGTGCATGTTAGTGTGTGCCTGAGTTCTCCATTCTTATAATACTCCTATCGTTCTGAGGGAAGTAAAAGCCTAAAAATAACATGCAGACAATTGCTATTTAAACTAAAGGATTGAATATGGGTGAAGTAGGAGGAGAATTCTGAGCCTGTGCACTTGTGCACTAAGCTTTTTCCACCAGTTTTTGCCTTTTGCAATGCTAGCATCTTGTTGCTTCCCCATTGGCCAGTAGGATTATGGAGAAGGAAGAATTGTTGAGTTGGGTTTCAGTGCTACTTGTCTATTGAGCTTTGGGCTTCCCTCCTACATTAAGTAACCTTTAATAGGGCCTCCGTGGGGAGGATGTGGGCCAAGTGGTCTCCCTTTACACCTGGTTCAGACTTCTTGCTCAGTCTCATTTTGGGTTAATGCTGAATGCCACTCATCTAATGATACCTGACTTAGTAGTATTCTTGAGAGATGTTCTGAAAGAGAGGGGGTGGGGAAGAAACATATAATGAGCAACACTGTACTACAACTAATAATTTGTTTTAAAATAGTATTTTATTGTTGCTATTACATTTACATCCCACCTTTCCTCCAAAGAACCACATGGTTCTCTCCCTCTCCATTTTAGTCTCACAATGTTTTGTGAGGTAGGTTAGGCTGAGAGACAATGACAGGCTCACCCACTGAACTTCATGGTTGAGTGAGGATGTGAACCCTGATGGTTTGTATTACGTTTTTTCTTTCAGAGTTCTGATCCTAAGTCATCAATCAAAGGTGTTGGTAGTCAGCTTGGAGAAGGGCCTAGTGATGGACTGCAGTTGCCAAGTAGCCTTCAGTTTCTTGATGATGAACTTGAATCTTCTTCGTTGCCTGATCTTAGTGAAGATCAGCCTTTTGATATCCTCCAGAAATCTTTGCAGGAAGCTAATATTACTGAACAGACTTTGGCAGAAGAGGCTTACCTGGATGCCAACATAGGCCCCAACCAACAGTTTGCACAAGCTCAGCTACATCCTTCCTCATCAGCATCTTTTACTCAGGCTTCTAATGTTTCTAGTTACTCAGGTCAGACGCTGCAACCTATAGGAGTTACTCAAGTGGTACAGCAACCAGTTGGAGCATCTTTTGCAAGCAATACAGTTGGTGTGCAACATGGCTTTATGCAACATGTGGGGATCAGTGTTCCTAGCCAGCATTTGTCAAACAGTAGTCAAATTGGTGGTTCTGGACAGATACAATTAATTGGTTCATTTAGTAACCAACCTTCTATGATGACCATCAATAATCTTGAAGGGTCTCATATTATTTTGAAGGGTGGTGGGCAGCAAGCACCTGGAAACATGAGTGGTGGACTCTTGGTTCATAGACAAACACCTAATGGTAACTCATTGTTTGGCAACTCAAATTCCAGTCCAGTAGCACAACCTGTAACTGTTCCATTTAATAGTACAAATTTTCAGACATCTTTGCCTGTGCATAACATCATTATACAGAGAGGTCTTGCTCCAAATTCTAACAAGGTTCCCATCAATATCCAGCCAAAGCCTATTCAGATGGGACAGCAAACTACCTACAATGTGAATAGCTTGGGAATACAGCAGCATCATGTACAACAAGGGATTCCTTTTGCTTCATCAAACTCACCTCAGAATTCAGTAGTTGGTCCACATATGTCTGTTAATATTGTTAGTCATCAAAATGCAAGAAAAGCAGTTACCTCTCAAGCCGTAAGTAATGCCAGTGGTAGTATTGTGATCCATTCTCCTATGGGACAGCCTCATGCACCTCAGAATCAGTTTCTTATACCCACAAGTCTGTCAGTAAATCCTAATTCGGTTCACCATGTCCAGACCATAAATGGACAACTTCTTCAAAATCAGCCTTCCCAGCTTGTTTCTGGCCAAGTATCCACTGAGCATGTTATGCTAAACAGGAATTCTACGAACATGCTTAGAACTAACCAGTCATATTCAGGACAGATGCTGAATAATCAGAACACTGCTGTACAGCTAGTTTCTGGTCAGACATTTGCAGCTCCTGGAAGCCAAGTTATAGTGAACCATGGGACTTCTCAAATTGTTAGTGGCCAGGTTCCACTACAACAGGGATCGTCTGCTGTGTTGCATTTATCCCCCAGCCAAGGAAACATTTCCCAAGGTAGAACAGGCTTTACCACAATGTCTCCTGGACAGTCAACAGGTTCGAGTATATCATCAAGCAACCGGTTTACAGTTGTAAGTTCTGCTACAGTGCATCCCAACATTGGTCCATCAGCACAGACTGTTGCTTCAGGAGGAAATTTTGCTGGAGATCAACTTACACAGCAAAACAGAACACAATTGTCTGTCACTGTCTCACATCGTCTTCCAGTTTCTTCTTCCAAATCAGTCAACACCTTTAGTCACACATCGGCAACCCAGCCCCAGTTTTCCTTTGGCCAGGTATGGATTGATGCAAGTTCAAAATCTTTAGCAATTTAATTTTTAGAAAAATTAAAATCTCTTTATAATGCTGGGTTGGGAATAATGCAGCCAGCCTTTGCAGCTTCTAAATGTATATATATATTGCTATGATTTTATTGTTTTACAGCAAACACTGCAAACAAATAACACCCCAACAACCTTTTGAATCAATACTTCTTGGTTGGAACTATTGGGTTGTATCCATTATTGTGCATGGAGAAGATGGCTCTTTTGCTTCCCCTGTAGCCTTCTGTACCCTCTGAAAAGCTTCTTTAGAGGGTTGAAGGGGAGGCTGTGGACTGTGTCATACGGGGCAGCAGTGAGAGGATTGCTGAAACTGGGCAGATGAATCTTGTTTTAGTAGAGTTAAATTCTTGGCATTAGAAGACTTGCCCCCTGACTGCACCACCATGTGACAGAACCCACACATAGGAAACTGCTTTATGCTGGATCCATCTAGCTCAGTATTGTGTACACTGACAGGCAGTGGCTCTCCAGGGTTTCAGACTGGCAACATTCCCAGTCCTAACTGGAGATGCAAGGGATTAAACCTGGGACCTTCTACATGAGTAACAGGTGATCTGTTACAGAGCTACATCCTTTTTCTCCAGGAAGACACCTGGAGAAGCTTTTGGTGTAGGGAAAAACAGGAAGGGAAAGATCCATCTTTTGAACTTGCCTTCTACTTGTGCAACGTTTAGTACAACCCATTATTTCTGTTCTTTCAATAAGTCTTGTTTAATTGCTAAAAGTGAGGTTTTCAGAATTCTCAGTACAGTGGTACCTTGGGTTATGGATCCGCACCCCAAAAAGTCCATAACCCAAGTGTCGCGCTTGCGCATGTGCAAAAGCGCAATATTGTGCTTCTGCACACGCGCGACCTGTGCAGAATGCTTCTGTGTGTGCGCACGTGGCGAAACCCGGAAGTAAACACTTCCAGGGTTGCCACGTTCGCAACCCGCAGCAAACGCAACATGAGTTACGACTGTAGTGATTTAGATATTCATTTATAAGTATTGAAGTCACATTGTAGCTGATTCCTTAATACTATTTATTGTAATTTGCACGTTGAGACTGTGTGACAGATGGCAAGGAGAGCTCTTGAGGTTGTCAGACCATTCTCAAGTGATTGAGAAATGATTCCATTTAATATATATTTGTACTACTTGTTCTCTTTAAAGATCTGGAACAATTTAGAATTTGATGATGGAAGGTATTGATTGAAGGTCCAGCAATGGAAAACCATGGCTCAACAAATTTCAGTTACAATCCAACATGGCTCAACAAATTTGGAAAGTGCTTCTTGGTCTAATAAACCAGAGATGTTATATCTGAACTGGACAAGATGCCACAGATGTTTGTATTGATTGCTAAGATCATACGAGCCCTTCTGGATCAGGCCAAAAGCCATATCTAGCCCAGCATCCTGTTTTGCACAATGGCCAACCATTGAAAAAAGGGCAATGATTTTGTGTGCCAACCTTTCAGATAAACAAATTCAAATTTTCTACCTATCGGAGCTCATTTTGTTTGTAGTGCAAGGTAATAAAAACTGGAACTGCAGATAGAGTTTATATGTTTTCTTTTGTATATAGGATATTGGCTTTTTCTTATCTTTTACCTTTAATAATCTGCATGGTATTTATGTGTGGTATCTTTTTTCAGACTCAAAAAAAAGTTACAAATATGGTGTCTTCAGTTTCAACATCAAAGTCACAGGATAATCTAAGACCAAGTCTTTTAGGTAATAAATTGCTGAGTCAGATAAAGTTTTTGTTTGTCCTAAGCTATGAAGTGGGTTCTTAACTACAGCAAAGGTTTGTCTTGAATATTATTTGAAAATTTGAACTTTCAGGTTGATATAATAATAATAATAATAATAATAATAAATACCTTTATTGTCAATGTACAACCTGTGTACAAGGAAAGTAGCTGTGCTACTGGGAGTTAACATATATGTGTCAGATTCTGTTTGTTTATTTATATGCCACTTTTAAAACAGTTTTCTCAAGGCAGCTTCCAATTAATGCAATAAGAGTTTTTAAAACCAATCTCTAGAAAACATTTAGCTTAAAAGGGTAGTATACAACAATTTCCAGTCAGACCGGTAAAAAGTTATATTACACTTTAAAACATAGAGAAAATTCAGTTAAAATATGTATAGATAGAAATTTAGTTTAAGTTCAGTAGGGTGGAAATTTAGGAAATGCACTTTACAAATTGCTAGAAGTCTTCTGCAAATTTAGTTGATTCCCCCCCCCCCCCATGGCTTTTACAAGTCATAAATGCTTTACAGAGCACCAACAATTTACCGAAAAACATGAAAATGTAATATTAGAAGGATGTTTTTATTGGTTGCAAAGAGAAGATGCATGAGCAACGGAGCTGTTTCCTGAAGTTAGCTCTGCACTAATTTCTCAATGCATATATGGCCTTCCAGTATTGTCATTGTGCATCTTAGAACATGGGTGAACTTTGGGACTGTGCCTGTGGCCTAAGGCATTTAGTAGTATGTTAGTAGTAAACAAAAACTTGGGAGCTGTGATTGGAGTACACATTTATTGTGGAACACACACGTGCCCTTCAGATGCTACAACAAAAGTGTACCTGACTTGTAGTGGAAGTGAAGGAAGCTATCTTTTGTTTTAACCTTGAAGTGATCCTAAGATTTGAGACAAGCTGCATTAAGCTTGCCTGAGTAATTGAGCACATTAGTTCTTCGGGAACCAAAAAGAGAAAACTCGCATACTCATTGGAACTTGCTCTTCAAAATGTGTACTTGGGAGCACAGCTTAAAGCAGTCTCTACAAATAACAGCAGAAGATATTTCAAACAGAATATATATGTCAATATAGTAAAAAAATAACATGATTCTTTGATTAAGTTGCCTGATTGAAACAAGAGACCAAAGTGTGGGGGGTGGGGGTGGGGAGACTGGACAGTACTTTTTTTGCTAGTATGTGTGCTATTTACATTATGAAGACAGGGATTAGCTGGGCTCCTCGTGCCTTTTTCATTGATACCTGTATACAGCTTCGACATTCTGAAGTTCCATGAAATAGCAAGTGGTTAGATGCTGGCTTAAACCTCACAGGCTCATGAGATAGTTTTAATAAATATTTGTGTTTTGTATGGGCCTGCAGTAGTTTTGTAATAGCATTGCTATTTAAATACGCATGCCTACGTGCAAATTAATTTTAAATCATTCAGTGACATAACTAGACAGAAGATTCCACATATTGTATAGGGAACTGTTAAAGAATCTTCATAATATATATTCTTATAGGACAAGATACCGGGGGCAAAATCATACAGCAGCCTATAGGCACAGCACTGACACACCAAGAAAAAGCAGTAGGATCATCTTCTGCCCAAACAAATGTACAGGTAGGAGGCAATTTCCCCTTTCCCACCCTCTGCCCTTGAATGTTACTGAAAAGGCTAATAATTTCTTGTTTGTACTATTTTCTACATAGAATATAAGAAACTTTCTATTGGTCATTCATGAGAGGAAATCCATTATAGTATATATTAAACATCCCATCACTTTTAAATATCAAATGAATATGTGCTGGCTAAGCTTGATGGTAGCTGGAGTCCAAATAAGCTGGAGGGCACAAGGTTGGAGAAGGCTGTGTTAGCATATCTGTTGGCACTCTAAGCTCTAGTCATGTGCTGTCTTTGGATCAGGATGCAAGACAGCACATGACTCCAATCCTGTTCTTATTTACTTGGAGAAAAATGCTTCTGACTTTAATGGGGCTTATTCATGAAAGTTTGTGTTGGATTATTGCCTTTGTATCTGTCAGATGCATGTATTCAGGAGTATATAGCCGTACTGTTGATTTATTTTCCTAGTATCTCAAAAGATTAAAAAATGCCTTTCTGAAAATCCAAAAATCTGGTCATATTGGTAATGCAGTCTATAGAAAATGCCTTTAAGATATTTTTAAACCCCCCTCTCCCCATGATTTTATTATCTTAAAGAGATTTTGAGGCCATTTTTATTTCTGTTGGATGATATGCACAACTGTATAATTGATTTTTATAAAAGAAAGTTAGCCCAGTGTATTTGATGCGTGTTTTGAATCTAGGTCGATGGCCATACAATTGGACAAAAGAGGCCTGCTGCTAAACAACTAACAAAAGGAGCCTTGTAAGTTGTTTCCTTTTATGCCTCCTTTTACTTTAGATATTTCTTCCTCTCTTTCCCTCCCTCAAATTTTGTCAAGTTGTTACACACATGTGGTGCTATTGTAAACAACTGACAATAGCAATCTTCCCATTAGTATTCTGCAGCAGCTACAGAAGGACCAGGCACATGCTGTGACTCCTGATAAAACTCAGTTCAGATCTTTAAATGATGCAGTCCAGAGACTCCTCTCATATCATGTGTGCCAGGGATCGCTGCCAACAGAAGAGGATTTAAGAAAAGGTACTTTTTTTGCTCTCCAAATGGTTATGAAAATGCTTTGCTTCTGGGGTTTTATAACAGTTAAATGTTACATTTTGTACTAGGCAAAAAGTAACAATGAAATGCTTTAAATGACTATTTTTGTTGTTAAGAACTACTATTCTAAATGTATTTTCTTCACCTTTCCAGTGGATAATGAATTTGAATCTGTAGCCACACAGCTCCTGAAAAGAACACAGGCTATGTTAAATAAATACAGATGTCTGCTCTTGGAGGATGCTATGGTAAGACTAATAAAAAATATATGTGTGCATGTGTGTATATTATGGATTTGTGCATCTTATCCCACATGGGTTAATTTATTGTAACACAGCAATGTGCAGCTTTCATCTAACTCCATGGCCCGTATCTCTCAACATGTGGTACTTGGGAATGTTTAGCACTAACAATAGATTTCACTAAACAGATAATGTTACCATCATGTGTTCACAAGTTCACTGGGTGAGAGCTTTTTGACTTCTACAATGTTCCCCCCTCCCCAGAACTCTTAATGTATTTCAAAAAATGTGAGCAGGGGTTGGGGTCGGTCTCCTTTCACAAGGTATGCTTGCTCAGAAGAACTATCCAGGCCCATCAGGGATAAATGTACAGGAACAGAAAGGTCTGAGCAGGCATATTTGCATGATAATTTAGTCCTTTCAACTATTTGTTGATAATAGCCTGGCCACAATGCATTGGTAAACTCAATATTCTATTATTGCAATACATTGTATGAGAGGTGGCCAGTGGGTCTGGTCCAAAAGCATCAGCTTCTGCAAAATGCTGCAGCTAGACAGTTGGTAGGGACAAACTATTGCCATCACTTTTGAATTATGGTGCTGGAGGAGACTCTTGAGAGTCCCGTGGACTGCAAGAAGATCAAACCTATCCATTCTCAAAGAAATCAGCCCTGAGTACTCACTAGAAGGACAGATCCTGAAGTTGAGGCTCCAGTACTTTGGCCACCTCATGAGAAGAGAAGAATCCCTAGAAAAGACCCTGATGTTGGGAAAGATGGAGGGCACAAGGAGAAGGGGATGACAGAGGATGAGATGGTTGGACAGTGTTCTTGAAGCTACTAACATGAGTTTGGCCAAACTGCGAGAGGCAGTGAAGGATAGGCGTGCCTGGCGTACTCTGGTCCATGGGGTCACGAAGAGTCGGACACGACTGAACGACTGAACAACAACAACAACATTGCCATCACTTAAATCAGGGGTGAGCAAACTTTTTCAGCAGGGCGCCGGTCCACTGTCCCTCAGACCTTGGGGGCCACACTATATTTTGGAAAAAAATGAATGAAGTCCTAGGCCCCACAAAGAACCCAGAGATGCATTTTAAATAAAAGGACACATTCTACTTGTGTAAAAACACGCTGATTCCCGGACTGTCCGTGGGCCGGATTTAGAAGGAGATTGGGCCACATCCGGCCCCCGGGCCTTAGTTTGCCTACCCATGACCTAAATGATGCTTAAAAGCTTGTATTGGGAGCTCATACACTACTGAGCCAAGTTCAAGATTCTGGTATTAATTTACAAGGCTTGTAACAACTTGGCTCTAGGGTACCTAAAGGACCACTTGATGCCTTTTATTGCTGCTTGATCACTGATGTCTTTGGGGGAGTCACTGTTACTGACGCATACAGTGACCCGGAACGCAGCACCCATGCAAACAGAGAGTTGCTTTTACCAATTACATGCACAGACGCTGATGATGTTGCTATCTCATCACAACAGGGAACATTAATCAGTACCAGGAAAAATACACAATTTGGCCACACCACACTCACTTGCATTTCACAGAAATTGCTTAGAAAGTACCTGCACATTTGCCCCATAACTTCAATTCTAGGAGGGGTAGAGAAGTGCTTCTTTTTTAAAATGAAAGTTATGAGTCTGGGGGACCTTTCCAGAGGCAGCAGTGAAAGCCTTCATGGTGCCCATGGGTGCTGGGTTGGTAATCCCTGATTTAGTGTTACTTGTGTACCAGCCCATAGTCTTCATTTTTTATAGAGGCCTCTTAAAAACAACACCAACACCTCATGGTTTTTGCATAAACCTGTTTTTACAAAACATGCACACTCTTTCAGATCTGGCATATTTAAGCAAAGTTATTACCTGCACAGTTAGGGCTGCAATCCTCTGTGCACTTTGGAGTAACGTCCCATTGAATTCAGAATGGACTCACTTCCAATTCAAAATATATAGAGCTGTGCTGCAGAAACACTTTGATGTGGAACAATAATATTATAAAAATAGTTCCCCCCCTATGTTAACTGACTTTCCCTAACAAACCAATTTTCCAAAACAAATGTGTGTATTTATAATATACAAAAACACCAGTTTTTCTTTAAAAATAACCCCCATAATGAACTTGCAACCTCAGTTTGTCTGTTGAACTTTAGCATTCTGTTTTATAGTATTGTTAGGAAACTTCATGCTGTTCCATGCAAGAAAAAGCTGAAGTTGTTAATTATAGAAATTATTTTGTTTCTTTCTTTTCCAGAGGATAAATCCTTCTGCAGAAATGGTAATGATTGACAGGATGTTTAACCAGGAAGAAAGGCAAACTCTTTCCCGGGATAAACGCCTTGCAATAGTAGATCCTGGTAGGTAACGTAACCATTTTAAATGAAAGCATCTTTGGCTGCAGTCCTATACAAATAAACCTGGGCGTAAGTTCTATTGAACTCATTAGGTCTTACTTCTGAGTAGACATGTATAGGCTAGCACCGTACCATACAGAGAAATGATTTTAATATTTATAACAGCGGGTTTTTTGCCATAAGTAAAATGAGAACGCAGGAAGGATTTATATTTGTGGAAACTTGGGTGCTGCAGAAAAAATACAGCTGTTTTTGGATGGGGGGAGGAGAAACCCAATCATTTTGACATCCTTGTCAAACCTAAATTTTATTTATTTATTTATTGCTTTGATAACATTAAATACATTCTGCATGATTAAAGCTGCAATGTTATATCAACCTATCTGGGAGTATGCCCAATTAAACTCAATAGGACTTGCTTCTAAGTAGATATGGGTAGGACCGCACTGTTAGCAGGTAATATACAAAACAGTGTTACATTTATAAAGTGAAAATGTATAATTCATTTGCATTCAAGTGAGCAATTCTGTCCAGAGAGATGGAACTCCAGTCTGTTACACTTTAAGTTGACTAAACATACTTTTTTTGCCAGTTTGCAAACAAAAACAAACAAAGCTGAAAACAGAACTAATCAACAGTGGGTTGGTGCACATATAATCCTGGTTACCTGTAACCCCATGTGACATATCAGTAGTCAGTGCATGCTTCCTCTCTCTGGAGCAAATTCCCCTTTTCTGGTCTTAATTGTAGTTAAGGGAAACAGTGGCCCAGACCTTAACCATGGTTAACACTAACCTGAATTCCCCTTAGCTCAGGACCTGAAACTCACTAAAACCATATTTTAGTACACATGCTTTAGTTATTCTATACAATGTTCTTCAGCTAGTGGGCTGGGACCACTGCTTGGTCACAGCTAGACCTTGATAAGTGGGACCCAACAGCAATACCATCCAGCTATATGGTAACAAAATTCAGAAGGGTCTGCAAGTGTGTGGGTCCTAATTCTGAAAAGATTGAAAGCTACTCCATTCCTTGTTTTTCTGTCCATAATATGTCACAATTCTTTACTAAAATGCTTGCATTCAAATTTCAGATGGTTTTCTAGCAGACTTTTGTTGTCCATCCACACAAATTGACAAGATCGCTGATGAAACACAGCCGGCTGAAAGTGATCATCAATCTAACAAATCTTCAACGTCTCAAAACCAGATTGCTAATACCCAAATTAAAGACAGATCAAGTTCAAGCACAGCAGAGTCTTTAAATCACAACAAACTTCAAGTAGTGCCTAACAATATTATGAGTTCACAACAAGGAAACAGTTCTATTAAAAAATCAGAAAGCCTCGCAAAAGCTTTAAAATTTGAGAAAACAAGCTCCTCTCCTGAAAGCCAACATATGGCTGATTCAGAACAAAAAATCGCTGGCAAAAATCCAGGAAAGTCAAATGAAAACTCGTTAAGTTCTGAAGATCATTCGTCAAAAACCTTATCAAGTGTAGATCATGGTACGCATAATAAAACATGTCGGAACACAGTTGATTCTCACCCAGAGACAACATATAATCATTCCCTCCAAGACAAAACTCCTCGGAGTTCTCCAAAGAATGAGGATTTGCATCCAGACAATTTGAAAGGTTCTGGGGAACCCCAAAAGGATTTGCTGCTCAATAAGAGTTTAGAGACTACATTCAAAAACATATTGGAACTGAAAAAGACTGGGAGGCAGCCACAAAGCGAAGCAACTGGCAGTGGCTCCTTAGAATTAGAATATCCAAACTTTTCACTTATTTCTTCACAAGAAAACTGCCTGGAGAAATTTATTCCAGACCACAGTGAAGGTGTAGAAACAGACTCTCTTTTAGAAGCTGCTGTAAATAGTATCTTAGAGTGTTAATAGTTACAGTACCATGGACATATTTCTCTTAGAAGTAAATGTGAATGACACCACAAGAACAGCCTGACAAATGTCAAAGGATACCCTTTCTAAAGTAGATTCTGTTTTGTGTTTGAAAGCAATACTCATTGTGGTTACAGTGAGGTGTTCAGTAATGTAAACCCTTGAGAGAAAGCTGTCTGGTAGGGCCTACACATTATGATACAGCTTTGCTGATTGTTTTAACATTGCAGTTTAATGAAACTGCAGTTCACTAGGCCCTAAATTAACAAGGTAATATACTGACAATCACAGTCTAGTAACAGGTTTCTTAAATAAAATGTTAAGAATGTTGCATTTAATAGGAAAAGATCCATTGCCTCCGCCCACTATCACTTGATTTTGTGATTTAATATTTGGGGCTAAAAAAAAATCCCCAGTACCTCTATTCAGAAATGCCTGTCTCTTGAGGTTTGGAACAAAGAGAGGGGGGGGGGGGAATTGGAAGAAGAGAAAATGGCATCAGTGTTTACAGGGCTTTATACTTTTAAGTGCTTTTCTATGCTCAGTGAGCAGAAACAAATATCTTACATAGGAATTTGCTGTATTGAATTACACTGTACAGTTTTTGTCACTTTCAGCACTGCATAAAACGATACATGCTAGTCTAAGAAGCTAGTAGATGGGAAATTGTATACAAAGAGGCTATAATATAACCGTAAAATTCTGTATAGACACACATAAATGTATGTATATAAACACACACACACTAGTTTCATCAAGAAGAGCTATTGCATTTTCTAATTGGAGATAGTCAAACTTAATCTTTCTGATGTGGCATAATTTTTTTCTAGACCAAGTGTCAAAAGCACTTTTATTTGGAAATCATTGTAGTAGTTTATACTTTAAGGAGATAATAGCCTTAATCTGAACAATTTAAAGGCCAGTGTTTGCTATTTGCTTATTTCTGCTTCTTGCTGTTCAAGAAGCCTGTCATCTGTAGCAGCAGTTATAGTTACCAAAATATGTACAAACCAAAGTTAATTTTCTGTCCCATTAAAAAAACTATAGGTTGAATTTAGAATTTGCCGTCTGCAAATTTGGACTTTGCCTTCTGTTCACGGAAGGCTTTTAATCCAGTGGAGGATCCTGACGGAGGAGGAGGCTGCAACGTTTGCAGATTCTTCCTTCCTCCTGCAATGCTCAGTACCATTTCCCAAATTGTTCCAAAGGGTTTCCCAACCCGCATCCAGAGTGGATTTTCATAGTGCTGCAGGGGAAGGGATAATCAGGAAATGTCACCTCTTCCGCATCAACCAATGGGAGAGTCCCTGAATCTAAGCCTATCTCTAAAGGCATTTAATACATAATCTAGAGCCAAAGGAACCCCTTGCATGTTTGCATTTGGCTAGTTGTCATCATGACAATATAATTATTTATTATTTTAACCAATGGCATTTCCCCATTCTTCCTGTGTGTTTTAGAAATTATTCTATCACCATCACCAGTGCTGCTAGGTACATTGCTTTTGTGCCATTAGTAAGAGGGATGTGGCATGTATGCCTGCTAAAAACAAAACCCCAAGAGGTGTGTTTTTTGTAAAGCAATCTCTCTGCAGCTTCCCCTTACAACCATATTCAAAAACTTCCTTATGGATATCGTCATAGCCTTAGAGCCCTGAGGTGCAGGAGCCTCGACCCAGTGATAACTGTGTGCATACAGAGGTTTGGAATTTAAGCATTCCCAATATTGCTTTTGGGGAGCTCCATGGAGCTGTGCGACACAGCAAGAGTAACAAACTGTGGTTGTCAGTTGGGTTGCCAGAGCGCCCAGATAAAGGGCAGGATTTTGCTTTCTTCGCTCCGATTTTATTGTAGCGTTAGAGCCATATTCTACTTTTTAAGTAAACACAAAACACTACCACCAACCTTGTGTTGAAACAGAATAACTATAGAATAATAAAAGATAAATTCAGCAAAATAGTAATGCAACTTAACGTTCTGTTCACTCTTAAAAAAACGGGGGGCTTAAAATTTCTGGTTTCTTTTTTACCACTTTTTTGTTTTTTTTAAGTGCCAGTTTTAAAATTACTTATTTGTGAAACCCCAGATTCCACGAAGACAGCATTGCCACTTTGGTTCATTTTTGTAGGCATGGGTCCTGTACTTGCTTTCTTATCAATGATAGTGCAGCAGTTGCCTTTCCATCAAGAGGCTGCAAAGAATAAATTCATTGAACTGTAACCATAATGAGATGTCTAAGATAGCAGGGTGTATGTTGCACCAGTCACAGAAATCAATTGAACTAGAATCTGATGGGAAGAATGATAAATTTGACACATACATGTAAATTTGTCTTCTTTTGGTTTTATCTCACAGAATAAAGTTTCTATCAGCTGTACAGAATATTCTGAACCTAAATACCAAAACAAAGCTTACACATTTTGAATATTATGTGAGAGTTTACTTTTAGATAAAGGTTTAGCTGAGACATCTGAAATGTACTTCCATCATATGTGGATTAAATTCCACCTATATTGATTCCAACATTTATGCTGGGTACCCACTGAACAAAGTTCAGCTAAATTAACCTACAGTAGCTAATGTATTTTATTTATTGAACTTGGTTTTAGAGCTCTGAATATTTTAATTGGTAATGCAGTAAAAATATTTTTGTTGTAAAAAAAATGTGAATTTGTTACGCAGCACATGGTCCTGAATCCAGTGAAGACCATTTATTTGTGCATAACTGCTTTGTAGGATTGGTCTCTTTACTTCCTGGATGTCTTTCCATGTTGTCTAAGGTTAAAAGAAAATTTTAGTTGGCAACTATGAAAAAAACAAAACCTGATTCAACAATGTCAGCATAATTGAGCTGTTAGATTTGGGAGGCCTTACAGACTGACTTTACTGAAAGAGGATGTGTCACTTGTTGTCAGTGTGGTATGGATTTTATTTGCTTAAATACTTTCATTTGTATAGTATGTCTCACTTGAAATTGCTTTGTATACATTTTGTAAAAATATTTATAAAATGTTTTGTAAAAAAAGTATAACAAATTGCAGTTTATTTTGTTATGTTGGATAAATACTGTTAAAAGACAACACGTTGGTAAAATATATTGTTAACCCATGGATAGGAAATGTTTAGCTGGAGACTACAAATTGAAACAACCATTGCAATACAGCCAAAGATTTGGGAAAAATGTGTTATCTGTGATTGTCTTGATTTACCCAAGATTAATAACTAGGTTTTGAAAAGGGTTTCTTTTTTAGTTTCAAGTATCACAGTGGCAGTATATTTTTATTACATTTATATCCTGGTTTTCTTCCAAAATGGTATTAAAAACAAATATATATGGGTTTCTAAGTGGATTCTCATCTAGACACTGATCAGACCAAGACCTGCGTAACTTAATTTATAGGCTTTAGATATTCTCCAACAGAGCTGGAAAGGTTCAGAAAGGGACAGCAAAATTGATCCCAGGGCTGGAGCAGCTCTCCTGTGAGGAAAGGGGTTACAACATTTTGTGCTTCAGGAAAAAGAAGTGATTAGGTGGAAACAAGACAGAGGTGTAGTAAGGTTTTCTTTCTGTCTGTTAATGCAAGCCATCTGATGAAGCCAAATGTTGAGAGATTCAAGACAGAAAAAGTACCTTTTGACACTGCATAAATAGTTGAATTTGTGGAAGAGTGAAGTGATGACCACCACCTTGGATGGCATTAAAAGAGGATTAGACAAATTCATGGAATTATGTTTTGCTTCTAACGTTGGAGGCACAGTATACTGAAGTATAGCAGTGGGACTCGTAAGTAAGAACCTAAGAACACAGAGTTCTGTGTCAGGCTAAAGGCCCATCTAGTCCAATGTCCTGCTTTCATGGCGCCAACCTGAGGAGGGCAGAGTGCTGTTTCACTTGTGGGCTTCTCATTGGCAAGTGGTTAGCCAATGTGAAGACAGGATGCTGGACTAGAAAGGCCTTTGGCCGCCAGATCCAGGAGGGCTCTTTAGTCTTAGCACTTCTCATAAGCATTGGGGAAAGAGTGGCTGGGGAAACCCAGTCAGATGGGCGAGATATAAAAATGATGATGATGACGACAACCCATTCCTATTCTCATACCAAGGATTTCTGCCCACGTTCCACCATTACATGCTGCTGGATAGACCTTTCTGATCTGCTGTATGCTGTATTCATTTATTCTACAGCAGTCATCCCTTCACTGGTCTTAAAAGGTGAGGCAATTTGTTCTTTAGACCAAAGAACTACTTGTCTGACAACATTTCATCAACTATTTAAAAATTACGGTAACCTCACCAGCTGGGGTATGCGGAATGGCAGGTTGTGCAGTGCTCAAGGCCTCGTCATTCACCGACCATCGCCCTGGTCTTAATTTTAATATTATGAATTTATTTCTTAGCTGTCCTTTGCCAAGAAGCTGCAGGGCTGCAACACAGTACAAAAACACAGTAACCTTGGGTTAAGAACTTATATTCGTTCTGGAGGTCCGTTCTTAACCTGAAACTGTTCTTAATCTGAGGTACCACTTTAGCTAATGGGGCTTCCTGCTGCCACCACACCGCCGTCGTGCAATTTCTATTCCCATCCTGAAGCAAAGTTCTTAACCCAAGGTACTGTTTCTGGGTTAGCGGCGTCTGTAACCTGAAGCGTCTGTAACCTCGACTTACGAATTTAATCCGTTCCGAATGCACATTCGTAGGTCGAAAAATTCGTAAGTCGAAAAAAGCAATTTCCCCATAGGAATGCATTGGAAACGAAAAATTCGTAAGTCGAGTAAACCGCATCTAAAATTCGTAAGTCGAGTAAACCCCATCTAAAACCGCCAACGGATGTCCATTCGTAAGTCGAAAAATTTGTATGTCAAGTAATTCGTAAGTCGAGGTACCACTGTATTTAAAAACTGAAGCAAATGGCAGTTGCTGCGAAGGACCACTATGGGCAGAATGGGGGCAGAGTGATGTTGCGATCAAGTCCTCCTTGCAGGATTCCCACAGGTGTGGGATCGGTCACTGTGAGAACAGGATACTGGACTGGATGGGCCATTGGCCTGATCCGGCAGGCTCCTCTTATGTCAACAGGAGTTGTTGACAGACAAGACAGGCAGCTTCTCCCTGTGGAGCACCTGGAGAAGGCAGATAATAAACAGCTGGGAAGAAACATAGCTATTAGACTTGAAATTTCACAACTTATAATTCAGGAGGGAAGGAGGAGAGGCATACTGTTGGAGCAACAAGAAAGCAGGGAGAAAATGCCTGGGGGAGGCTGGAGCACCCTGCTGGATGTGGGGAGAGGTGTCATGCTGCAGGCATGGAAGCTACTGGGAAGCTGACTGGAAGGAGGACAGAGGAAAATGGGGGCCTAGTGAGCTACAGGCCAGGCCTGAAGAAGTTAGCCCTCCTCAATCCACAAAGCAGGAAAGCTAGAGTTGCCATATGTCCAGAATTTCCCGTACATATCCGGAATATTGCATTCGGAAGCAGTGTCTGGGCAGAAATCGCTAAAATATCCGGGACAATCTGGACATATGGCAACCCATGTCGACAGTGTCGTTTTGGGCAATTTCCCTTAAAAATAGCTGGAAAATGTCTTTTTGAAGATGCCTGCCTAATATCAATAGCTGAAGTTACATGGGAGCTCCAGTTACATGGGTGTAAAGGAATCTTATTATGGGACTCTGCCAAAATTTGAACTGGTATCTAGATCGCATGCTTACTGCATCTTTGGGAAGACCCGCTGAATTGCATCTACTGACTGATCAGTATCCTACTATTAAGTACAATAGTCAAGGAAACTGCCATTCATGTGAGGAAGCCTCTGATAAATAAACTGCTTTATAGGAAGAGGTGGGGGAAGGAAATTCTGTAGAGGACCTGCAGTTAATGGAGCGTTTGCAGTGAATTCAGCATCACTCTATTGCCATCTGCTGGCAAGTGGCAGGTTGAACATTGTTCATTCTCTTTAAGAACGTTAAGTCACTTTGCAGACTGTCAATATTTCGCTGAAGGATTTCACCACACTTTTATGTTTGCACAATTCAAGTGGATCAAAGTGCCGTGTTGCCTGCAGCAACCAAGCCACATTAAAAACACCCCCCCCGACTTTTGTGGTTTGAAATGTGATGAGGAAATGAGGAAGTGTGGGATCAACAAAGGACTAATGGTAAGGTGTGTAAACAGCACACAATCAAATCAGGATGAATGCTACTTGGATAAGCAGCAAATCCTTGGAAATTTCACTTTCCCAATTTTTGCAATGCAGTTCTCCAGCCAAATACGTATGCAAGAATGTATATGTAGAGGTAAAATCCGCCTATAAGTACATATATTAGTGAAAAAAGCATACAAAAATGGATTGATCTTAGGTGAAATTGCTTTTCAAAAAAAGCACATATTAGCAAAATTGCATATAAACTAATGTATATTAGGAGAAATCTGACTAAAATTCTGCTTAATTTTTAGCAGGAATATTTTTTTAAAAAAACCATTGCAAACTGATGTGGAAATGTGGAGAACTGAACTTAAATTTGGAAAAATGAGAAATTGAGATAAAGTGAAAAGATAAATGCTACAGGTGGCCAGTTGAATTACTGGTAAATGCTGGTTGTTTATTTGAACTCTCTGCTGCCTTTCTGAACTAAAAATCAGGAAACAATTTGCTGTGAACTCTATAAAAACTAGGTTGGCCTTGCTATTAGGAATCATGATACAAAAGATTTTTGTCTGTTGAACATAGAGAAAATTATCTATCCCTCCACAATTGATGCAGGTTTATTTGAGTTTTCAGTCTTGCCACTAGAGGGAGAAACTATACTGTATTACCTTTTGACAAGCTTCAAACTGTAGATATAAAAATGTTGTTTCTCTCAATCCTTGCCTGTTTTGAATTTTTAGAACCAAAGTCAGTTAATATGCATTATATGTATTTGTTGTTCACTACAAAAAGTGTTGCATTCAATACCTAATAAAAATACGTTAAAAGATTAAAAGATAGATATATATTAACTGAACGTGCTCAGTCTGCAATAGGGCACACCCTACCTCACTCAACTAAAAGATGAACACCAATTAAGAGCAAAAATAAAAATGTTTTCTCCTGGCACTAGAATCATAGAGTTGGAAGAGACCACAAGGGCCATCCAGTCCAACCCCCTGCCAAGCAGGAAACACCATCAAAGCATTCTTGACAGATGGCTGTCAAGCCTCTGCTTAAAGACCTCCAAAGAAGGAGACTCCACCACACTCCTTGGCAGCAAATTCCACTGCCGAACAGCTCTCACTGTCAGGAAGTTCTTCCTAATGTTTAGGTGGAATCTTCTTTCTTGTAGTTTGAATCCATTGCCCCGTGTCCGCTTCTCTGGAGCAGCAGAAAACAACTTTTCTCCCTCCTCTATATGACATCCTTCTATATATTTGAACATGGCTATCGTATCACCCCTTAACCTTCTCTTCTAAAGTGATGGTACCAGATGCATCTCTCTGAGAACAGCATTTCACAGTTGGGGCGCCACCACTGAAAAAGCCCAGTCTTGTGTTGCTAGCTTTTGCATCTCTCTCCAAGGGGGCACACAAAGAGGGGCCTCAGATGATGAATGAAGGGTCCAGGTATTGGAGTCCTGATACAAGGCTGTAAGGTTTTATAGGTAAAAACCAGCACTTTGAACTGAGTCATGGTACGAATCTAGACACTCAGGTGTTGGTTTCATGTAGGGCATAAATGCATAGACTTTGGAGCGAGGCTGAGCTTTTAGGCCTCCTTCCCCTGATCTCATATCCTCTTCCTGTGTCAACTACCTGTTGGGGATGGTAGCCAATAACAAAAGCTAAATGGGTGATTGTGTAGGTTCAAACTGTGCTTGTAAAAGGAGAACTTCAAAGCCATCACCCATCACAGTGAGACCCACTTGCTGAGGAACAACTGGGAGCGCATAGTAAACTCCCATACAACACGAGAATAAGTTTTAGAGTTAGCTAAATACACCCTGCCACACCTGGACATGCATTCCAGGAGGCTGAATTTCTGAACCGTTTTCTGATACATATGTTATAAAGGCATGCCACATTTCTATAAAGTCATTTTTCATTTGCTATCCATTCGATGTTTCTATTGTCCGGACATTTTGTCTCCAAACAGATAACTGCAAATTACCCAAACCCTTCCAATTTTCAGCAATCATTTAACAAGCTGCAGCCAGCAGAAAGGCAATCAATTCTTTTTGTAGAAGGTTCTTCTGCTCAGCCTTGATAACTGTTAACAAAGCGAATTGAGGGATACACTGAACAGCCTGTTTCATTGTTAAGCAAGAAGCACATACTTCAGTTCAAATAGCCTTGTGAGCACTTTTCCCTGTGATTATCATTTCACTTCTATGCGTAAAAAAAAAACATTTTGTGTTTGGAACCCGATTCTTGGCACAGAACTTCTATCATGAGTACCAGTTTGGAAAGAAATCAACAATTTCCACATGATTTCCTAGAACGGAATGCGGGACTTCGATCATATATTTGGAAGCCAGTGCAGAAAGCAATGAATCCAAGTTGCATTTGGAGCGGCTTTGTGAACAAGCTGGATCAGCCCATTTTTCCTTTCTGTCATAGATACAGCAAAGTTTTCTTGCTCTTCAAAAACTGTTTGTCCATCCACGCTTTGAAAAATAATGATCAAGTGGCTGGCTTTTTTAAAACTGGCACACATTGTTTCTAAATACCTCAGCAGCTATGATGGTTCCAAACTTAAATTTGCTAGCATCTTGCTACATTTCACACACTGAAGTATTTTTTTTCGGTGCAAGTGACGCAATTTCCCACGTATATTTTACATAATTTATATTTTTATTAAGAATAACATGAAAGAATACAAACAACAATAAAAGGTACAGTCATGATGTCTATAAGGCAGAAAAGAATAGCAGCATGTTACATTAATTAACCAAGCCAAAAAGACATATGAGTGTTGAGGTTCCTTCGGGTGACAGTTAATAAAAGAAATAAACATAAACCAATCAGCAATTCAAAGTATTATTTTAATTCTCCATGCAACACTCTACAGTGTTGTGCAAGTTTATCAGCCAGAGCCAAGTACCATAGCCCTATCATACAGCTGAATCTTACCCGAGCACTTGTGCTGCCCACCACAGCAACTGAGGGCAGCAGACCAGTTTTAGCGGGCGGGCAGACACAGGCCAGGTCACGTGGCACACAGAATCATGTCCCCCAGTAACCCCAATACCTCTCCACTGCTCGCCAGCAGATGGCTCACTGTCTAATAGCTGGTCCGGCCCACTGCGCTGGTAGATCTTTGATTTTCCTCTCAACTTTGTTTGAAAGCTAAATGCAGCTCATGCTACAAGAGAGAGGCCACTAATGTGACTGGGGGAGTTGGGGGTGGGGTGGGGGAATGGGAGCATTAAACTCTTCCCCCCTGCATGCTTTCCCAGTCTAAATTGCCCTGCTGAAGCGATCTGCTCCACAGGAAAAAAATAATACATGCATCTATGCCATGCCTGCATTTTCACCCTATAGAGAATATGGTGTGTGTGTGTGAGAGAGAGAGGGCAGGGAGGTTAAATCAGGAAAATGGTGTCCCTGTGACCGTATTTAGTAAACAAAACAAAACAAAACAAAACAAAACAAAAACCCCTGGAAAATCATTCCTAGCTCTTCCATCATAAGATGTAGTTTGCTCTGAGTATGGAAGTAGTACCCAAGACTCAGTTTCATCTGCTTTCAGCGTGCTCATTTTCGCTCTACGTCTGTATCCAAGTGGCTCGTCAGTAACAGCAAATGTGCAAATAAACAGTAGACTTCAATTATCTGTTGCTAATTATCACTCAAATCTGATTTGCACACACTTCAAAAGAGCCCATATCGTTCCATTTAGTTATTTGCTTCAGTCTGATGGGTCTGTAATTCAAACCAAACGTGGGTCAACTGCCAGCCGGCAATGAAAGGAATGTGTTTATCCATAATCGTATCTTTTGAACATGTATCTGTGGTTCATGAAGTCACTGGGGAGGCAAATTTACCGGTACGTCGTTCCTCAAATTGACATTGCTTGCTTGGGTCAGTTGTTAAAATGGTTTAAGCAACTTTGCAGAGTGGAAGCTTCCCCCCCCCCCTTTCGACAGGCACCAGGAGAAGCAGTGGAAAGAGAAGCAAGCAACTGGAGTAAAAGCAGATCAGCCTTGGCCTTCCCCACGATAGGACTCAGAAGAGGACAAGGGCTAGAGATGGGGGGGGGTGGCCGGTTCCAGTTGGGGTGTGCACAGTGATTTTCTGGAATGATCAGAGGACTTTCTGCACAGATTTGGATCCCTTCCAGAAACAGCACATGAACTACACTTTGTTATGAAGTTTAGGGGGAGGCAGACTCCCCATAATCCTAAATTTAGTAAACGGTAGAACTGGTAGGGACCCAGGTGGCGCTGTGGGTTAAACCACAGTGAAAGATACTCGGAGTCCAGTGTGACTTTCATGCTCTTTATTCAGCTCATAGTAGTGAGGAATGCAGTTCCCCCAAAACGTTTGCTTTATATACACTATTTACACAATGGGCCCCACGTGATTGCCTAATTCCGGGATACTCCTGTATGCCAATCAGAGTGTGGATTCACTTCCACCTGGAGCTGGATTGGGTGGCTCCTGCAGACCAATCAGACTGCTGCAATCTCAATCCTATTGTTCTGGGGCCAATCAGACTGCTGCAATCTCAATCCTATTGTTCTGGGACCAGTCAGACTGCTGCAATCTCAATCCTATTGTTCTAGGACCAATCAGACTGCTGCAGTTTGGATCCTATTCAACTCAGTACATAACACACAGAGTCTAGGGCTTGCTGATCAGAAGGTTGGTGGTTTGAATCCCTGCCACGGGGTGAGTTCCCGTTGCTTGGTCCCAGCTCCTGCCCACCTAGCAGTTCGAAAGCACATCAAAGTGCAAGTAGATAAATAGGGACTGCTCCAGCGGGAAGGTAAACGGCGTTTCTGTGCACTGCTCTGGTTTGCCAGAAGCGGATTTGTCATGCTGGCCACATGACCTGGAAGCTGTCTGCGGACAAACGCCGGCTCCCTCGGCCTATAGAGCAAGATGAGCGCCGCAACCCTAAAGTCGGACACAACTGGACATGATGGTCAGGGGTCCCTTTACCTTTACCTTTAGAACTTAGCTAATACAGTGGTACCTCGGTTTTCGAACGTCTCTGTTGATGAACATTTCGGTTTTCAAATGCTGTAAACCCAGAAGTAAAGCCCTGTCGGGGTTTGGGTGCTGGAGCTCCTCGTGCACAAACTTGGACTGCTCATGCACGAGGTACCAGTAGCGGGGAAAGCGGCCAGCGTTCCGCGTGCTTTTGAGCACGGGCGCCGGCCAAGTCTCACAATCCGAAGGAAACTGAGTAAGCCGGGTGATGACTCCGAAGGTGCATGAGTTCTTAATTGCCTTCTAACCAAAATATTGCCTCGAGAAATAGAGGATACCCTGAATCTGAATAAGTAGATCAACTCAAGGAAATTAAAAATTTTACCTTAAACCTTTTACTCCCCTTTTTACCCCAAAGAAAGACAGACACCGGTTATATCTTTAGTGGCTTTGGCAGAACCCGCGTAGGCTCGTCCCCTAAGCTAAGTTCTCCTAAGCTCAAAGTCCCTGCGCGCCCAATCTTCCGCGAGGCTAACTAAATAATACTAAAACCGAAATATCTTCCGCGAGCCTAGCCCTAGGCTAAACCTAAAAGAAACCTAACTAAAGCTAAACCGAATGATCTTCCGCGATCTAACTCTAACTAAAGGAAAAACCCATCCAACCCGTCCAGCCCGCTCCCAATATCCTTAAACTAAACCCTGAACTTAACTAAAACCCAACTAAAGCAAAACGTGAATGAACGTGCCTAAGCGGGGAGCCTCAGCCTTTTATTTAGGAACAAACGTGACATCATGATCAATGCCTTAACCAATAAAATCACTGTTGCTGCCCTCCAAAAAGGCGGGAAGCAAGTTTAACGCTCATTAATAACTTTGAACATGACCGGAACTATAAAATAAAGGCGGATTAATCTCATTGGTGAACCAAACTATTCATTCTTACTTTCGCTTTCGCTTTTGCGCGTAGTGATACCAAAAGTAGTTCCCGAAAACCTCATTAAACAAATAAATAAATGTGGATCCTATGGCGGATCCGTGCAACGTATCCCGACAAAGCCCTAAACAGCCTCAGTCCTGTATACCTGAAGGAGCATCTCCACCCCCATCATTCAGCCCGGACACTGAGATCCAGTGCCGAGGGCCTTCTGGCGGTTCCCTCACTGCGAGAAGCAAAGCTACAGGGAACCAGGCAGAGGGCCTTCTTGGTAGTGGCGCCCGCCCTGTGGAACTCCCTCCCTTCAGATGTCAAAGAGATAGACAACTATCAGACATTTAGAGGACATCTGAAGGCAGCCCTGTTAAGGGAAGCTTTTAATGTGTGATATTTTAATGTATTTGATTTTTGTTGGAAGCAGCCCAGAGTGGCTGGGGAAATCCAGCCAGATGGGCGGGGTACTACTACTACTACTACTACTACTACTACTACTACTAAGCTTCAGTTTTCAAACACGCCTTGGAAGTCGAACGTTTTTCGTGGCTTCTGCTGTGTGTAAGACCCTGAGGCCTAGCTGTTGGCTTTTGAGGTTTTGGTTTTCGAACGTTTCAGAACTCGAATGGTCTTCCAGAACAGATTACGTTTGAAAACCGAGGTACCACTGTATTTGGAGTATGGAGGGAAGATACAGTATGTACGATGCTCTTAAAAAAGCAACAGTCTCTGAGTTGTATCTACTCTGACCTTGGAGTAGAGAACTGCAGGCCACAAACTGCTTGTAGAAAATGCATTCTTCCCCAGTTCTCTGGGAAGGAGGAGATGGCAAACCACTAAAATGTTGACGAACCTCAAGCAAATCATTTGCAAAATGCAGAATGTTCATTGCAACCTTGGTCTTTTAACATCAGAAAATTATCCAGTAGCTGACATATGCTATAATTTGTGGCCGTGAATACCATTCCTTAGGAATATTCCTCTCATTTTTGGGTCACTGCCTGATAGCCAACTGGACTGTTTCTAATGTCATAACCATTATTGTGCACACACACTAACCAGCAATGTAGCTCATGCCACACCTTGAATTCTAGTCTGTTGTCAGTGGAATGAGTCGCAAGGGGCCAGAAGTAAGGATAGCAGGCAAATATGTCAGTTTTCTCAGTTTCTCATTTTTCCTGTGTTAAGTACAGTTCCCCACATTCCCACATCAGTCTGCATTTTTTTAAATTAAGTAAAAAAATGCCTCATAAGGATTCATCGGCATTTTATTGTGAATTTCTCCTAATATACATAAATCTGTATGTGATTTTGCCTAATACTTATGTTTATACAAAGCAATTTCCCTTAATATTGTTGTATGCCAACCCAATCTATGAGCAGTGTGAGATTCCAGGGATTCCAGGCACTTACCCAGAGTTTGGTTTCCTCAGAATGAGGAACAATGGAGACAGTGGTGTCTTTATGATATATGGTTTATTTACACATATATCCAACTGGAGCCTACAATGGAGGGGCCTCCAGTATTAACACTCCAAGAAAGTCTTACTTAGTCACAACCTTGGATTCCAGCAGAAATCAGGCATGACTCTGCCTCTCTCAGCTGCCCAGCCTGCAGCTTCCAGCTTCTAGCACACATAACTCAACTCTCAACCCTGGCCTTTTGCTTTCTGTCTACCAGTGTTGCGGGAGGGAGGTCTGCCCATTTTCTGTCTGGCACAAAGCCACTTTCTTTGTTACCTTAATGACACATACTCAGAGAGCCATTATCTCACCAGGAAGTTAGCCTGGCTATTCCAGGAATTGAATCCATGTTGGATTCAGGAATTAGAACGGGATTTAGGCATACAGTCTACCCCCCAACTCATAACAGTTAAATGCATTTTTGGGGGTATATTAGTCACATTAATATGCAGTCATATTCATGCTTCATCCTAGTGTCTACATTTCTCTGCACATTACTTGGCTGAAGAAGTACACCACAAATTTCAGAGAAAGGTGAATTTCCAAGGATGGCCATGCTTTAGTTTGCATAACGTAATGTGTGTAATTTATACCCCATCCATCTGACTGGGGATAGTGATTCAGCAAGTGATTTCAGCTCTCTGACATAGCAGGCAGGAGACAGCTTCTTCATGTAACACTCTTTATTCAAGTAAACAAGACTGGGGAACTGAGGAGAGGGAAGCTACATTTATAGGGACAGTAGACTGGCTTGAAAGGATACATTTTGGAGGGAACAATCTCAAGCAATCACAAGTCTGCCTTTTGGTGGGAACCAATAAGTCTGAGGATCCAAATGCAGCAACTTGAATGAACCAATAGTAGCTGTTCCTTCTGGAACAGGAAGGCAGTTACGTTTCCCCTAATGTGAATACAGACAATAGTAATACAGATATGATAACCCTTGAATCAATACACAACATCCACACCCTCCAACATTTCTCCGATGAAAATAGGGACATCCTAAGGAAAAGGAGGACATTCCAGGATCACATCAGAAACTGGGACGGCTTCTGTAAATCCAGGACTGTCGCTGGGAAATAGGAACACTTGGAGGGCCTGGTACTGTAGGTCATATGGCTTCCCTAAGAGACAAGGAGGAAGGGGAAAAGAGCCGTGAGATTTACCTTCCTCTCTCCTGTTCAAGTGAAATAGGTTCTTAATTATAAACAGTGAGGCCCCAAGCAAGGGACTGAAATGAAGGGCAACTGCAGTGACCTGCAGGCAGAACCAATCAATGTTGACAGATTTAACAACATAAGCACCAAGGGCGACATGCCAGTCTTCTCCTGGACAAAGAGCAGGGATGGTCGCAGGAGAAGCTGTTATGTACATCATGGAACACACGATGCATTTAGAATGAAAACATTTGCTTATCAGTGGAAGCACTGTAATGTCAAACATACGGTGGCCACTTGATATTTTAACCTTACCTCCGAGAGACGAGAAAATTAGATAGCTGGTTTTATTTAGGGCCTTCAGAGTCTGTGAATATGAAAGGTTGGGCTTAGTTAAAGTGGGACATAAGCTTCCTGACAAAGCTGAGGGAGCTGGAGAAACATGTCTGTGTTCTCTGGCTCTGTCACTATTTATTTAGAGGAGCACCATTGGTGGCACTGTGGATTAAACCACTGAGCCTAGGGCTTGCTGATCAGAAGGTTGGCAGTTCGAATCCCCACGACGGGGTGAGCTCCCGTTGTTCTGTCCCAGCTCCTGCCAACCTAGCAGTTTGAAAGCACATCAAAGTGCAAGTAGATAAATAGGTACCACTCTGGCGGGAAGGTAAACGGCATTTCCGTGCGTTGCTCTGGTTCGCCAGAAGCGGCTAAGTCATGCTGGCCACATGACCCAGAAGCTGTACGCCGGCTCCCTCAGCCAATAAAGCTAGGTGAGCACCGCAAACCCAGAGTCATTCGCGACTGGACTTAACTGTCAGGGGTCCCTTTACCTTTATTGGTGTAACACAGTGTTTTCCAAATTTGGGTCTTGGACTACAGTTCCCATCATCCCTGATCGTGTTGCTAGCTAGGGATGATGCAAGTTGGAGACCCAAGTTTAGGAAACACTGGAACATTTTGTAGTGGTTTTTAAAATATCCAAGGTTAAACACAGAAGAAGGGGACAGGAAGAACCATGACAATGCTTCTTGCTTGCCTGGACAGAGGATAGAGAGGGATGTGTTAGGGTGAAGAAACTGGCCAAATGTACAAAGGTAAAATTCACATTTATTGGTTTGCTCACTTTCGCCTCACCCACCTGGCCTTGGAAAGTTACCTAGAAAGGAATGTGGGCCTCAGGCTTGAAAACGTTTCCTACCCCTGAGATAGAAGATTGATTCAGATGTAACACCAAAGCATGATTTGGCACTACACCAACAAACCCTGTCCCTGTGCAGTCCCAATCCAACCTTGGATTCCAATCCTGGATTACAGAGTTTGTACAAACCATAGTTTACCGCTTCTGGCCTATGGTGTATTGTAACCCAGGAAGCCTGAAAGCTGATTGCTGGAAAAAAGCTTACAAACATTGATGAGTGTCCAAGCTGGGATAAATTATTGCTAAGGGATGAAGGCGAAGATGTCCATGGTTATGTAAATGGGAGAGGAGAAGAACTAAGGAACGCGGAAGTAAAGAGAGACATGATAAAATGCACAGAAGCCAAAGAGTTCTAGGTAAAATGCCCATGCCAGAGACATTGAGAGAGAGAAATCACGTAAAGGTGTTTGTGGCCAATGCTAGAAGCCTCCAGGTCAAGGTTGGAGTCCTAAAGGACAGCAAAGCTATCCTAGAGACACTGACTGGAAAATAGGAATTGTTCCCTGCAAATAGGGGCAATTGGAGAATATGACAGTCATAATATGATCCTAAACAAAGATGAAATTTAAAAGAGGTGTCCCATGACAAAGACCAAGTATATCAGTATAATTGTGTTAGGAGAAAGGCTTTAATGATGGTTAGGAATTTGTGCTTCTGCCATCCACTTCTATAGAAAATGATGCAGGCTATGCATTACTCTAGCCATGGCACTAGTATCCATTGCTTAATACTCATAATAGAAAATTAATGCTGGAAAACTCCATGTAACAAGCTCTCGCGTTACTAAGCCCTTTCTTAAGCTGAAATTCCTCCTGCCTAGGGATGAACTATTGAACTCTTCTAACATTTCTGGAAGCCCGGATTTAGAAAAACTCTGGCATTCTCCCAAGATGTTTATACCTGCATGCAGATAGGCACGTTAAGATGGTACATGGTGCCTATATTTGGAGGATAAGTTCATTGACAGCTGCTTTTTTTTGCATTAGGGAGAAGCAAGCAGTTCCCCAGCTGAAGCCTCATTCTATCAAAAAACATTTTCCCCTTGTTACCACTTCCATAGAAATCAAATGAGAACCATGTTGCTTTGCGGTAGGCACCAGGGATGAAGGATTTCTCTGGCAGGATCCCTTTGCTGAAATAAAGGGAATAAAACAGGGGTGGAGAGCCTCTGGTTTGTTGGGTGCTATAAGCAGAGACTTGCTGGATCCTGTTCTTACAGTAGCCAACCAGATGCCAATGGGAAAACAAGAGAACTTGCTTCACTTGTGATTCCCAGCAACTGGTATTCGGAGGCTTATTAGGGCTGATGAAAATTCTAATTCCTATCAACCCCAGCCAGCATGGGATAATGGGCATTGTAGTCCAACAACAGTGGGAGAGCTCCATCCCTGAGTGAAGATTTGATGTGATTGATTATATTTCTGTGCCGCTTTTCATTTGAACGAATCTCAAAGCAGCTTGCAAATAATAAATAACAGTAATATAACAAAACATGGTAAAGGTAAAGGACGGTTAAGTCCAGTTGAAGGCAAATATGGGGTTGTGGGGCTCATCGCGTTTCCGGCCCAGGGAGCCGGTGTTTGTCCACAGGCAGCTTTCCGGGTCATGTGGGCAGCATGACTAAACCGCTTCTGGCGCAACGGAACACCGTGACAGAAACCAGAGCGCATGGAAACGCTATTTACCTTCCTGCCACAGCAGTACCTATTTATCTACTTGCACTGGCGTGCTTTTGAACTGCTAGGTTGGCAGGAACTGGGACAGAGCAACTGGAGCACACTCCATTGTGGGGATTCGAACTGCTGACCTTCCGATTGGCAAGCCCAAGAGGCTCAGTGGTTTAGACCATAGTGCCACCCGCGTCCCTTATAAAGCATGACATCACAAGTACAGCATAGATCGTATAAAATAATTGACAAATCATCAACAAAACAATCATAATTTATTAATCTGACACTGTTCACAAAACAGCAACTAAAAATTAAGATAAACATCACAATTGCAGCAAAAGTCACATAATATAATAAATCAATATACCATTTATAATCTATAAAACAATATTAACAACATTAACAAAATAGCAACTAACAAAAAAGCTACACACTGTTTAGTTCATACACACACTCTCCACACCCCCATGACTCATAGTCTTTCACTCCATTTAGTTTATTCAAATACTCATAAAATACTATATTGCCCATTGTTAAGCCAGCCGGGGTCCTTGAGTAGTGGGCCATTGTTGAGACGGTGGGGTTCTTGGGCCTTTCACCAGTAGTAAGGTGAATGTTGCCTGGGTAGCCTGCTCTGGCATTGTTGATGAGGAACTCGCCCACATCTCTCTCCTGATTGTCAAGGTCCATTCCTACTTGAAGAAGTCTGAGATGAGCCTTTCCCTCCAGAGTGGTGAGTCACAGCTACACTCAGTGCAGAGGCTGACCAGAAGGTCCGGCAGTGTCTCAGGACACTCTCGCCAAGCCATGACCTGTCCACCAGCAGCTGTTCTGCAGCTGCACCTTGGCTGACATGGTGGCAGAGAAAGCTAATGGGAGTGAGCGGGGAAGCTAGTTGAGTCCACCAGGCAGGAAGGAGAGGCCATGATAAAGATGCTGAGGGAACTTCAACAGGGTCCTGGTGGCCTAGATGAGCTCGCAGCCAGTTGATTTGTCTCGGCGTCCAGGCTGCTGCCCATGGAAGTCTTGAAGCAGAGGGCATCGGTCGGCAGGGCGTGAAGGATGAGATGCAAGAAGCAAAAACATACCTGTGTTCCTGGACAGCTCCCTATATTTTCAGAGATTTATTATACAAGAAAAGTTGTTAGTGGATTTTTGCCCCCAAATCTCTGATTTCCTCCCCGCAAAGGTGATGCCTTGTTAAAAGGCCAGGGCTTATTGATTTCAAAGCCAGAAGGTAGAGTTGAATGAATAATGAACAGCAGCTGCTGGAAACACTTTGTGGCAGCCTTGGGACTGTCTTTCCCTATGTTGCAATTACACTTTGACTGACCTCCAAGAATAACGAACAAGAGTACCCAACTGGATCATAAGCTCTGTGTCTGTGTTGTCCAGAGTAGGTGTAACGTTTCACATCCACGGGGTCCTCTGTGTCAGTTGAACATTATACCACTGTACACCCGTCAGGCTTGCAAAGCTAACTCTCAATCCTTTATTTTTATGTTCTGATTCAGCATTTCTTTGCAAGCTGTGCTGAAAGTGCAGATAAGATTTTCCATCTCCGAAGAAGAAGAAAGCTCTCTCTTATTTTCTGAAGGCAACAGCGTGTGTGTCAGTTGTTTATGGCCTGACTAAGAGCAGGTGCTTTCTAGTTTACAGCAAGCGGGGAAATATGTTACTTGGGGATTGCGAGGAGATTGTGGATGGTGGTGGTGGGAAATATCTGCTTTATAAATTATTGTCGTGGAGTGCCAAAGTAAGCTCAAGCACTCAGGTTTTCATCCATAACTCCTGTCGATCTGAATGGCAATTTGATCTGTCTGTTTTTAATGGGGCGTGAAATGCGATGTCAGCCCCGTTCTCCAGGTTTGTACGAGGAGCTGAAGCAAACCTAGCAACTTAGACAACTGCTGCTTTGGTGTTTACATTCCCTCTGTCTCTCCCACTTATGTATATTTGTGCATATCTGATGAATGGGCTCCAATCTACCAAAGCTTACGCCACAAGGAATCTATGAGTTCACGGTGATGCAAAGTTCCTTTTTGTCTGGTGCCGGGAAAGCCCATGACTCGGGGCCCCCCAGTCATGAGACTTCCCCAGGGGTCAAGGGTAAGCTGGAGCCAGACCTCTTCTACACCTTCCCCTTTTAAAGGGAGGAACTACCGGTACATAAGAATTAAATCCAGAATGCACCTGCCAGACTGGTGATTGGGAGTCGCCGCCGGGACCGTATAACACTGGTTCCAAATGAACTACATACTAGGCTCCCAGTACGTTTGCAAGCACAATCCAAAGTTTTGGTGTTAAAGCCCTAAACGGCTCCAGCCCTGTATACCTGAAGGAGCGTCTCTACCCCTTTCGTTCAGCCCGGACACTGAGGTCCAACTCCGAGGGCCTTCTGGTGGTTCCCTCACTGTGACAAGTTACAGGGAACGAGGCAGAGGTTCCCAAGTTTTCCTGAGGGGAGCCATGGCAGCTCAACTGGGATCAAATAGATAAAACTGTACGGCACAGAAACCTGCATGGTTTGGAAACATTCCCAGATATTGACTCTGAACTTGGAGCTGATCACTCAACAAAGGCTTTGTTGTTGTTGTTGTTGTTCAGTCGTTCAGTCGTGTCCGACTCTTTGTGACCCCATGGACCAGAGCACGCCAGGCACGCCTATCCTTCACTGCCTCTCGCAGTTTGGCCAAACTCATGCCAGTCGCTTCGAGAACACTGTCCAACCATCTCATCCTCTGTCGTCCCCTTCTCCTTGTGCCCTCCATCTTTCCCAACATCAGGGTCTTTTCTAGGGAGTCTTCTCTTCTCATGAGGTGGCCAAAGTACTGGAGCCTCAACTTCAGGATCTGTCCTTCTAGTGAGCACTCAGGGCTGATTTCTTTGAGAATGGATAGGTTTGATCTTCTTGCAGTCCAAGGGATTCTCAAGAGTCTCCTCCAGCACCATAATTCAAAAGCATCAATTCTTCGGTGATCAGCCTTCTTGATGGTCCAGCTCTCACTTCCGTACATTACTAAAGGCTTTGTAGTGAGTGACCAACTTGAGTGGTTTCAGGACTGCAGCGAAAGGGTCTTAAGCGCTGGTATCGGCAAAGATGAATGAATGACACACCTCATTTCTGCCGTTGCAGCACTTTAAACAACAAGAGGCAATTTCTCAAATAAGCAGATTTCAAGTCCTTCAGGGCCTTATAAGTTACGGCCAAGTAACAACACAGAGCATTCCATCCAGAAACCTCGCAGCAGATCCCCGGGTACTTTTGCAAAATATTCTTTGCACACAAGACTGCCATTCTTTTTTGTACCAGATCTGATTTCTTCAAGGTTTCAGTACCTAGCTTCTTGCACAGGCCATCACGTTAATCCAACCGCAAGGTGCCAAAGGCATGGTTAGCTGAAGCTATGCTTCTCTACCAGCGAAGGAAAGACCCTAAGTGCAGTTGTCGAGAGCAGCCTGCCTTCCCCTTGAGGCCTTGGAGCACATTCTCAAAGCCATTCCAGCCCATAGCAGTTGCAGTTGTTCTTAAGTTCATGCTAATATCCTGCTATTGCAAGGGTGGGAAACATTTTTCAGCACAAGGGCCACATTCCCACCAGGGCATCCTTCTAGGGACCATGTGCCAGGGTGGGCAGGGCCAGAGGCAAAAGTGAGCAGGGCAATGCATGCAAATTTTAACTTAGTACAATAGGCCTACACAACCTCCCACACCTCTTTCCATAGGTGTCAAGTCTCTGGGGCCCTGAGCATCCACAAAATTCTCCATGAAGGGGCCGGGTATCCACAAATTTCGGTGCTAGGGCTATGGGACACGGGGCCAAGTCATTTAAGGTCATTCAAGGTTACATTGCAGCAAGGCAACTAGGTTGGTATTTAATATGGTATTTTCACAAACATATGCATTTTAAACACACCACTTTCTCATAATGTACACATTTTGGGTTCAAGAACCGCATTACAAAAATCAAACAAGCATGAATTTTGGAGAAAAGCTGCATTTTAGTCCTTGTGCTTTTTCGAGGAGTGCGATTGACACAGCTTCATGTTAAATATGATCTGAACTGAATTTCCCTTCTTCTTCTTCTTCTTCTTCTTCTTCTTCTTCTTCTTCTTCTTCTTCTTCTTCTTCTTCTTCTTCGTTTCAGAATGCTGTCTTGGTTGCTGTCTGCCTATTTTAGTGTGAACCATGCCTATTTTATTTCAAACTACACCCAAAGCTACGTTTAAAGAACCCACATTAATTTCCTCTGGAGCCTTATGGAAAAGAAAAGAAAAGAAAAATCAAGAGTGAGGCAGAGTTGTGGTGACAACCTTTTCAACATGTTGGGAGAAAAAACCTCTGGTCACACATGGCAGGCAGATCCTACAGGAGTGTACAGAGCCAAGCTTGTTCATTAACTTTCCCTTTGCGAATGTGCTGGCCAGATAACTTTGCTGGTCACACTTAATGTACCATCACATGCCTGGTGGGGAGTGGGGGGTCAAATATTAGCAATATCCAGCTGCAGTTCAGGCTGGATTTCAATAAGGCTTCAAACCTGACCATGAAATCCTAATATTTTGGGGCATTATAAATCTCTGCTGTCTCGCATGCCGCATGAAGCACTCATAAAAAGGATAGACTGATTCTGTTGGCTGGTGCACGACGCAGCTAGGAGTTTTGGAGATCATTCCCAGCTTCTCAGTGTTAGCCTTAATAACACAATCCTAAAGCAACTGTTTGAGACAAAAACAACCAAGCCATTGTATGTCAGGGCTAAGATACGATCACAGACAGCTCCTGCTCAGCAAGATCTAAGAGAACGCAGATAGCCAGGAAAAGTCTAGAAAACAGCTCTCAGCTTGAGATGATTATGGAATCATGCAAGTGCCCATGTAAAGGAAAGTTTCCCTAGGTCAGCAGATGATTCAAGAATATTAGGTGCATGAAATGTTAGGAGCCTAGTTTACCGAGGTTAGTAGATAATTTGAGAATATTGGGTACAAGAAACTGATGAAAAATGACTGGCGCACACTATGCTATCCCAGAGGGATAGTATTATAGGAATAGGAATAGGGATAGGAATAATTTTTCGGTCAAGTACATTTTCCAACATACTTGGAATTTTGCTTCGGCTACATTGCAGCGTAAACATACCTTATACAAACACTGTTCCACTCACAATACAATGACACAGCAAAGAAACCCCACCCATAACTGGCCTCCCCTTCCGCTACACAACTATGAATTTAACAATTTAATGGCACAAGGGAAAAAACTGTTCCTGTGCCTCTCCCATGCTACCCAAGGGGGGGGGGTAATAAACAAGAAAGCACCGAGCTCAGTCTGTGAAGCTCCCATGCCTTTGTGTCCTCATATTCAATCAAAAAGAGTAGCTGTTTTCAGACATTCTCATGAATACATGTCAAGAGAGCGGCTTGTGGGTGTAGATAATAGGGCTGCTTCCAAGTTATTGTCTCTCCCTAAAGTGCTCTGTGGGAGATTCCTCCTATGTCAATGGGTTGCCCCATTCACACTAGGGCCCCCTTCCACTCATTTCCTTAAACATCTGGACTGGGACATTGTGCTCACTTAAAATAGCGGACAGCTGACAGAGGCTGGGTCTGAGACACCACCCACCATTTAAAGTGCCCATAATGCCCTGGTGCTATACTACATTGGTCATGTTGTGAGAAATTCAAAATGGCGGCAGATTAGCTTCCACAGTGAGGGAACAAATCAAGTGGGTCTCCCAGGGTATGTGGACCCTGAAGGATGCTCTAAGATGCAAAATATTGCTGCTGGCCCAGAATATTGGTTGTTATTATTATTCTTACTTATTAAATTTGTGGATCTCAGGGCAGTTCACATCATAAAAATACAAGATAGAAACGTGAAATATGTCATGAAAGCAACAAACAAACAAAAAACCCCACAAACCCACTCGCTTCCACAAATATATTTAAAAGAGTATAGGATGTTATTCAGTCAAAGGCCTGATTGAAGAGGTACCTTTTCACCTGGGGCCTAAAGGCATATAATGAAGGTGCCACCCAAATTTCCTGGGGAGAACATTCCACAAGCAAGGGGCCACTGCAGTAAAGGCCCATTCTCATGTTGTCTCCCTCCAGACATTTTGTGGAGGAGGCACACAAAGATGTGTGGAGAAAGCCTTCCTTGCACACAGTTGTACATCCATATAAGAAGAGCCCTGATGGATCAGGGCAATCACCCATCAAGCCCATCACCCTGTTCTCCCATTGACCAACTGGATGTCTATGGGAAGCCAACAAGCAGGAACCGAGCACAACAACACTATCTTGAGATTCTCTTTTTTCATATATTTTTTTTATTTTCAGAATAACAGAAAAGAAATACATATTATTAACATATATTCCACAAGTCAATACAAATACTGTACTCCGCCGAGCTTGTGACTTCCTTCCTTCTCGCCTCTGGTTTTCATTTTTCCATCGTTCGTCAGCTTTCCTAGGTCTGTCTCTGCCTTTTGAATAATTACAACATTATTTAGTCTTTGGTCAGAGACTCTTTCTGTTGCATTGCAAATATTATGTCAAACCTGTCAATGTTTTCATATCTTTACAATAATTTTTTTTAATACTCAATAAATTTACTCCAGTCCAATTGAAACTTCTGATCACTTTGGTTCCTTATTCTCCCAGTCAATTTTGCTAATTCTGAATACTCCATCAATTTTATTCTCCATTCTTTGATCGTTGGTAAGTCCATTGATTTCCATCACTGATTTTTCCACTGTCTTGAGATTCTCAGTAGCTGGCATTTAGAGACATACAGCTTCTGACTGTGGAAGCAGAACCAGGGGATCTCTTTACATATTAATATTAATATGTAAACACAGCTAGGTTGAGGGTAGAGACTAACTTCTGCAAAGTTGTCCTGCATTGTCCATTATCTTCAGTGAATACCTGAATAGGGTTAGGGCAAAGCAAGACGAGGAAAGTTTGGGTTGTTCCAGGGTTGTGTCGGTTTTGTGTGACAAAATTCAAAAATTGCTCTCAGATTATTGAGCAGCTTTAAAATTAGGCATTCTCAATCCACCCAACGTGCTAGTTGGCATAATGACCCTGTTCTCGGAAGCACGGAGGAATCATAACAGGCCAAATTCCATGGCTCTCTAAACGTTTTAGAAGATTACATCTGGCTTTTCTGCCAGCTGAAAGAAGGATTCAGTTTTCAGCCAATTAGAAGAATGAATCGGTTGACCAATTAAATCATTAACTTTATTTTGTAGTAATAATCATTCCCATTTGAGATCACTGAAATGTGTAGAGGAAAATTGGATTAAAAGCTGTCATCAGCCAGTTCCTTCCCCTTGGATGTGTAGATATTCCCAGCCTTGAATTTAGGACAAAACATGATTTCTTTTTATTACTTCCCTCCGCTTTACAGATAAAACTTCAAAACAGAAAACAACAACAAAAAAAGCAGGAATCTCACATATCGATAAGTTATGCTTTTCTTCCTCCTGTGACTGTAAGCAGCTGTCTTGACTCTACTCACACTGCTTTTGGCAACTGAAAGTCTTCTTGCAAATTCATTAGCAGCAATAATAAATGAATAAACCGCATATTGCTGTGCTTTTAAAGTTTTCTGCAGGTTATATGCCACTGATAGACGCTAATAAAGCAAACTGGGAGGGAAGGAACAAAAGCAGTTGCATGTCAATGTCCCGACCCCTCCCGTAGTGAAATAAAGACACAGGACTCAATAAGTAAGGTTAAATGGGCAAGAAAAAGGCCACAACTTTATTGGTTACGGATGTTGAGCGGTATTGGCTTAGGCATTGGATCTAACTGACTATATCCGACTCCAGTACGTCGTGCTGGCAGTCCGGGAAGGGTTAACCACGGATGGGAGAATCCCTGCTGCTGCACATCAGCTAGGGACTCACCCTGTGATCACCGGTATGGGGCATGCCTTAGGCCCTCACCTTCCACAGCTTTGGACAGGGACACGCCCCCCGGACTCATTTAACGAAGTACCCTTCAGCATTTGAGGGGAGGTGATGGCTCCCCCCACCTTTCAGCCTTCCTGAGATAATCCAATGCCTAACCGCCAAAACCAAAGTTGTGACGAATTGCTACGAGGTAGGCGAAAACCACCAGGCTGAAGCCAATTAGCCAAGTGGGGAAATTCCTACCAGGTCCCTCAACGGCGACCAACCGTGGTCCATAGCAAGGTCCAGAAAAACTCTGCCTAACGGGTGGGCGGGCGGGGAAAACCGAGTCAGCTGGGAGCGGGAGAAAGAGGCTGAGCCCTGGCCGCGCACCCACTTAAATGCAGCAGGCACGCCCCGGCTGGCCACGCCAGTTGGTCGCTTGGGCAGGGCACCGCGCCCACGGCTCGGCCAATGATGCCAGGGCGATGAGGCCATCCCCTGTGCACATGGAGGGCTCGTGATGTCTGCAACCCCCCTCCTTTCTACGGACGGAAGGGGCTTTACGTGCAAGTGTACTCACAATTGAAACCGTGGTTGTTTTACTCTCCTCCGGCAATCTTGCTGCTGTAGGAACCAGAGCAAAGCCATGGTTTGTCTTAGTGTCACATCTGAACTTGGGTTGTCCATTTTCCTCCCCCAGACAAACTGCCACAAATGGTAAACCAAGAACAAAACTTGGCTGAAATTCATGGTTTGTTTGGAGTGACACAAACCATGAGCTTGAGTTTGGACATAATGAGCCTAACATAATATAACATAACATAATATGGCTTATGCCTGGGTTGGGTGGAAGCATCTGGACCTGGGGAGCAGTCAAGTAGCTGCTGCACTCATCCACATTCATGCTTGGCTTAGCATTATGTGTGAACTGGGCGAGTGTAGAGGAAATCGGCAAATACCCACCGCTGGCCAACAAATGAAAGCACGTTCTCCTTGCCTAACATGGAGGGGTGCACTGGAGCTGGTTCATTTGGGTGAATGGAACAATGGCCACCAACCTCAGTCTGCCCTCATTAAAATTATAAGTTTAGTGTACATAAAATCTTAAGATTTCTCAGTACATTCAAATATATTTCAAAAAGGCTGGTATTCCTGGTCTCCTGACTCAACTTGTGAGTTTGAAACATGAGAAGGTGTTTATGTATAATCAAGGGAAATTATAGCAGCTAGTTATGCCTGCCTGCTCTGTCTCTTTGTCTTAAAACTGCAGGTTTTTACAATGATCCTGCCAATGTCTCGATCTGTTTACAGTTTGTTTGTAAATACTCAATAAACCATTTCCATTCCTTTCTAAAAAGTTTGTTGTCTTGATTTCTTATTCTTCTAGTTAGTTTTGCCATTTCTGCATACTCCATTAGTTTCTGTATCCATTATTCTTTTGTCAGGACCTCTTCATCCTTCCACTTTGGGGCAAATAACATTATTGCAGCTGTAGTCACATACATAAATAAATTTCTATACTGTTTAGGTAGTTCTAATCCCATAATTCCCAAGAGAAAAGCTTCTGGTTTTTTGTAATGAATGTTATCTTAAACATCTTTTTTCAATTCATTATATATCATATCCCAGTAAGCTTTAACCTTATTACAAGACCACCACATGTGAAAAGGGTGCCTTCTTTCTCTTTACATTTCCAACACTCATTTGACTTTGATTTATACATTTTTGCCAATCTACTAGGTGTTTAGGTACCATCTCTATAGCATTTTCATATAATTTTCTCTTAAACCATAACATGCTGTAAATTTTATATCCGTATTCCATAATTGTTCCCATGCTTCTATTTCTATATTATGACCAGTATCAATTGCCCATTGTATCCTTGAAGATTTCACTTGTTCATCTTTCGATTCCCATTCCAATAACATCTTGTACATCTTAGACATTACTTTAACATTACAAATTAACAGGTTTCGCTCTAATTGTGATAGTTGTTCCCCAAACCCCCGCTTCCTTTCCTTTTTAAATATTTCATTCAAATGATAATATTGTAACCATGTTGTTAACATTCCTGGTAAATCTTTAAACTCTTTTAATTTGAATTCTCCACCCTCCTCTCTTAGCAAATATCTGTAAGTCGCCCAACTTTCTGTCAATTTTTTCTTTTTCACTGCTAGGGCTTCTAAAGGTGAAGGCCAAAGAGGTGTTTTAATTTCCAATAAATTTTTTATATTTGCCCCCTAATTATATGGTTAATGAAACCTTTATGTACTTTCATCTTTACATACCACAAATAAGCATGCTAACCAAAAATATTATCATGACCTTCCAAATCTAAAATATACAGATTCTTCAATAGCAATCATTCCTTCAACCAGCACAGACAAGATGCTTCATAATATAATCTCATATCCGGCAGGGAGAAAGAACCTATCTCTTTCATGTCTATCAGTATTTTACATTTTATTCTCAGTTTTCCCCCTTGCCAGATATATAGAAGGAGGAGAGATTCAACATAGGTTCAGTGCTGGGAGTCCTCTCCAGCCTGAATGCATTTCAAAGCATTTCACAGAGCAACAGAAGGAAGCTTATAAAGTCAGCATAATATATTGCAGAAACACCAAACCCCTGCGCGCAACAAACCTTCATAGACATTTGTTTCAATGGTAGTTTTAGAATCCTAAGTAGATCGAAAAAGCTGTATAAACAATGTTAATCTATTTCCACTCTTAGCTCATGCTTAAGCGTTTTATTGTTGTTGTTCAGTCGTTCAGTCGTGTCCTACTCTTCATGACCCCATGGACCAGAAAACGCCAGGCACACCTATCCTTCACTGCCTCTCGCAGTTTGGCCAAACTCATGTTAGTAGCTTCGAGAACACTGTCCAACCATCTCGTCCTCTGTCATACCCTACTCCTTGTGCCCTCCATCTTTCCCAACATCAGGGTCTTTTCTAGGGAGTCTTCTCTTCTCATGAGGTGGCCAAAGTACTGGAGCCTCAACTTAAGGATCTGCCCTTCTAGTTTTAAGCATTTTATAGGAGCTGGATAATTTTTTATTTTTGGCATGGAAAAGCACCAACCTTTTTTCTTCTTCTTCCCAAAAGTGGGATCCAGACCTTGGCGGTTTTCTGTTTCTGTGTGTGCTCCGTGCCTCGGAACGACATCTGCTAGCAGTTAATTTGCAAAACGGGGAGAATGCCACCGCAAAACGTAGGCTTTATTTTAAAATAAACACTAGAAAAATATTACTTGGGCAAAGAATAAATGTGTATCAGAAAAAGAAGGTGGGTGGCGGCTGCCCACAAACCGGATGGTCTTCATAACAGTTCAAAGTAATCGGCGTATATTGGTGGAGACCGCCGCTCTGGCCCTTGTGGAGGAAAGAGGCTGCCAGAGCCAGCAGCTTCTAAACCAGGAGTTGTTCTCTCTGCACCATCAGCTTTCTTTTAAGAACGTCCTGATCACCTGACTGTTTTCCTGGGCAGAAATGCTGAAGGAAAAACATACCCCAAGTGCTTGTCAGCAGGAAAAGCCGTTCCCCCCACTTTGCTAATGGTCACAGAAACATGGCCGGCACAGCGTGCCAGTAACAGAGAGAGTGAAGGGAGAAGTCTGCAAACAAGTCTCATCTTCCTGCTGTGGGTTGGCTGGGTTCGCCAGCAGAAAGGGAAGAGTGGATAAAATGGCTGGCTGTTTTGGTGCGTGTTTGGCACTCTCATCCGACATCCCTGTGGGTAGATTAGTTTATTTTATTTATAACACCTATACCCCACTTTTCTTCTAAGGAGCGCAAGGTGACATACATAGTTCTCCTCAACAATGGGTGATATTTAACTAAGGTCCCCTCAGCGTAGACCCATTGAAATTAATGCATCTAGCTTAGCCATGTTCATTAATTTCAACGGGTTGACTTGAGTGCAACTTAGTTGAATATTGCCCCATGGTTAGGAATGCTGATGCCCTGACCCAGGAAATGTTTATATAAGACTCCTAGCCAAACAAAGGCCTCCAGGATAGGGAATTCCACATATTGTCAAGTCTTCCAGTTAACTGGCTAAAGGTCTTGGCAAATGACCAAGCTTCTGGTCCTGTTGATGCCAGCACCTATTCCATTGCATGCTAGTTAATCAAGTCCTTCCTTTTGTTTGATTTTTTTTTCCTTTTTACAAAAAGGAAAATGAAATGGAGGAGAAATCTGGTGTTTTGTACAAGGCCACCCAATTTGCATCGCTCTCAATGCCACATTTTTAAGCTACTTGTCTTGACCACATTAATCTCTTTTAAATATTATAAAATATGATCTAATATATTGTATAACTTAACTGCCAATGTGTTTCCACGGCAGACAAATAGAACTATTCTGGCTTCTTTGGTTGGGGGGGGGGGGTGCGCGGCGGAATGCAACAAATAACTAGTAAAATTTGAAGGTAACATTCTTGCTCAAACCTTAAGAGGATTTGGCAGAAGCAGAAATCCAAAGAAATGCAGCTCTCTGTTGGAAACCAGTGGGAATTTTGCCACTGACCCCAAAGGAGCCAGGATTTCATTCCAAGAATACATGTATAAAAATTCTATTTCCAGATTCTCAGGGGCCTCAAGAGGCTTTATGAAAGTTCTTGTGGTTCAAGTCAAGCGAGATCCTCAAACACTGATGAAAGGGGATTTGACAAATGCTTGCTAAGTTTGCTTAATATCAATGTGATAATCCCTTTGGTCCTGTTTTGGAGGAAAACAAACTCTTGTTTCCCACAATCGCAAAACATCACTATGTGCGGGGGGCAGGGGGGAGCCACAACACCGAGCAAACTTAGAAACAGTTTTGCTTAGAATCCATAAGGAAATAAGAAACACATGACTGGATTTGACCGAAGGCCCACCCTTTGACTACAACTCCCATCAGCCCAAGCCAGCAAATTGCCTGGAGGTGATGGGAATTGGAGCTATGCAACACATTACTGGCTTAAAACTCAGCTAGGCCATCCATCTTCTCAGTTAGAGCCAAAGCTGTTTTGGGAAAGGAAGTCATCAAAACACAGTGCGTGACAGGATAGAAACAGGATAGGTGCTGATGGTGGCTTATGCTGTATTTACACAAAAATACATTATATTTATTTTGCAAATGATTCGCAATATTGCAATTTTCAACAAGAAAACAATTATTGCATTGTACGCGTTGTCAGTTCTTTTGACCATCTTGTCATTGTTATTGCGACTTCCACTGGCCTCTTATTTCTCGGTCTGATACGATAAAGTCGCCATAAGGCAATTTTATCACATCTCTTTTGCATGAGACATTTGGCTTGAAATGTCCTGCAAAAGATGGCTCAGACATTATACAATAGAACGAAAGATCATTACCCCCTCTCCTCTCTCTTTCTTTGCAGTGTCTATGACAACAGCGTCTCATACCAAATGTAAACGGAATGTGAAAAAGACTCTATGAATTGAAAGTGGAGGCGCTATATGTACTTTTCCTTGTTTATTTGTTTGTTTTTGTAACACAGAAAAATCTTCAATAAAAGTTTGAAGTTATAGTCTGCACACAGTTTTATACTGTGTCAGGCATATCATTCTCATTTTCTGCCACGTGATCCTCTAAGCGGGAGTTTACAGAGACTGAACCCAAGTCCTTCCACGTAGAAAGCACCTGCTGTACGACTGAGCTATCCCTTCAGCTGAGTTTCTGATGCTGTAGTTAAAATCAAAAAGTCTCCTGCACTGACTATCATGTTCCCCAGGGTCCCCCCCCAGCTGGATCACACTGGAACTTAGTTCCAGCACCTCTCAGTTGGGCGCCATTGCCATTCTAAGAGAACAAGGGAGGTGTTCATGGTGAGTTCTGACACCTCTTTTTCTAGAAAAATAGCACTGATGTTTCCCATGATTCTGATCTCGCTGCAGTCATCTAATCTGCTATATTTACCATTCTTCCTCTGCAGAATTCAAGAGTGATTTACATATGGTTTCTGGACTGTCTGCAAGCTGCTTACAAAACAGAACTATCAGTTGGAAAGAACAACAGAAGTTCATTTAAAAACACATCTCACCCCCCCCCCCAGTGTTTACAGAATAAAGATATTACCAGAGTTTTTAAAATGTTGCTTTGCCTGCTATAACTGTATTTTATCATGAAATAGTCACTAGATGGCACTGTCAGTACACGGAAATACAATTCCCCCGGCCTGGAGGGTCAAAGCTGGATTAAGTGCGCAATTTCATTTAGGTGATTCATTTTTCTCTTCTATGGGCCCAACTACATAATGTGATGTCCAGTGTCCCCCATGAATTTAATGTGAAGATAGAAATAGCCATTGAGGGATAGTGAAGTGAGATTTAGACAAAGTCAGACGTGGAGAGGGGAGTTTAACTGCCGGTCCTCCGACAATCCCAATGAAAATCACGCCTCACTGATGGTGAGAGGAAGGCTTCCATCTGTGCCAGGATGGTGAAGCTTAGCCAGGCAGCCTGGGAAAATATGCCCCAACCATATGAGGCAAAAGAGGGAATTCCGGGATTATGGTAAAGATCAACAACTGGAGTCAGCTCCACCGTTAGGCAGAGTGAGGCTGCTGCCTTAGGTAACAGATGCTGAGAGGCAGACAGTGGAAAGTGTTGTGTGAGCCATGCAGCCTACCTGGAGGGCTCTGTCCATTAGCTAGTGTTGAAGCAAGAGTCAGCTGCCAGTTTTTTGCACATGGAATGGGAGAAGTGCCATCTGGGAAGAGAGGCAGTGCGGTGTAGTGGTTAAGAGCGGTAGTCTCGTAATCTGGTGAACCGGGTTCGCGTCTCCGCTCCTCCACATGCAGCTGCTGGGTGACCTTGGGCTAGTCACACTTCTTTGAAGTCTCTCAGCCTCAAACACCTCACAGAGTGTTTGTTGTGGGGGAGGAAGGGAAAGGAGAATGTTAGCCACTTTGAGACTCCTTAGGGTAGTGATAAAGCGGGATATCAAATCCAAACTCTTCTTGTTCATCATCTTGTTCTTTGCCTTGGGCAGGAAAATACTTTGGGCTGTCAGGAACCGGAAAATCACAGCACACAAACATGTCAAGAGTACCATATTTTCCAGTGTATCAGATGACCCCTACTTTTTGGGACTGGAACAATTTTTTGGGGGGTGGTGGTGGTGGTGGTGGGAATTGCCTAGAGCTGTTGAGTTTTTTTTTTTTGGGGGGGGGGTTGTCACCACTGCCAATCTACAGGCTGCATACCACTGCAAATCATACACCGCCACGGCCACAAATTGTCTGCATGCTCTCTGCAAAAAGCCCACCTGACTGCTTGACGCAACCACAGGAGATTGCACGCACAAATCGCCACGGTCATAAATCAATGTCCAATTTCCGAAGCCACAGCCAATCGTCATCAGGCTTTGACGCAGTAACCAACCACATGCCCAGTTGCTGCTGCCAATCTCCTGCTGGCTGCTGCCACCAATCGCTTGTCTACCCTCTGCTATCCGTGTATAAGACGACCCGCAATTTAAGCCAATTATTTCAAAGGAAAAAAATATCATCTTCTACATGGAAAAATACGGCACTTGTTCTCTAGGAACAAGTTGCTAAAGAGGGAATGCTTGCCAAAAGGGAAGGTGTCGTTCTCAGGGTTTTTTTTTTTTTTAATTGCAGGCCACCACCAGGGATAACGGAGAAATTTGATAATAATAAAATTATTATTCTCCTTGTGGAATGCCCTTGGAAGTCAAGGAGATAAATAACTATACAGCTTTAAGAAGACATTTGAAGGCAGCTCTGTATTTCAATGTTTTATCTTTATTATGTTTTTATATGTGTTGTAAGCTGCCCAGAGTGGGTGGGGCAACACAGTCAGATGGGAGGGGTACAAATAATAATAATAATAATAATAATAATAATACAGTTTGCATTTAAAGGCAAATTTACCCGATTCTTTCCAAAACAGTGCATGGGCTGAAACATAAACTTGCACTTCTCCAAATTCAGCCATGCAGTTCTCCATACTACGTCTACAAAAATGCACAAATATATAGATGCATATATTTGTGAAAGGACATGCAAAAATGTATTTTCTTAGAGGAAATTGCTTTGCAGAAAAGGTGTACATTAGGAAAGAAAATGCAGTAAGATGCTGATGGGTTTTATTGAAGACTTTAAAAAAATGTCAAACCGATGTGTAAATTTGAAGAAATAAATGAAACAGACAGATTTGCCCATCCTTGGGGGTGCCCCTTGCAAAATAATAAAGAAAAGTGGTTGCAAAGAAAAGTGTCCCTCTGAAATCTGAGTGCTTCCACTCTTTAGGATACAACACAGAAATGGCTTTTGCGTAGGACTCTTCAGATTGCATGGAGCAGCCCTGTTTAACCTTGATCTCCTTACAGACCATATTGACTGATTTCCATAACATTTATATATCACACTTTTTCTCCCATCAGGGAGCTTTGTGCAGAAGGCACAGGATTCCTCAGCAGCCATCCGTCTAAGCACTGACCAGACACAGCCCTCTTTCCTCAAATTTCTACACACACACTTAGCTGTATTTATTTATTTGGAAGGTTTTTATCCTGCCTTTCCTCAAACAGAGCTCAAGGCAGCCGGCAAACTGATAACAAAAGCCTCCCTGATATTAGAATAAAAGATGCAAAGCAACAAAACTAGAGCAGAAGACATTAAGATGACACGAAAAGAAATCCCTTTAAAATAAAAGCCAGCAGAGCGTAAAACACACAAGACCCAAAACTGTTTTTTAAAGGGGAAGGTCTTTCACCGTGTGCTGAAATATCAGTACTTGGGGGGTGGGTATAAGATGGGCCTCAAAACATAAAATTATCTGATTGAGAGAGGCAGAGAACCTATCACTTCTCGGGGATGTCTATTCTACCACCAAACAGCTCTAAACACCAGGTACTTTATATCTGAATGCTTTTTCTAGCAAGCTACAGCAAAGTTTTTGCAATGTGTACCCCCCCAGACCATGGGCTCTTGCAGATGGCAGTTTACTTCGGACGCGGTACTGATCACACGTGCAATTTTTGCACAGTATCTGTACAGCACTATCCTTAACAAAATGCCATCCCATGAGAAGAGCCCTGCTGGATCAGGCCCAAGGCTTCACTTGTCCTGCAGAAATAGTAAAACTGGATTAAATTGGTACTGGGGTATGTTACCGGATTTTTTTGAGGATGACATCACGTGGATGCTGAGAAAGACTTGCATGTGTGAGTAGCACCCAATCCACAACAAACAGTTGTATAGAAGTTGAAACTGGTGTGTAAAAAAAAGTCCAAACCCCTTTCAAAGCCAGCATTTCAGATGAAGCAGAAGCTTAATAGTGGAATGACCTTTTTTGTCCAATTAATGAAGAAACATTTGGTTTCTTTCTTTTTGTAGTCTGTCGAACCCATTGAGGATCATGTTCGCTGGGCTGCTGTTTTGCTGTTGATGTCAAACACATTTGTCTCATTGCTTGGTGCTGCAGCACTAGTGACAGGGTGGAAATTTGGTTCTCACCGAAAGGCAAATCTGCCTAGTCTGCAATTTCTGAAACGATACGTGAACCTTCGAAAGCCACCAATCTCTGAATTTTGCAGTAAAGTAATGTGTCCAAAAATGCATATAACCTGGCGAACCTGGTGCATTATAATAGGGGAACATTGCCTGGTAAAAAAACAGTGTACATTATACAAGCATGTGTATATTAGGATAAATTCACAAAACGATTTGGAAATGTGGCGAACTGAACTTAATACTGGAAAATGGAGAAACTGAGCAAAACCAAAACTTGATTCCTGGGAAAAAGCATAGCAGGTTAAAGAAAGGGACAGTTGTTTCTTTATAAGGTAGACTCAGGGGCTGCCTCACTCCAGCATGTTAGCATATGATCAAAATCTAATGCTGACAGTTTTAAACACCTGCAATTGGCCTATGGTTGACCCCCCCACCCCCCACTTGTTTAATCATTTGCCTTGTCTCCAGGACAGCCTGTCGAAATGGAAGATTGGGACTTTTAACTGAAAGGCTCCTGTCATTAGCTGCTAAGACTTATGCATGACAGTCTGCCCATCACATAATATGCAGACAGATGACAGCCACTTAGCTCTTTTATGTCATGATAGAAGCCCAAAATTGCCCATAAATGAGGAAGAAAGCCATTATTTAATCAATCAAAATTGTGTCAATTGGCTGAAATTTGTCTCCAGTATAAACAAATGGAATGTTTCTTTTTCCCCCTTTTCTTTTTTCTTTCTTTCTTTCCCCTTTTACTTTTTGGCACTCTGAGAAAACACAGCTAAATTACTTGCAGATCGAGCCGTCCGAAAACAACGTAGGAAGTGAACCGGGAGTCCGAGCCATTAAAAATAATTGCGGAGATTATGCTGAATCACTCCTTTGTACAGTGTGCATGCACCTTCTCTCTCCATAAAGGGAGAACTATCAATAGCTACTCTTCTTAAATTTGGCACTTGCTGAGTATGGACATGTGTTGACTGGGGACAGGGGTGCACCATGGTGCCTGACCATGGGTCAAGACAAAGGCCTGTGGAGGCCAGCAGTCTTATGATGCACGCTGGCGAACCAGATGTCAGTGGGAAGCCCACACTAACAGGAAATGAACACAACAGTACTCACCTGCTTAAGCAACAACACTCATAGCCTGAACATGGGAAATGGAAGCAGTGCTGTTTTTTCTGGAAAAAGGGGTGCTGGAGCTCACCAGGAACATCTCCCTTGTTCTCTTTGTAGTCAAAGGGCTGAATGGGATGGGCCCCCTTTTTTATTTTTTTTTTATTTTTTACATTAAACTACAATTAATACTACATTCAAACAAAAACTTTCTTACATTCATCATTGGCTGACAAGCCATGACTTCCCTCAACCCCTTCACATGGCTTTCTAATTTATAACTTAGCATTATACTTCTTAAATCAACCATTGCTTACAACTATCAAAAGAAAATACTTTCTTACTACTATCCTACTTACCATTATAACTCTACAAATTAACTACAAAGCTTCTTGAAGTCCTATTAACGTATTTAATTGTAAATTGTCTTTTAAGTAACTCGTAAACTTTGTCGAAAATTCTTTCTAGTAGTCTTTGATGAACTTCTGGTCCCGCTGCTCCCGGATTCTTCCCGTCAATTTGTCCATTTCTGCGTATTCAGTCAATTCTAGCTATGCTACTCTACAGCTTCCAACCAACCTGACTGGACAAGATCATAGCTGTCAACTTCTCCCTTTTTTTGAGGGAAATTCTCTTATTCAAGTGCCGTTTCCCATTGCAAAAAAAAGGGAAAGTTGACAGCTATGGCCGTTTCCCAATGCAAAAAAAAAAGAAGGTTGACAGCTCTGGACAAGATTCTTCAAGCTCATGCAAAGACATTTCAAAGAGGAGAAGGCAGAAATTCTGCTGGCCTGGGGTAGCCCAATGTCAGCAGGGTGTTCTCTTATAATGGCAATGGAACCCACCTGAGAGGTGCCGGAATTGAGGTCTGGAGCGAGTTCCGGCTGAAAAAAAGTCCTAGAAGGAACGGTATGTGGAGAGCCAGCTGAGTGCTAAAGAAGTTAACCGTTAAGAGTGATAATTTTTTTGTTACTCCAGAATGGATGGAACTGAAAGTGGCAGTGTCGTGTATTCTTGAAGGACTTGCTTGATTACGCAGCTTTACGGGGCTCCCAGATAATTGCAGCATTCATTTCATTATTGCCAAATTCAGTTATAGCAGCTGAACTCTTTTCAGTTTGCTCTGAAGCAGCACAGTGTGTTTAGTCCCCAGAGTACATTTTCTGGAATATTTTAATATACATATTTTGGCCGGCCCTGCTAGACTGTCTGTAAACACAGTTGGGATTACAGCTGAACTGAAGCCTTGGCTAAGAAATATGATAAATTTCAGCTGATGATTCAGTAAGGAATTGCTCATGAAAACAATCCTCGGCCGTGTGTATTGCTTCAAGGAACAAAGCTAGTGCATCAAAGCCTCTCTTGGTGCTTTGATAGGTTCGAATATCATACCGGAGTGAAAAATTGATCATTCCAGAGTGAAAAATTGATCACTGGAGATGTTGGGGAGAGATTCAGCAGAGATTAAGGTTGGGTTCAGCCAATGTAATGAATGAATCCCACGAATAAAGTCTCTCATCAATCACAGGAAGCTAGGATTTATTCGTAGAAGCACAGTTCCTAATATTTCCAATGGCTTGGGAATCTTTCTCAGTGGGAACCTGTTTGCCGACAAACTTTGACAAATAAACTGAGTGAAATGCACAAGAGGGAGAGCCAACTCTGTTTGTGTAGCTTGTAGCTTCCCCCCCCCTGTCGACGATGTTGCTATGCTGGGGGAGAAAAGTGAAACGAAACAGTAGACTTGTCATTTAAGGATTTGGCTAGAGCTGTTGACAAGCTCCTCTCCTTGAAGACAATGTGTCCCTGTGCCTGAGTCACATGCTATAAAATCTTCCCACCGAGGTCCTAATATGCTAAATGCATTGCTGTCAATCATGTCAGAGTTTTTGTTTTTAGCTTATTTAATACAAGCACCCTCAATTTTGGGGTGGGGGTGGGAACCACAGCACAAAGAGAAAGCAGGTGAATGAAGCCCTTCTTGAACTGGGCTACTTCAGAAATCAGCAGGCAGCGGGGGCTGGTGCCCATTGGGATTGGCAGGACCGAAGGCAGGGAACCCAAACAGAGAGTGGAACCAGAGCCAATGACAGGCAGAGCCTCTTAACTCTGGTCCCCATCCCCTGCGTCCTTCTCCTTGCTAGGTGTAGGAATGGATTTAGACACCAGGAGAGGATATATTGTTTAGTTATTATCCTCCTTTGTTCACATCTGTGAGACCAGCAGAGTACCATCCTTTGCAGCTTAAACTTGGGAGCTAAGACAAGATTGATTTAATCTTCTGCAAACAACAATCCAGGAAGCTTTAAGGCAAACTGGGTTTTCCTGGTATTACCCCTTTTCTACCCCTTAAAAACAATAGTGACATACATTTTTAAATGAAGAAATAAACACAGCGTTTACTTATGTAATCTAGGTCTTGAAGCATTAGTTACAGAAGGAAAAGGAAGGCAAATTTAAAACTATTATTTAAGTTACAAAAGTACAAAATGTAAGTTCAAAAATGGTCAGACATGCATGTGTGGTCAGCTTGGAAGCATGATGAAGAACAGAAAGGCTGCCCAAGCAGGGAAGAATTCTGAAGTGTTATGGCTTCCGGCCAAGGCAGACAAAGGAAGTGATCTCAGAGAGTTCCCTCTAGCAAATTAACAGGAAAGCTCTGTGAGCCTCAGACCCTTCATGTGCCTATCTGGCAAAACATGAATTGTTGGGTTGACTGCAATAATGTCTCACACTAAGTTCTACCAGGGAAACATGGAGACCAAAGAGGCAACATGGAGACAGGCAGGTGAGGGCTGGCTGAGGGCAGTCTGAGGTTGGTGGGGCAGTGCCCCATTTGCCCTAGCAGATCAGCCTCCACTGCCGACAGGGCTTTGCACACTTAAATTTTCCACCATGTAGAAATGATCACAAACAATTCACTGGTCACAGACAAAACCAACATGCCAGAGGAGAGGAGACTAGTTTACATCCTTTTCTTGGGCATTCTAGCTTTCCACAGGTAGGAAATACTTCTGCCAGTGGGGGTGTTCAATCATACAATCTGTCACCTATGTTCCACAGTGGTACAGCCCAAGGTGAGCCATGCCAATTTAGTCTTCTGGATGTGTAGATGGGCTCCTAGACTGGCCTTCTCATTTTCAGAGCTCCGGCAATTGAAGAAAAGAGCACATACCCTTCTAACACTTCGTGTGTTTCCAGTTCTTAAAACGCTTGCATTTCAAAACTTCCATGTGGTTTGAAAAAACACACAAGTGGGCTGTGAAATAAATGGAACGAAAGGGTGGCAAGATGAAGACCTAACCTGGAATACTGTGTCCAGTTCTGGGCACCACAGTTCAAGAAGGATACTGACAAGCTGGAACGTGTCCAGAGGAGGGCAACCAAAATGGCCAAAGGCCTGGAAACGATGCCTTATGAGGAACGGCTTAGGGAGCTGGGTATGTTTAGCCTGGAGAAGAGAAGGTTAAGGGGTGATATGATAGCCATGTTCAAATATATAAAAGGATGTCATACAGAGGAGGGAGAAAGCTTGTTTTCTGCTGCTCCAGAGAAGCGGACACTGGGCAATGGATTCAAACTACAGGAAAGAAGATTCCTCCTAAACATTAGGAAGAACTTCCTGACAGTAAGAGCTGTTCGACAGTGGAATTTGCTGCCAAGGAGTGTGGTGGAGTCTCCTTCTTTGGAGGTCTTTAAGCGGAGGCTTGACAGCCATCTGTCAGGAATGCTTTGATGGTGTTTCCTGCTTGGCAGGGGGTTGGGCTGGATGGCCCTTGTGGTCTCTTCCAACTCTATGATTCTATGAACAAAGCCACTGACAGGCAAGACAAGAGAATTTCAGTGTTCACTTTTGGAAGAACACCTGCAAATTTAATGAATACCCCCTCTCCTTATTTTTTTTTTTTTTTTAAAGATCTGGGAATGAGAAACGTGCAAATCTGCCTGGTGAAAAGTTCACAAGGGAGGGTGTAGTTGGCAGCTGCAAGGGAATGTTAATGCATTCTCCCCCCCCCCCAGGGGGAAGTAAGGAGGAGGTCTGCCAAATCCATGATGGATCCTTTAGATCTCTCCACACAGCAAGGTTTTCCCCAATTTAAAGCAGCCCACCCTTGAGGCCTCACGTCAGAGTCAGCATATTTCTGGATATAAAAAACTGGACAGGACTCCCTCCCGAGCCTGTCAGCACCTCTCCTGCATTCGCTCTACAGGGATGCAGTTGAATGACACGAAGCACTCTGCTCGCCTCCAAAGGTTTGGTCCATTGACTTTCTGTCTCATTCATCCCTTGTCCGACATGAGGCGTTTGAAGCCACGATTTCAGACGTTCGCACAGCGCCAAGAGAACGGTTCTTCCCAAGCTGTTCCTTTTTATATTTCTACCCTTTGGATTATGATACTGGTTCTTATTATTACTGTTTTTATTGTTTTGAGGTTGTGTTTCTGTATACCACTTTTCCATTTTTTTCTTTTTTAAAAAAGTAGCTTAGAATTGCTTCTAAAATAATAAAGGAATTTACTTCTTAATCAAATTCTGATGTTATAATGAGCTTCCTGTTGGACCAGCGACCTAGGACAGCCTGATGCCCTCCAGATCTGGTTGGACTGCAACTTCTGTCCCTCTAGACCACTCAAGATGATGGGAGTTGGAGTCCCAACAATGTCTGAAGGGTACCAGGTTGAAGAAATCTGGTTTAAGATATCTCAAGGGCTGCCACTTCATTTTTGAGCCTGCCTGGGTGCTTCTGCCTTGGGGCCCACAGCTCTGACAGAATCAGGGTTGGTAGTCTCAGAGGGACCAGGAGGAAAACGAAGAAGCAGCAGATGTGGAGATGGGGAGTTGGAAGGCTGGAACCCCATGTCGGAGGACAGAGGTCCCCCCCTTGTGCCTATGATGTCAAAGAGGGAGAAGCAGCAGAGGTAGATTTAAGGGAGTGTGACTGGCTCAGTTGCACTGGGTAAGGTGCCTCAGGGGGTGCTGCAACTGTGATGTAGAATGGAAAGTGAGAGGTGGGGGCACACCAGATTTTGGTGTTGCACAGGGTGCTGTTGAATTTGAGACCCCAAGGTCTGCCAACGGAAGCAGACCTGCTGTTTCTCTCCTCCACCCCTTTGGTGGAACCTCATGAAGGGCACGGGGCAGACTGCCACCAGGTGTAGGGAGGGACTCAGCAGGAGATGGCGGCAGCAGAACTGGAATCAGAGAGACAAGGCACAGCCTTGCTACTGAGAACCAGGAGCTTCCTTTGATCAGACACATCAGTCCCAACGATGCTTCCTTTGATCAGACACATCAGTCCCAACGATGTGTATGTGTGCGTAGCAGATTTGTAGGGCGAGAGTCTCCTGTGAGTTACCTCATCTTGTTCCATCTACAAAAGCTTGGTGGGAGGGACGTGTCAACTGTTGGTACATCTTCGTAGCTTCTATTCGGTTATAAACATCTTGCCTTGCTCTTGTACCTTGGAATCTTGATTTCTAGACCCTGTGCTTGCTGCTGAGCCGGAACCATTATTAGCCTGAATAAAGATATCTTCCTTATTTAGAAATGAGTCAATGTTCTGGTGTTTTGGGACATGAGCCTGACAGCTCCACTCAACAAACTCAAGCCATCTGAAGTGAGGTGGCTGGGGATGTAGGGCAGGGCTTTTTCAGCAGAGGCCCCTACCCTGCACACCTCACAGTTTGCTTTTAGATGACTAGCTAAAACATTTCTGCTTACTGTAGTTGTTGTTGCTCACTAGTTCCCGGCTGTTTCATGTTTTCCCATACCTCTTTTCATTTTTGTTTTACGTTGCAGGTTTTAACACAGTTGCCTCAGGCATTTCTCAACAGAAAGGAGGTGCAATATATATTGTTTTTTGACCCCCAACTCCCCCCTCTCTCTCTCCCCTCCCCCCTCTCTCTCACACACATGCCCTATAGCTCTAGCTGTAAATCTATATATTATTGGTGTCTGGCCCTGCTATTTTGAACACTAGATTATGCTCTAATGTGCTGTCACATGAGATGTATTTATTAAGCTGCAGTGCTGTGGGCCAGTTGTTTACAAATTGCACATGTTTTTGGTATTGCTTAGATTAGGCACCGGCAATGAAGTCAGCTAACAGGGTCTTGATCAAGATTTTCCATGGTTTTCTCCAAGCAAATGTCAATTGGAGGAGTGAAAAATTAGTTTCACTCTACTGAGATTTATTGAACCATAGAATTTCAAGAATATGAACGGATAAGCCAAATATCTGACATCCATAAGTAGCACCAGAGGGAGTAGTGAGGTAGGGACACACACTTGCCCCCTCCGAACAAGTAATTTGCCTTCCTACTCTCTCTGCAATATTTTTTCTTTATTTCAGAAACAACTAACAATAACTTACAAGCACTGAATGTTAGCTGTGTCTAACTAACTAAAGTAGTTTTGAGGATCTTTCATGCTATGCATAAGGGGGAGAGAAGTACCGGTAGGTATACCATTCGCCACATGAAAAATGGAAGGTGATGTATCACTTTTGGGATTGTTCTCACCTTTAAGATTCATCTCATGCAAGAGTCCAGGTTCAGTCCTTGGTTTCTTCAGGTAGGTTTGGAAGGACTTCTCTCTAAAATTTGGGGGGGGGCAGTTGCCAGTTTGTTTAGACAACACTTGATCGACTGATGGTCTCATGCCAAGCTCTGGTAAATCGAAGAACCAGGAGAATGAAAAGATATTTGCCTGTCACCAGAAAGACATCATTATCAGGCAAGCTCCTCTGAGGGAGAATGCTCCAAAGTCAGGGCGTTGCCTGCATGTTTTCCTTAAGGGTGCACACAACAAATGGAAAAAGGCCAATTCAGATGAGGAAAATGGCATGGGAAGAAATGGATAGACCCTTCCCTCCCTCACCATCACAATCACAAATTGTGTTTTTCTCCCTAGCTCCTTTGGAAAGACATTAAAAGAAATGGGATACCCAATCACAGGCTCTTCAAAGTCTTGTGTAGTCTGGCCCTCACTGTGGCTTTTAAACTTAAGAGGGTAAGTGAAGGGAAAGTGATGAAAGTCACTACACCACCTTGAGCTCCTTTTAGGGTAAGTGAAATATAAATCTAGTAGTGTTAGTAGTAGTAGTAGTAGTAATTCACAATTCAAAGTGGTGGTGTTGACCTTTAAAGCCCTAAACGGCCTCAGCCCAGTATACCTGAAGGAGCGTCTCAATCCCCATTGCTCAGCCCGAACACTGAGGTCCTCCTCCGAGGTTCTTCTGGTGGTTCCCTCACTGCGAGAAGTGAGGTTACAGGGAACCAGGTAGAGGGCCTTCTCGGTAGTGGCGCCCTCCCTGTGGAACACCCTCCCATGAGATGTCAAGGAAATAAACAACTATCTGACTTTTAGAAGACATCTGAAGGCAGCCCTGTTTAGGGAAGTTTTTAAGGATTGATGTTTTTCTTATGCTTTTAGATATTTTGTAAGCCGCCCAGAATGGGTGGGAAGAAGAAGAAGAAGAAGAAGAAGAAGAAGAAGAAGAAGAAGAAGAAGAAGAAGAAGAAGAAGGACCACACAGGGAGGGAAGGGGCTAAGTTAAGGAATTTTGTTCAACACCCACCCACATGCTAGAACTGGCATTGACACTGGTATACTGTTGAAAATTTGATCCAGATTGTGTGGATTGGCAAACTTGACATACGTTCATTCGTTTGTTGCAATTCTCCCTACTCCAACAGGACAGAACTGGATTATATCAATCTGTAACCACTAAAGCGTTTTGAAACTAGACCAGTTACGAAAGTGAGCTGCTCAAAATGTGGGTCTGAGAATTCCACAGAGAATGAAAGACGAGATAAACGAGAAGCCAGACAGATACAGTCATCTTTACTTAGTGGGAAAGGGTGTGAAGGTTGCTTCCAGTTTCCCCTTGATCCATAGCCCACTGGTGGAGGAAGAGGAGTGCGGGGGGAGCGCACCGCCCCTGGCAGCGCGATCCCAGTGGGGTGTCATCGCGGCTGCCCCCCACCCACGCTGGGCACCACGCCCCCTCAGGCGGCGCGCCACGCCCCCAGGATGCACGCCACCCCCACCCCCACCTGCTCTCCGCCCCCGCCCCCCGGTGCCGGAGCATGAAGCTCCACCACTGCCATAGCCATGGCACAGAACCAGTCAAAGCTAGAAGTCATTCTTGGCACCCTTCGTATGTAGCAGTGCACTTTAAGTAGCGCACATACATTTTTCTAGAAAAACTTACAATGCCTTTGTGAGATAGTCTAGGATTATTATACCCAGATAGCAGAGGGAGAACTGAGGCTAAGATATTAGCCTCGGGGAACCTAGTGAAGTGAAGGATTTGTCCTGGGGCTTCCTGCCTGGGTTTGAGAACTTGGTACAAGACATTTCTGTTTGAGGGGAAGCGTTAGTTCTGTTCATTACAAATCTGCATAGCATAGGCTTGGAGAGATGCTCCACCCCACCCCTTGTTTTGATAGCCTCTAGCATTCATGGGTTCAGCTACTTGCCTGGGTTACTGCTGATTGCCATTGGCTGAATTCCATTAATCCAAAGGGTCTGTGCCTGCTATTGGCTGAACTACCTTGGCCTTAGAGTACTTTGGGCAAAAATATATATATGCTAGGACAGAATGGGCAGAGCAAAACTAGCACCTCAGGAAAGGAAGGTTGTAGTGGCCAAGAATCTACCCCATACATTTAAATCATATGGCTCCCCCCCCAATAAAGAACATTGGGATATACACACTGAACAGGAGTAGGTTCCACTGAACTCACTGTGACTTACTTCTAAGTAGCTGTGCCTAAGACTGGGCTGCCACTGTCCTGAATTCAGTGCTAAAATGTCTTTTGTATCTTCTGTCTGCTTCCAGTTTTCATTCTTTGGAGCTGAACGACCGACAGTTTGCACAGGGCTTTTCTATCCTGGGTTGAAGTTTGCAAAAAAAAAAAAGGCCTCTAGAGATTTTTCTTGGGAATCTGATTATTTTTGTTGGTGGAACTGGCTATCAAATGTTACTGAAATTAATTTAAAAGGGGGAGAAGCACTGCCCTGTATGTAAGAAGCCAATATTAACAAAAAAAGGAAGGGTGGGTGCTGGGGGAGGAAAAGCATAATAAACTTAGAGAGGAAAGGGAGCTTAGGATGACCTCTCTTGACCTTTACCATCAGGACAAGGGGAATGAGCTTCTTAAAGTCCGAGTTTTGTTAAATTTAATCCGTGCAATGTCTGCTTTATTCTCTCGTGGGGATTTGAGGTCTGACTTGCATGTTATGTTCTCACATTTAAAATGTTCCGTCAGCATCACTGGGGGCTATGGGGAATATTAGGTCGGCGGGTTCTGCGGCCTTTCGAGCTAAATGAAGGGGCCAAAGTTCATCAGCTTCATTAATTTATTTGGGAAGAAAGTAAAGTAAAAGTAAACCACGTATTTGCTTTCATTGAATGACTGGGTTGCCCTTGGTTGGTTCCTCCCCCCCCCCCCGAGTTCCGGCACCTCACCTCTGAGTCCTTTCCCACTACTAGAAATAAAAGGACAAAAATTGTGGTGACCACAGTTCATAAAGCAGAGGGCTGCCACATCCCAAGTCTATAAAACATTTAGATTTAACAGCATGGTGATCAGAATAATTGTGTGCATTCAAAAAAGTCACTTCTGGTGCATTTCTTCTAAAACGAAGAGTTTTCAGGATCTCCACTCCATTTCAAACTTTTGCAAATAAAGACAATTGGTAAAGAAGGCTGATCGCTGAAGAGTTGATGCTTTTGAATTATGGTGCTGGAGGAGACTCTTGAGAGTCCCATGGACTGCAAGACGGTCAAACCTATCCATTCTTAAGGAAATCAGGCCTGAGTGCTCACTGGAAGGACAGATCCTGAAGCTGAGGCTCCAAGACTTTGCCCAACTCATGAGAAGAGAAGACTTCCTGGAAAAGACCCTGATGTTGGGAAAGATGGAGGGCACAAGGAGAAGGGGGCGACAGAGGACAAGATGGTTGGACAGTGTTCTTGAAGCTACCAACATGAGTCTGACCAAACTGCGGGAGACAGTGGAAGACAGGAGTGCCTGGCGTGCTCTGGTCCATGGGGTCACGAAGAGTCGGACATGACTAAACAAAAACAAAAAACTTCAGTGCTACTTTTTGCTCATGGAATGGCTTTTGATTGAGCAAAGGCATTCTTGCAACAAACACAGGGTGTCTTGTAAAATCTGAGCACATAGGTACATTCTGACTTCTATGAGTTGGCTACCGTAATAAAATTTGGAGATTTGGAAACATTCTGAGCATGATGAAACTGGTTAACATAGAAGCTTTGCATTTGAAGAATGCTTTGAAAGCAACAACCCATCTACGCTGGTATCACCATGAACGTATTTTCTTAGCCTAGATTCCAGCCCTTTTCAAACTTTCTTCAGGCAATCTTTTGCATATCATCTTATCTGCCTGAAGAATTGCAGGTGGGGAGAGTGCTGTTATTGCTGTCAGGTGCTGCTTGCAGGCATCTAGTAGGTCATGGTGAGAACAGGATGCCGGACTCAATGGGCCTTTGGCCTGATTCAGCAGAACTCTTTTTATGTTCAACCAAACATTTTAGAAGCAGTTTCACTGCCACAGCTTGATGAATGGCCATAAGGCAGTAAAGCTTATTATTTGAAACTACGTTTTTTTGTTTGCTTTGCTTATTTGCACGAATAAGCCTTTTTGGTTATCACTCAGTTGGGTTCCTTCTATTTCGTGCCACGTGAAGGAGCTGAGACCCAGAGGTCACAAGCTGCATCCAAAAACAAAACAAAACCATTGTGATGGATGAGCCAACAATTCCCCCCCCAAGCCATTTGATTTATTGAAAACCTGAAACCTTCCCATCTCCCCTGCCGCTTGGCCTGGAACCCATGTCAAAGTTTCCAAGGAAACTGGTCATATCAAGTTTACCAGAAGATGGCTCCCCCACAAGCACTGCGTGGGAGAAGATTATCTTTTCACTTATTTTAGTAGGCATTTCCCATGCAGGTGTCTGCTCATGTGACCCATCAATGTTCTCATCCCAGCTGATGAGAATTTCCCTTCTTTCTCTTTTACACGCTTGGCCAGGATTTATTGCAACAAATGGTAGGGAATTTCAATCCCCTCAGTGGGGCCTTCAGGGCAGAACTTTGGGTGAGAAGCTCGGGATCCCACTTAGCAGAATGAGCAGCCCCCCCACCCTCCCACCTCAAACACAGCAAGGCTGGCTTCCCACATTTTTATGTAAGGGAAGCAATGCACCAGGGATGAGGAATCTGGGCTCTCCAGATCTTGTTGGACTTCAACCCCCCATCAACTTTAGCTATCATGGTCAATGATCAATGGTCAGGGAAGCATGGGGATTGCAGTTCGTCAACATCTAGAGTACTTTGGCCACCTCATGAGAAGAGAAGACTCCCTGGAAAAGACCCCAATGTTGGGAAAGATGGAGGGCACAAGGAGAAGGGGACGACAGAGGACGAGATGGTTGGACAGTGTTCTTGGGGCTGCCAACATGAGTCTGACCAAACTGCGGGAGGCGGTGGAAGACAGGAGTGCCTGGTGTGCTCTGGTCCATGGGGTCATGAAGAGTCGGACATGACTAAACAACAACAATGTCTAGAGGTCTGCAGGTACCACACCTCTGCAGCACACATTGACATCTAAAGTAGCAGTTTGGCCCATGAGGTTATTTTGGCCACCTGCCCTACCCCTGATTTCATATCTGATGTCAAGTGCAGGGCAGGTGAAGATGTGGCTCCCACAGGGCTTGCACTTTGCATGCACCATCAATGAGCTGATCAGCATTCCATTTGCTACCCCATTGCAAGTGCCACCCAGATTGTAAACTTTTTATGAAAGAATGGAAATGGTTTCTTGAATATTTACAGAAAACTTGCAAACAGATAAAGACATTAGCAGGATTATTGTAATAGCCTGCAGTTTCATAAGAGTATATATTAAAAGTAGATTATTAAATGAGCAAATTAAATGAATTTGGATATGCAGAAGGTATTAAAAAACAAATTTAAGGAACCACAGAAAGAGGGGGAAGGAAGTCAAACTTTGAAATGTTAAATTGATTGTAAAACTAATGAAATGTATAAACTTGAAAAGTATAAAAAAACTTTAAAAAAAAGATTTCCAAGTGCCATCCTGATTGTCATCGCTTGCCAAAGCACAACACTTTGTGTGCGCTTTCAATCGACAGATTGGTAGCGCTTGCAAAGTACTGTGTGATTAGATTTAGATCAGATTAATCCAGATTAGATTAGATTAGCCTGTCTGATTAGATTTCAAGATGCGTGGGAAAAAGAAAACAGGTCACCTGACCTCATCATGACATCAGGTGACTGACAGATCACAATGGCAGGTCAGGTCAAAATTGGCCCATGGGGAGGGTGTTGAGAATTCCATTCCTCCCGTGCTGCAGATATGTGTGGAATTGTTACATGTCACATGTCTGTTTACATTCCAGCACTGATTGTTGGAGTCTTGTGAGAGGAAATTGAGATACGCTGTTTCCGCTCTGTATAGCTATTGCTTTTGCAGCTCTCTCACCGAGGAAGAAAGACAGAGAGAGGAGCCATGTTTTCTTTGCTCTGTCACATTTGATTTAATTTGCAATAAATTAGGCTTAGATGTTACTCCTCAAGACTGAGCTTCTGTTTTGAACTCTGCTTGTCGTGTGTTCATGTCCCTGGATATGGGCCACATCAGCGTGATGGGAGACTGGAGGAATGAATCCTGGCGACGCTGCGTTGGGGGGAGGCACCAGGCCTCAGCATTATCACCCAACAGTGGGAGGTGGTTTAAGGAAGATAAGGCAAGGATCCACTGATCTGACTGAATCTTCTTCTGCTTGACCCCAAGTCACCAGTCTTGACAAATCCATCCTTTCTCACACATTTGTTACCCATTCCCCTTGATGCTCAACATACCCTTGGTGTCGTTTTGTGTCTAATCTATTGAGGGATAAAGCAAGGCAGGAGGGCAAAGGCCACATCCCTGTGCCACAGCGAGGTCCCTAAATCTTCCTGTTCATGTCAAGCAGTGCCACACAACTCCTTGCTCCTTCTTATGGTATCAATCCCGCAGGATGGCCACCTGCGTTTCTACTTCATCTAATAAACACGCTATGTCAGTGGAATCCCAGGGAGCGACTTGCCATTGCTTGGCCATGAGTCAGATGGAGTCTTTGAAAGTTTCCTTCAGGTACTCTGCGGTTGTGTGTTCCAGCTCTTGGTTCTAAAAATGCTTTCCAATATGTCACGACAGGAATTACCACTGTTAAAAATAATAATAATGCCATGGAGCTTGGCCGCATAAATATTCCTCATTGTGCTTCTGCAGGCATATTCATGGTGTTACAACAACTGTCAGAAAATGGTCACACATATGTGGCCTCAATGGAATCTAATAAAGGCACAATACTTGGTTTAAAGGGATACAGCTGACGTAATGTCAGGAACTTAGAGTGTCAAGTATTTGGCCTGGTTCAGCCAAAGGACTTAAATTCTTGATTTCTTTTTTTTTTTTTTTAGATTTCTTCTCCAACTCAGCCAAAGATCAATTTACACTAAAGCTGTGTCAAAAACTGCTTTTACAGTTTGGGTTTAGGGCTTTTTTCAGACTGTTAAAGCCTGTGCACTTAACCGTGCAGCCTTCACATAGAGAGTTTCTCCTAGCACTAATCCCTTGCCAACGATAGGATATGCTGTCGTGTAAGAAATACCCATTCCATGGCCATGTGTCCTGCTTTACAGAGGGCAGTCCTCTATTTGAAAGACTGTCAACCTTCTTTTCAAAGGCAGCCTCTGTTTGGAGGCTGACTAGCCAAATCCTGCTTAAAGAGAAAATAATGTTAAGAAGAGAGCAGACAGGGGCCTTGAATTGTACTCTTGGATGAAACAGTCTATCTTGACCCATTCAAACTGAGTTCAAGCCTGGCAATGGGATGGAATTGACCTTGGTCACCCTGATGGATGATAATTATCAGGAGAAGGATGGGGAACGCAACCTTGTTATTTTGTTCTTGTTTTTTAAAAAATGAAATACCAAAGATATAAAAATGCAAAGCAGGCATGGCTATGGAAGGATGGCTTAACCTTGCTGGTGTCTACCATTTTAAAATGACAGATGTAGAGATTTTTATATTCTAAACCTCCCTGTGATCCTTGGATGAAGGGTAGTATAGGAATTTAATGAATAAATAAAAATAAATGAACAAGATCTGCAATAAATCATTTTCACTTTTTTAGGCAATCTCCTCCTTCAAATCCGGGCCCTATAAGAACCAGGAATATCAAGTCAAATTCATTATTTGGACTGAGCTATGCAGCAAGCCTAAAATATGCTGTTTCTCACTCTCAAATATCACGAGAGGGGGAAGAACAGAACTGGATTATAACTCTAGTATGCAGAAAACTCTGAGGTCCAGAGCAGCTCAAAACGTTAGAACAAGGATATGAAATCAAGGCTCTTGATTCTTCACAGTTTTAGAAGACTGGGTAAGCATTTTCTTCTTCTTCCAGAACCTCACATTTAGGTTCACTTTACAATCCTAAGATATCCATGTACGCTTCTGAGTGGAAAGTTTGCACCAGGCTACCATAGCCAAATGGAAGGAGCTGTCGGCCAGCCTTGAAACAAATTAGAAATGTTTATGAAGAGCAATGAAAGTGTGAGTGCTCCCCCTTCCCTCCTCAAAAAGAAAAGTGTAAGGTTTTTCAGCTTTGCAGGGAGAGCAGTGTTGGTTCGTTGTGGTGACCTACATGCATTCTTAAAAGTAGTTTGTTTTCATTACTCAGTATAATTCCATTTGACTTGAACTTGGCCTGAGCGCTGCATTTTAGAAGTCCTCAGGATATGGCAACTGCCATCTAGTTATTTTCCAGTAGTTGTCATTCAATTACATCTTGGCTTTTGTGCTGTTACTTAGAGGCCAGCTGTGGTTTTCCTCAGTCTGAGCCTATGATGGGATGTTTTATAACGATTTACTAGCAACTTTCTTTCTTACACATTCAAGTAGCTTCAGCATCAGGGATCGATCCTAAAGCCTGAACCCGCAGCTAGGCCCGAGAGTGACTGTGTGACATGGACGAAGGCTGCATTCATGCCACATGTTTAGAGCACTAATTTATTATTTTAAAAGTTGTGGCTTCCCACAGAGGATCCTGAGAACAAATATTCATTTCTTTTTTTTCTTTTTTTTGCTGTGCTTTATAGTCGTTGAATATTGCCACATGGCCTACAATATACTCTCTTAGAAGAGAACTAAATTCGATACGAATGAGATTGAAGGCCCTTTCACTTGCTCTCTCCTCACTTGTGCAATGAACATCTCAGAGGAATTAAGCGTTGTGTTCTCCTGGTCCTTCTATCAGTGCAAGGATTTTAGCTTGCCATAGGAAACAATCTCCCGTCTCCTCCCCTGTGTGCTGATCCAGGGGTTTTTGGTGTGTGTGGGGGGGACAGGGCATGGGGTGAGGAGAGTGAGGACCCCTGTGGCACAACCAGAAGACCTTGGGCAGGGTTTCTGCTGGTGGGACTCAGTTCAATCCCGCCCCACGTTTCCATGGCCCCAAGAGACTGTGCTCTCCAGTTGTTGAGGCTGAAGGTCTGAAGCAGGGAGCCTTCTGAGCCTAAACCTGTTCCCTGCATGATCTAGAACCCTGGTTTTGCAAGGTGGTAAAACATTATGTTCAAAGAAGCCACTGGTGTAGGGGGCACAGGGTCATGCATGACGCCCACCCCAAGCATCCCTGGGAACACCATGCCGATCAAGGAAGGTCTGGAGGTAATCTTCTACCCACATTCATGTGGATGTTAACAAAAGCCTTTAGGGAACCCTGTGTTTTAGAGAGCTTCCTTCACACCTTCCCTACTCAAACATGAGAAGGTATGAGACTGGGTGAATGTGGACATGGATGGTGTGTGTGTGTGTGTGTGTGGCATGTGTGGCTTTATGCCCCTACTACACACTGATAGTTTCTTCTCAGGTATAATGCTTGAACAGAGCTTTTTTTGAATGAGGAGCCTACACTTCAGATCTTCCCAACCAACACATGGAACATAAGAACGTAAGAGGCTTGCTGGATCAGGCCAAAGGCCCATCTAGTCCAGCATCCTGTTCTCATAATAGCTAGCCTGATGCCCGTCAGCAGGACCTGAGTGCAACAGAGTTCTTCCCACTGACAATCCCAGCATCTTAACTGGCGTACAGAGGTAAGAGCATACCAATTGTGGCCACACAGTGGATTGAGTTGACAGGATACAGCGGATGGTATTTGTATGAGCTGCTAATGCTCAAATGGGGCTTTATTCATGCAATTTAAGGCTACAATTACATGGCTGAAAATTAACTTTGCCAGACACATGGGAATATAATTTAGTAGTATTGTACCGCTATATTATAGAGCAGACAAGAGACAGACGGACAGATGGAGAAAAAGATCTTAAGGGGTAAAAAATGGTAGGTGCAGAAATCTTATTAAAGAATGCATCTGTTTCTTATTCATTTTAGGGGGGGAATTCTCCATGTGTTTTTATTTTAAATTTGTATGTGTGTTGTTATCCTTGTGTCAAGTATTAGGTAAATAGAAGCACTGAGAATCCATTTTCCAGTGAAGTTTGGTTAGGGATATTTGTATACATTGTGTGGGAGATAATTTGACAGCTAATTGGATCTTTGAAAAGAGTCAACTCCCTGCAGAACTTCTAATTCAAAATACCTGCTTCTTGTGTACAGCTCTTTACCATACACCAGTATTTGTTTTGGATATGAAGTTACATTACCCTTCAAAGTGCATTTCTGACATGCTTCGCCACAGCTTTGTATAACGCAAAACAGTGTCATATAATGGGCTCCAGGATAACAAACACGACTAGAACAAGGACTTAACGTTAAACCAAAACCAAATGTGTTTTCTCTTATCTTCTATATCCTATTTCCGAACTGTGTGTGGACATGATGTTAAGGCTTCTACTGTGGGGTTCCACAGACTTGGCTTGCGGCTTAAATGAAATTCACACTGCAGATCCGCAAGGAAATCAGCGTTGTGTCAAAACCTGGCGTCACCATCCTCTGCTATGAGCACAGAAGCCTAAGCTTATGGTGACTTGCTCCACCGTATCTGCTCTGGCCAACTCCTTTAAACTGCATAAACACTGTCCTGAGTGAGATGGCCTATATTTGCCACTTAATGTCCTATGGTAGGCCTCATGGGGAGTTTCTGGCTACGGTGCCCTATTATAGGAGATGTTCCTCCAGCTCCCAACAACGTTATTAGCAATTTGTGAAGGTTTCATCTTGTTCAAACATAGAGGTATATGCAGCCATGACCAGTTTACATGCTACATGACAACATGAAAATGAGTTTCCTTCCAAGTATCCAAAGGAGCACATGTGGATCTCTAGTTAGGTACACGTGGATATAATAGATGCTTTGTTTGGCCTCCTGTGCTAATATCTGCCTCTCTTCAAAGAAGAAGAAGAAGAAGAAGAAGAAGAAGAAGAAGAAGAAGAAGAAGAGTTTGGATTTGATATTCCGCTTTTCACTACCCGAAGGAGTCTCAAAGCGGCTAACATTCTCCTTTCCCTTCCTCCCCCACAACAAACACTCTGTGAGGTGAGTGGGGCTGAGAGACTTCAGAGAAGTGTGACTAGCCCAAGGTCACCCAGCAGCTGCATGTGGAGGAGTGGAGACGCGAACCCGGTTCCCCAGATAACGAGTCTACCGCTCTTAACCACTACACCACACTGGCTCTCAAGAGCAATATTAGTGGCGGAGAGCTGGAATGTCTAAGGGCACCTTTGTAACTCCAACAGCATTTGCATGAGGTTGTTTCAGGGCAAATTTCATGTCCTGAGAATCCAACAGCTCAGTGGTGATCAGGTGGCAGATGGGCCTGGATGATAGCTTGACTTTTCCATTTTTAAAGTTGTTCACACACTCACAATTCTCACTCAGTTTGGAACGTTTATAAGTTGAAGCAGCTAGGAAAAGTATTCTGCTTACACTTGCATTGGTGATGTAAAATAGTTTGCAATAAAAATGGGATCTTCTGCTCCGTATTGAGTATTACTAAACGGAAAATCAATATCTGATTTTCTGGGATAAAGAGGTACAGTAAGTCAAAAACCAAATAGTTCCCCTGATATGTCAGTTGAAGATGTTGTTGTCTCAGCAAAGGCTGAGTCCTCTGTAGGAGGACTATCATGGCTTGACCTTCCAGAGACTCCATTCCTCTGGGAGAGTGGTTTGTAATATTTAAAGGCCCTGTATGCCTATGCAGCAGTTGCATGCTCCTGTGTGATTCTAGAGTTGCTGGGCAAGTGTCCTCAGACTCTGAGGGTAATGGAAGAGCCACTAGGGCACTGCAGAATGGAGTCCTGGGGGTTCTCCCTCAAGCGGGGCAACTGGTATCTCATCTGGATCAAAAAATCCTCAGACCAGCACTGAGACCCTAAGGCAGGTGGCATGACAATTAGTCCCCTGTTTGAATGTGGGAATACGTTTTAGGGTTTTCCCACACGATAGCCGCTTTGCTAATCCTTCCGCGCAATGCGCAGAAGGAAAGAAGATCCAGCCGGAGATTGGAGCCTGGATCCCTCTGCGCCTCCCCGAAAGTGCGTCAGGAAGCCTCCTGGTAACGGTCGCAAGGCTGGTTTCCCGCCCGGAAACACTCGTTATTGCAATGCTGTTATTGGTTGATGCTTATTTGATGACGCTGTACAAGTTCTCAATAAATAGCCCTGCCTCTGTTAGCTCGACGACGAGTACGAGCAGAGCGACAGAGAGACGGAGAGCTCGCTCACAAAACTACCGACTGCAGTCTCATTTATTTGGCCTCCTTTCTGCTTCTTCGGCCACACCTTTTGCTTTGCTTCTTGCTGCCTATCCTATCCTCTTCAGCCCTTATGCAACTCCTAAAACTCCTCACGACCTTCAAGAACCTTCATAACCACCGAACCTTCATAACCAGCTGGAGCAGGCTCTCAGACGACTGGTTATCCCAGCAACTGGTTATCCCGACATTTGAAGGTATCCTCTGTTTGAAGTCCAAGTCAGGCTAGCAGGTGGGACCCTGAAGTTGCCCATCAACAGTTAGAACCTAGACAGCAGATTCAGGAGGCATACAGATCACCTGGCCACAGTCTTCCCCACTGAGACGGATTTCTGTTTACATTATAGTAATGGTTTCTAAATATGCATATGAAAATCTTGTTTTCTTTTCTGGTGATGCAATTTCCTCTTGTCTGGCAAGGTGTAAGTGGCCACCCTAAGCAATGACTAGTGCATTGTGGGGCATGTAGTCCAGTAGAGGCGAAGAGCCATTGAGAAGAACAGTCCCAGAAGAATTAGGAGCGAGCTCATGAGACATATCGCAGTGCCCTATAAAAGCTTCTCATTTTGCCACTGTGCCGTGAACAGCTAAATAAAACAAAAAAATGACAGAGCTGGCTGAAATGTTTAGCCCTGACTGAAAACATTGGAACAACATGTCTGAGTAGAAACATTTCGTTCCATGAAATGACTTCATTTGGAATTTCCTGTGGGATTGAAAAGTTGCATTTTTGAGTAGCTCTCTTATTTAGGGAGAGGAGAATACCAATATGGTAAAACTATTACATTTTTTGCAAGTGTACTCAGATTTGGAATCCGCAGGAAAATCAGAGACTGCTGTAGGCAAGAGAGAGAGAGAGAGAGAGAATAATCTTCAGACAATATATATCTTAGGACATTTCATCCCATTATTTTATGCACAGACCAGATGTCACAATTTTTACGATTGGATCCAGCAAGAGGCACTGCTGCCTGAACTGCTCGCAGCAGAAAACAGCACAAGTAGCAGTGGCAAAGCCTGGCCTGTTCTTCCTTTCTTAGAAATCTGCCGTATTGACCTTCTCGATTTCTGGCGCACACAGCCCTGAATATTTTTATTTATCTGGTGCGTCACACGTTCTGATCTGCACAGCCTGCCTCACACAGCAGAAACCTTCTTTGCTGTGGCGACGAATAACTCCTGCAGAGGGCAGGGCAGACGGGGGTTCCGAGAACCAGCATGTCACACTGTCCAACTTATAAAGCTCTCATTCTTTCTGTTTTTCTTTTGCCTGGCCATCTGCGGGTGGAAAAGGACCGTTATTACTCAGCAGGAGTCATGTTGAGCTTGGCCTTCGCTTCTTCTTCTTCTTCCCCTCTTCCTGATCTTGCCCAGGAATGAGGGACGCGGCTGAGGGATTGGTGAAACCCCAGTAAGAATTTTGCTGGGAAGCGGAGGTGGTGGCAGCAGCAGCAGCAGCAGCAGCGGCGGTGGTGGTTGGATTCTTAAACCTATAAAAAATAAAAAAAATAAAAAATGACTGACTGGTGGGAAGAGTACAGTAAAGCCAGTGAATAATTTTACTGTCCTGCTTGAGTGTCTTGGGAACATGCCATGCAAAACAATAATATCTTCCAAGCAAGCAGGAGATGGGCGGGGGGAGGAGGAGATGGAGATGCAAGGGGAAAAACAGGGTCCGGGGTGGAGGAGGAAAGAAAGTGGTTGGACCGCTGCCTCTAGTTCCTGCTAGATTTGGATAGACCAGTCATAATCTCTGTGTGTGTGTGGGGAGGGAACAGCTTTGCTTAACTTTTCATTAAATATTGGACAGGGAGTTCAAGTTCAGAACATAAAAAATCAGTATCGATCTCTTCGGCGAGCTTTGACAAATTGCATTTGTGACCAGCCTTATTGGCTTGCAAGCTCTATACACGCATCTGTTAAACGGTTAAGTTGTTTTGCCGCCGCCGAGGCCACATCTATATAAAATTGTATTAGGCTGCTGGAAGGCAGCAGGAGAAGTTAGCCTCACAGGAAAACAGCAAAGCAAATTCCTCCATTCTTTAGGACAGAATGAAAAGGCAACAGGAGATAGATGAGATTACCAGTTCATTCAAATGGGTAAGGTCTCATATTATTATTATTAAAAAAAAAAAATGGCAGGAAAAGACATGGAACTGTTTTTTTTTCTAACCTGTGGGAATACGTTTTTAAGGTGCTCCTGCACCTGTTTGTTTATGTTTACTTTAAGGTAACCTTCCGCGCTAGGAAGGAAGGGCAAAGGATCCAGCAGGGAGTTTGCTGCATGGATCCCTCCGCGTTTGGGCAAAGCACGCTAATTTAGCCAATGTAACGGTCAGTAGATAGTTTCCCGCCCAGAAACTAGCTTAGAGACAAGGTTGTGATTGGTTCTTGTAAATGTTGTGACAATGTTTGATTTCTTAATAAATAGCCTCTGCTCTCTGCAGCGTGTGTGGAGAACGCGCGAGACAAGCCAGAGAGAACATCAGTGCGAGACAAGCCAGAGAGAAACCGAAAGCAAAACCAGCCGCACAGAGCAGTTGAGAGCTTCTTCACCATTGACTGCAGTCTCTTAGTTTTTATTTCTTTTATTTTAAAAGTGTTTATTTGGCCTTCTAAGTTTTGGCTGCTACCTAGCTTAGCCTATCTTTCTATCCGGAGACCTCCGGAATCTCTGGAACCTTCAGATACCTGCAGAAAACCTTCGGAAACCTTCAGTAACCTTCAGAACTCACGACAACTACCTTCAGATCATAGCCAGCGGACCCTTTCACGATGCAGTGGGAGCAGGAACTCTGGGATTACTGGTCGTCCCATCTGCTGGCTATCCCCACACTAACCTTCCTCTCAAAGAAATCTCGCTGAAACTGGGGTTGGGGGATGCTCCTGATGTGTGTCCCCTCACCCCAATTTCCACCCCTTCCAGGATTTTGTTGCATTATCACTGACCACTCCCTTGCTATTGACATTAAGGATAAAGTTAAAAACCTTCCTGATTGCCCAGACCAGAGGTTTTCAACCTTTTTTGAGGTCCACGGCTCCCTTGACAAACGACATTCTTTCTGTGGCACCCCTGCTTCCAATGTTTTGCGCAGATGGGGGCCATGGGGGGAGGTCTGGTGCAAATGCAATAAATACATAGAAACCTTTATTATGAAGATTTCCAGAGTATCTGATAGTTTGATGCGCCAAATAAACTTATGAATGTTTATATGAACTGAATCTGAACTCTGAACCTTTGGGGGGTTTGCCCATCTCCATTAGGGTCCAGTTCAGTATTAGCAGAAGGCAACAACAAAGACTTCCCATTGATGCTTCCTAGAGAAAAAAACAAGCTGGTCTAGGAAACATGCACACATTTCATTTTTGTAGAGCATGATTTCATCACCAAGAAAATCTGTACATAGCGCTGAGTATTAAACAATTATATTGCGGCCTGAAAATACACCAAACGCGCTCAGCTGTGCAGTGGGAGTGCCAACACAGTTGAAGAAACTTAAGTTCATTCTTGTTGCCTTTCCTCTCTCTATCGCTGCTTCTGTTCCAGGCAATTTTACATCTGGAACGGAAGCCAAAAGGGCTATCAGGAAAATGCCATTCAGACAAGCATTTTGAGAAGGAAAACGTTTCACAGAAAACCAAATCTTGGAAATTTTATGTGAAATGTGTGTGTGTGTATTGTAGATGAATGCAGAAAAACATCTCTTTTTATTATTCAGTTCTCAAGGGGTTATGTGTGTGTGTGTGTGTTATTTCCCAAAGATTTTCCTTTCAGCTTTGGAAGGTGTCTTGAAAAGGTTTACATGTTCACTGCTGAATTTGCCTTGAACCTGGATCTCCACATTGCACTTCATGGCTTTGGAACAGATGTGTTGGAGAATTATCATGAGCACTAATGAGGGGCCTGTCTAAGAAGGATGCACTGCATTTTGTGCTTTGAGTAGGGCTTCGATTAAAGTGACATTGCCTTCAAGCACGAATGCTGCTTTATCTCTCGTGGACTGATGAACTTTGGGTGGCAGGAAACCTGGGATTATCGGCAGAAATGAGAACACTGAGCACAAACCTTTTTTTTAAAAAAGAAAAAGAAAAGAAAAATGAGAACATGCAGTCTCACATTTCACCAGAAAAGGAATTTTCAGCTGGAAGTGCTTTTGTAGCCATGGGAACATTTGTATTCGCAATGGCAGGAGGGGATCCAGGTCTTGAACCCTGAAGATGCACAAATCTAAATCTTAGCCTTGATCAATCATCAGGAATGCTGTTACTCATGTCCCAGTTTTCTGAGTGGTGCAAACCCCAGGTTCTGTTTCCTCTGAATTATGGAACTGGAGGCCTACATGTAAATAGTCGCATTTAGTCACAATTATACAGGTTGAGCACAAGTGGAGACTCACAGCTTTACACCCACTCCAGCAAATACAGGGCTTGGAAACCCTTTTTGTCCAACAGGGGGGATCCCTAAACCCCACAGGCCACTTTGGAAACCACCCCTCTTCAGTCAAGGCATTGACTTTGACAAATATTTGCTCTCACAGTGGCCTACAAGATGCCTATGAGAATCCTGAAACCAGGACCTGAGCACAAGAGCACTGTTCTCGCTTGTGATTTTACCGTGTTGGCATCTGTCTGTCTCGAGAGACAATGGAGTGCGCCTCTGGGGGTGAAGTCGAACTGCGCTGTTAGTAGCACTGAAGTGACCACTCTGGGGCACAAGTAATGGCAGTGTGCATGGAGGCTCTGGGCTGCCCAGATGACAAGACTCCCTTTCTTGGCCTCGTTGATGTGGTCCAAAGGAAAACGGAGTAATGTGTTTGGCACCAGCTTGCCTGCAGGAATTGCTGGAAGGAGGCACAATTCAACCGCCTTAGGAAATCCTTTCTAGAATTGTGTAGGGTTTACTCTTCAGCCTTTTCTTCTCCTGAAGATATCCTGCAAGGCAGCAGAGGTTTAAGACCAGAGCTTTCCTTCTCCTAGATGAAGATTTCAAGCACCTGGTATTCAGGGTCATGCAGCTTTTGACCATGGTGATGGAACACAGCCATCATGGCTGGTAGGACCTCTTGCAAACTTCACAGCTGAGTAGAGGCTTGATCCTTGGTCTCATCAGTCTAAGTCCAACATTTTAACCCAGAGCTTTCTAAACTGCGTGTCGTGACACATTAGTGCAGTGACGGCCAAACTTGGCCTTCCAGCTGTTTTGGGACTACAACTCCCATCACCCCTAGCTAACAGGACCAGTGGCCAGGGATGATGGGAATTGTAGTCCCAAAGCAGCTGGAGGGCCAAGTTTGGCCAACACTGCATTAGTGTGTTGGCTGCAGTTTGTAGGTGTGTCATGCAAATGCTCCCCACGCTCCTCCCCGGGCTGGTAAGGGGTTAGTTTAACCTCCGATGTGGTAGTAAAACTGAATTACTCTGTCGCGAAATTATGCATGTCTAAAAACTGTGCCACCTGCATGAAAAGTTTGGAAAGCTCTGCTCTAACCCTTGTATCACAGAGGCTGTAATACTTACTGTCATGCTGGGTGTAGTGACAGTTCCTTCCAGACCATGTTTGGAGGTAAAGGCACAGGAGGCAGAAGAATCAGGTATGATTCAACAAGGGAGGGAGGGAAGGAATCACTAGTTAAAGACTAGCTTTGGATTCTAAGAGACCAGATGTGCTCACAACAGAGGTGCATCAGCTTTCTTGCCTGCCTTGACCTAGAACTCTGTTGTTGTTTTTTATCTCAGTTCCTGCTGCCTTGCCTTGCCCGCTCTTTTTACCTTCTACAAACAGGCTCCCATTACTGATTCCCAGCCTGCATGCCTGAGAGTATGGTGCCTACACAACTGATCCAGCTTTTTGCCTTGCAGTTCTGTAGCTGTGGATGGAGCGAAAGCAGCACTTGTCCTTGGTGCAGCCTGGATGGATGCAAAATGGGCATTTAAAGTAATATATATATATAGAGAGAGCCTTTATTGAGGGGAAAAGCCATTTTGTAACTTACAAGGTGGGGAGGCGAAGCAAGCAAGCAAGCAAGCAAGCAAGCAAACAAACAAACAAACAAACAAACCAATAAATAACCAACAGCCATTAAAGGCAAAGCCATCTTTTCACCTAGATATGGTTCATCAAGGTGGTAGATGAAAGAGGCTTAGTAAGGGCAGCTGGCCTGGGAAAGTGGCACTCTAATAACTATTCATTGGCTCTCTGGACTAAGATGGTTAATGCCCACTTTGGGGAAGAGCCATGACTCAGTTGGTAGAGAAGAAGAAGAAGAAGAAGAGTTTGGATTTGATATCCCGCTTTTCACTACCCGAAGGAGTCTCAAAGCGGCTAATATTCTCCTTTCCCTTCCTCCCCCACAACAAACACTCTGTGAGGTGAGTGGGGCTGAGAGACTTCAAAGAAGTGTGACTACCCCAAGGTCACCCAGCAGCTGCATGTGGAGGAGTGGAGACACGAACCCGGTTCCCCAGATTACGAGTCTACCACTCTTTACCACTACACCACACTGGCTCTCTCTCATTTGCTTTGCATGAAGTTGGCCTTGGGTCCAATCCCTGACATTGCCAAGAAGGGCTGGGAGAGAAAGCTGTTTGAAATCCTGGAGAGCAGCTGCCTGCCAGTGCAGACAACACTGAGCTAAATTGACCAATAGCCTGACTCAGTATCATTCAGCTTCCCATGTAAGGAACATGGTTGGAGAAAGGGGAGAACCAGGAAAATGGGGCTGTTTTGTTTATCTTACCCAAGACTGTTCCTTTAATCCATTCCTTAGGAGGATGTGGAATTGGGAACCTGCCACAACCATAGAAATGATTAGTAACGTCACTGCTTGAGCTCACACCTGGAGGAGCTGCTGGCTATTGGCCAACGTCCTGACAATTGCAATAAACAGCCTAACTAGACCAAGGCAGTTGTGAATTTTGGCAATTTGCTAACATTGATGTGTCTGCTGTGAAATTAGCATCTACATAAATAATTGTGTCATTGGGAAAAAAATAATCTGGGATTTTTTTAAATCTACTAATATGCGCCAGAGTTTCACATGTGTAATTGCACGCAGAATTACACTATTATCTGTGGTATGCTTTTCTTGTCTGTACAGTGGGGCGGCACGGTTTTTAACTGTAACATTCCACAACGTTTATATTTTCTGAACTCCCCCCCACCCCCCGGTCGAAAGCAATCTGGAATGAATGAGGACAGTGAGGATGTCTGGATGAAACTATCCCATGGAGACATATTAAAGTCAGTGCAGAGGTGAACTATGATCTTTCAGACCTCAATCCATGTATCCTAGGCTATATTTCTACAGCTGAATCATTTGAAATATGAACGTTGTGTGCCTGGCCTCTATTTAAGCTGTCATGGGGAATAGCTACCAGAAGGATGGAGGAACCTCAGGAGTCATTCTTAGGTGTGAGTCAAAATGTAAGACTTCTCCCCCCCCCAAAAAAAATAATTCTGTGGGTTGTAAGATGATTTGCATCTGAGCAACCTTTACTGAAAGCCACAACTTTTCAGTGTGTCCTCATTGTGTTGCATGTTCACATAATCTGCCTCGATTTCAGGTGGATAATTTAGGGCCAGTGTACGCTATATAGAGTGACATCCATCATGATAAATATGCCCAGTAGTTTATAACAGATTACCAAGAGCCCATAATGGAAAAAATGATTCAGGGCCCATTCCAACAAAATGGACATGTAATTCCTCCTCTTCCAGCAAAAATATATATGCTTGTACATCCTAATAAGTTTATAATCTCCCCAGACACATCTCAAGAACTGAAACAGATTTGATTCTAGAAATTCTTAAAATTTTGTGGCAAATAGAAGGGGAAGAAATGGAGGCAGTGAGAGATTTCACTTTCTTGGGTTCCATGATCACTGCAGATGGTGACAGCAGTCACGAAATTAGAAGACGCCTGCTTCTTGGGAGAAAAGCAATGACAAACCTAGACAGCATGTTAAAAAGCAAAGACATCACCTTGCCGACAAAGGTCCGTATAGTTAAAGCTATGGTTTTCCCAGTAGTAATGTACGGAAGTGAGAGCTGGACCATAAAGAAGGCTGATCGCCGAAGAATTGATGCTTTTGAATTATGGTGCTGGAGGAGACTCTTGAGAGTCCCATGGACTGCAAGAAGATCAAACCTATCCATTCTTAAAGAAATCAGCCCTGAGTGCTCACTAGAAGGACAGATCCTGAAGTCGAGGCTCCAGTACTTTGGCCACCTCATGAGAAGAGAAGACTCCCTAGAAAAGACCCTGATGTTGGGAAAGATGGAGGGCACAAGGAGAAGGGGACGACAGAGGATGAGATGGTTGGACAGTGTTCTCGAAGCTACTAACATGAGTTTGGCCAAAATGCGAGAGGCAGTGAAGGATAGGCGTGCCTGGCGTGCTCTGGTCCATGGGGTCACGAAGAGTCGGACACGACTGAACGGCTGAACAACAACAACAACAACATTCTTCCGCTGTTCTTCAGCTTTCATGATTTTTCACATAGGCTATGAATGTGGGCATCTATATCTGACACCCAATGTGATTTGATTTCAGTCCTTGATATCTGCCCAAAAGTATTTGACAGGTGACAGGATGGCATTTAGGCATTTCACAGAATTGACCCTTGACATGCAGCGTGCACAGCATAGTGGTTTTCGTACTTTGAGCTTCAGGAAACACTTTCTGCACATGTCAGAAAGCAACAACCCTGCAGTCTGCCACAGAACTGCATTTCAAAATGTGCAATGTGCACCTCTTGGTTCCATTAGGGGTGTCAAAGCCATGATGCCATTTGCCACAGTTCCACAAAATTCCCATTGGGAGGCTAGAGGTACAAAAAAATAACGAGTGGAGAGGGGGGAAATGAAAATGCTTTTTTCTGGGGGGCAGAGGCGGAGCTAGCTGCTCTGTCACCCGGGGGCGGGGTGAACCACCCATGGGGGCCAGGGGAGCGTTCCAGGGTGGCGGGGTGGTGATGTCACCCTCCCTCACGGATGACACCTGGGGCAGGCCACACCCACCACACTCCCTTCCTCTGCCAGTGCTGGGGGGACACAGGGGTATGCATACCCCTAAACATTTTGTGAATCTTTGTACTTTTGTCCATTTAATGTATTTATTTTTCCCGATTTGAACTCTAAAATGGTGGTTTTCTTGAGTCAAAATGAGAGTACCCCTAAACATTTTTTAAAAGAAAAAAAGTACTAATTCTTTTTATGCAAATCTATCTAATTCACACTTCTAGATTCCACACACAAACTGAAATGCAGCACACAAACTTTGGAATTCTCAATTCTCCAAATTTTGTGGCAAAAAAAGTACAAAAAGTGTACTTTAAGGAAAAGGGCACACAGTAATGCTTATATTTAGTGAAAAAGTACAAAAATGCATTATACAGGGAAGAGCTTGAAAAAATGTTTTGTTTCTCTTAATAACAACCCAAAAGTGCATTAGCAGGGTATCACACCATACCATATACTAAGTAAACAAACAATACATAATAACAGGAAGAAGTGGTAACACCAACAGAAATGCAGGCGTCCATGTTTCCTGAGCTGGCATGGATGGTGAAAGCTGGGCATCTAAGTGCGAATCACAACAAAATCACATAAAATGACCATTCTGGATCCTCCATCCCTCTGGAGACAGAACTTACCTTTGTAAAAGCCATGTTGATTCTTCTTCAGGAAGACCTGGAGATGATGAAGACGGGGACCTTTTTTGAGAACAGCATGTGCTCTGCCACTGAACCACTAACCCAATATTGGTTTCCCCCCAACTTGGTGCCCTGCAGATGTTTTAGCTTACAACTTCCATCATCCCTGATCATTGGCCATCCTAGCTGAGACTGATCTCAATTTTAATACAAAATTCATGGAGGGCATGTCTATATACTTGATAATTTTCTCTTTAATAATGCTTTTTTAATCAATTCCCATAGAGCAGATGTTAAGCTAATCAGTCTGTAATTTCCCGGATCCAAAAGTTCAGCCTGCTATTTATTATCTCTCTTGTTGATTGATTATGCATAACGTTCTCTTCCCAGAACATTTTTATATAGGCGGTTTTTCTCGTGGCACTTGATTTGGGAAGCAATGGCAATGGAAGTACTGTACCCAGAGTCCATCCATTTAGCTGGCTGCCCTGTCAATTGGTACATATAACGGAGATTCTTTGGTATTACTGAAATGCACCCTTTGTTTGTTTTCCCTATGAACATCTTTCTTTGAGAGATCATCTGGAAGACATAATGTCTCTTGTTTCATTCATTGCATTAGTCTCCTGGCAAGAGCTGCTCCTTTGTGTTGTGAGTGGTGGATGCTGCCAATGAAGGCATTAGTTCATGTCTTTGGTGCAAGACATTTTGTGTAAAATATAGACTCTAATGTGCAGAATTTGCAGGTCACTGAAGTGTTACAGTCTACTGAAATGGGTCTGGAATCAATAAGGTTACAGATCAAACTCAATTTCATTTAATTTTCATTACTACCTAGAGTAAAGCCCCACATGGTTTTACATGAAAAGGAATAAAGCATTAAACCTCATTCAAGCTCTAGAATCAATATTTTATATGACCTACAAATAGAATTAAATAACTTTGCTAAGTACATCATGCTATTGCCTTCTCCCACTTTCCCCCTGTAGTCTCAGAGGGTTTTGTAGGCAGACCAGACAAGATACAAAACTACTATAAAAATCAAGAGAAACCAGCCAGTTCCCCGAAAGCCTTCAGAGCAAGAGTTCTGACCATATTTTAGTTCTGTGTTTACCTTCAACTTGGGTTGTTAACATCTGTGGGAAAGAAAGAAAACAGGCCGCATAATGGAGGTGTTTTTTTGAGCTGAGTTTGATTTTGTAAACCTTCACATCAAAGCTGTATTTATTGATATGGATATTACAGTGCAGTACAATCTAAGTTCTGTTTCCGCTAGAGCTTTTTAGAGCTGCTTTTCTATAATTAGCTGAAAGTAGAATTAAAATGCGAGGTTCCCACACAGCAATTCACATATTGCTGTATTATTTCCTTGTGAAGATCCTTCAGCAATATTTACTCACAAGTAAGTCTCATTCAGTAAATATCCTTTCTGTGATTAGTTAGAAGCTTCCTGTTTGCAGGTCCTGCCTCTTTCATTGCTTCCTGTTGATCGTGGCTGGGATTAGTGATGATTCCCCCTTGATAATGTCAGTTTCTGTTCCGAGGTGGGGGGCGGCTATAATGTTTTCTTTTCAATGTTTGCAACAATGCTGATTCACTGTAAGAATGGCTTTGTCTCTTCCCCCACTCCTTCTTCTTAGCTCTAGCCATCCCTCCTGATCCCATCAGCCAGAATTTCCTTTCCTGAACATTGTTCAGTCAAAATCGTGGTCATTTGCTGTGGGTCAGTATATGTGCTTTAAGGGGGTGGGGAATGCAATCTGCAGGAGTTTCTGGAACCCCTCGAATTCTGTAGTTTTGTGGCAGACCCTCTAAGTGTCCCTATTTTCCAGACATATCCCTGATTTAGAGAAGTCATCCCGGTTTCTGCTTTGATTCCGGCATGTCCCACTTTTCCTTAGGATGTCCCTATTTTCATTGGATAAATGTTGGAGGATATGGAGTTATCCAACCCCTGAGCCGTCAGAAGACAATCCTGTACAGGGAAGTTTTTTTAGACGTTTAATGTTTTATTATGTTTTTATTGGGTTGCCATATTTCAAACAGTGAAAAGGAAGAATGGATACAAGAACTTATGGAATATGCAGAAATGGTGAAATTTACCAGAAGAATAAGAAATCAAGATAACCAACTCTTTATAAAAGAATGGAAATGGTTTATTGAATATTTACAGATAAATTGTAAACAGATAAGAACATTGGCAGGATTATTGCAATAACCTGCAGTTTTATAAGAGTATATATTTAAAGTAGATGAATAAACGAGCAAATGAGGTTAATTTGGATATGCAGAAAATATTAAAAATAAATTTAAGGAACCCCAGAAAGAGGGGGAAGGAAGTCAAGTTTTGAAATGTTAAAGTGATTGTAAAAAGTGAGTTCTCCTTCATGGAGAGCACGTGTTGCGGTTGGGGCCTTGCAAGACACCCCTCTGTAGTTGGGTGGGAGTCAGTTAGATAGCCAGGACAGGCGATAGGGTCTTTTGGGTCATTAGGGAGATTTGTATGTTGCAAATTTTGATAGACAGTTCAGGGGTTATATATTCTTGGTGCTCGCAGCATCAGCCCCTCTTTGCTGCGTGCACCGGATCACCTGCCCTCCCCCCCATTAATGAGGATTGTGCGTTGACCTTGCTATGCCTGTCATGGGGTCGTCTGCTTTAGGGGCAGGGGCCTGGTAGGAATTTTTCCATCTGGCTGATTGGCTGTTGCCATTTCGTTTTCGCCTACTGCGTAGCAATTAGTCACAATTTGTAAGGTTGGCGATTAGGCATTGGTTATTCAGTTGGTTGGTGGAGGGGAAATGGTTGGCCGTGCCTGCCCCTCCAATGCTGCTGCTGCGCAGGGAATTCCGTTAAAGGAATCCAGGGGCTCTCCATGCTTTTGTCCGTATCCCCTGGTCGGGGGCCAGGGCCACACAAGATCCCCTGGGAACATTAGGGGAGAGGCGAGGGTCCCGGGCCCCCTGACCCCATTCTCTCCCCAATGTTTTTTCCCTTGCTGACTCCGCTAAGCGGGTGGATGTCAGCCTGTCCCCAGGAGGGGACAGATAGTCGAACCAATGCCTATCAACCACTCACATGTTGTAATTTAATAAAAAAGTTGTGGCCAAAATTATGCCAATAACCTCAAACAAAATTTCTGTGTGCGGTGTGAGTTATTGGGGGGGGGGGGTTGACCTTGGGGACCCCTACACACAATTAGTGAAATGTATAAATCTGTAAAGCATAAATAAAAATTAAACAAACAAACAAAACAGTGAAAACCCGGACAGAAAAGTTGTTGAACTATTTTCATTGGAGAAATGTTGGAGGGCATGTTCTCCTATAATGGCAATGGCACACACATGAGAGGTGCCAGAACTGAGTTCCAGTGAGTTCTGGCTGGGGGGGAAAGCTCCGTCTGTGTGTATGTTGATGTTATGGGGGTATATCCCTGTCGCTGAGTGTGTATTGACTCCTTCTGCTATGGTTGCTATGAGGGACATCTTTGTCATGCCTCTTTGTGGAGGATGGTGCTGCCGCCATTATCACTGTGAGAGTGAGTGCTGGAGCTGCTGTGTCCTGTGTTGTTTGGAACGCTGCCATATCCCCTTTACTTTTTATGCTGGGAATACATGCAAGTCTGATAATGTGGTGCTGACACCTTAAGCTGGCTGCAGTGGACAATGGATTGCTCTGCCCGAGATACAGCACAATTATTTGCCAAAATGCATTTTAATCATTTCCTGCTAAAATAAATAATTGCAAATCTGTAATCACTAGATTCTGGTCCAAGTAAGAAAACCTTACATCACTCCTAGGCTTTGCCCAGAGTTCAGATATTGGTGAACCCCAAGAGGCTGAGTTCATTGGAAATTCATTTCAAGAAGGCAGAATTCATGGAAGCCCTTCCCAGCATAAGAAATGAACAGGGCCATCTTTACCCGGGGGTGCGGGAAACCCGCTGATTATCTACCTGTTATAAAATCATAAATTTGATCAAGCTAGAAAAACAAAATACATATATACCTAGTTATTACCGAAATGTACTGTTTCACTAAAGGACTTTCGACTTTGTGCGCTCATTTACCAAAGATGCACCGTGCCAGCTGCGGCGCTTGTCATTCACAATGGCGGCGCTTGACTCAATGGCAGCGCTTGTCATTCTCAATGGTGCCGTGCACGCAAAATTAACTCTTACATCATAAAAGTTAATTTGGGGGCTAAGCTCAATTTGGGGGTGCTGGGCGGATCCTTGTACCCCAGTGGCACATATGCTAAAGACTGCGCTGGAAATGGACATGGCTATGGTGACTCAGTGTGGGAATACGTTTTTAAGGTGCTCCTGCACCTGTTTTCTTTAAGGTAATCTTCCGCGCATAGCAAGGAAGGTAAAAGGATCTGGCAGAGGTTTGCTGCCTGGATCCCTCCGCGCTGGGGGCAAAGCGTGCCAATTTAGCCTCATTAATGATCAGTTAAGAGTTTCCCGCCCAGAAACTAGCCTAGAAACAACGTTGTGATTGGTTGTTGACAATGTTATGACAATGTTTAACTTCCTAATAAATAGCCTCCGCTCTCTGTAACGGTGTGGAGAACGCGCGAGACAAGCCAGAGGGAACATCAGTGCAAGACAAGCCAGAGAGAAACCGAAAGAGAAACTAAGCCGCACAGAGCAGTGGAGCGCTTCTTCACCATTGACTGCAGTCTCTTAGTATTTATTTCTTTTATTTCAAAAATGTTTATTTGGCCTTCTAAGTTTTGGCCGCTATTTAGCTTTGCCTATCTTTCCTATCCGGAAACCTCAGAAACCTTCGGAAACCTTCAGAACTCACGACAACTACCTTCAGGTTCATAGCCAGCGGACCCTTTCACGGCCAGTCCCAGATGCTGGCTATCCCCACAACTCAGGTCACAAACAAAAACCTCTGTTCTCTCAGTTCCTTTAATTTTTAAGCCAATTCTTGGTCCAAAAACTGCCTAAGAAATCCCACCTTATGCCCTTCAGATCTGGTGTGTGGCTGCGGTTGTTTAGTGGAGATCGGAAATCTGCACGTGCTCTGGAATGCTCTTCTCCCAGTGTGTTTATGCCACACGCTTTTGGCAGTGAAAATAGGTTCTGTAAATGAGGCCTGCCAGGAACTATATCTAGTTTAGTCCATCTTTAAACATTCGCTCTGTACTACCCCCCCCCCCTTCCTACTTTCCTGGAGAGGTTTTGAAAAGACACAGTCAAAATATAATAGAAATCAGGTGGATTGCTGATGAGTTATGGGTCAACGGTGAAGCGCTGAAAGGTTTTAGTTTTCTGTAAATATATATCTATATATGCATAATACACATGGACTGGAACTCTTCCAAGCCAGCCTAAGATAATAGGAGTAGCCTTTTGTGAGCACATAAAACGATGACATTCATTGTGGTAAATAAAACATTTGATTACTTTTTCCATAGCTTAAAAGAACTGGTGCTTTCCTTTGCAAACTCTCTTCCAACTCCACATTTGCATTCAGAAACCTTTCCAAGACAACTTGCTGTGGAGTGGGAAAAAGTAACTGGGAGATCTTAGATGTGTTGAAGACACATTTCAGGCGGAGCGGGGAAGATGATGAATAAGATTATATGTTATGTACAAGGCAACCGGATTGTCAAAGAAGAGTTTCTATAAATAAAACGTTATTTAGGAGCTCTGTGGGAGCTTTTTCCAATTAGAGTTGAAGGCTTCTTCCTCTCTCGTCTCCTCCATCCCGCAAAACTTTTTGCTCTCCAGATGGCATTGGACTACAACTCCCATCTGCCCCAGCCAGCACATCCCTTCCTCAGTGTTGATGGGAGTTAGAGTCCAACAATATCTGGAGCTCCACAGGGCCTCCATCCCTATTATAAGATAGTTGCAATTTCCATGAAAAGGTAAGACAGTTGAGAAGCTGTGAGTTGTAGAAAGTGCTATATGCCCAGCAGTTCCTATTTTTGCTTTTTTTTTTTGAATGCCTTGCTAAAAAATTGTTAGTGTGGGAATGATAACTTATTTATAACTTATTTATTATTCATTTACTATATTTATAGATCACTTTTCTCCCAAGCTGGGATTCAAGGTGGCTTACATTTTAAAACATCATTGTAAAATACAAAGTAAATAAACATACATACAAACACTGCAGATGATCACAGCCTGGAGACAGACAGATAGGTTGTGTATTCATAGCAGTGACCAGAGGAGGAATGACTGCTGGGAGGAGCACAGAGAGAAGAAACGCCATGGTGCAACTGCATCAGCACAACTGGATGCCTTCTGCCCCAGATGCAACAAAACATGTCTCTCCTGTATCGGTCTCTACAGCCACAGCAGGCGATACAACCTTCCAACAGTTTGACTTCACCCCCAAAAGGAACACTCCTCCATTGTCTCCCGAGACCAACACATGTCAACAAAATCCTTGCTCAAACATGTATATAACAACAACAACAACAACAACAACAACAACAACAATTTATTATTTATATCCCACCCATCTGGCTGGGTTTCCCCAGCCACTCTGGGCGGCTTCCAACAGAATATTAAAATTCAATAGTCTATTAAACTTTAAAAGCTTCCCTAAACAGGGCTGCCTTCAGATGTCTTATAAAAGTCTGGTAGTTGTTTTTCTCTTTGACATCTGGTGGGAGGGCATTCGACAGGGCAGGTGCCACTACCGAGAAGGCCCTCTGCCTGGTTTCCTGTAACTTGGCTTCTCACAGCGAGGGAACCGCCAGAAGGCCCTCAGCACTGGACCTCATAATTTCAAGCCTAACAAAAGTAGTAATAAAGAACAAATAAAACATCAAAAAGTACACAATCAAACTGAACCATTTTCACATGAATCATAATAAGATGCAAAATAAATAAACAAAAATTAATATCAGTAACAGCAACAACACCCCAACAAAACCCCTTAAGCAATACCCCAACAATCAAACAAACAAACAAACAAACAAACAAACAAACAAACAAACAAACAAACAAACTGCAACCTGCCCCAATCAGCTGTCCTGCCACAGCATTCTCGACCACTTTCAAAGGCAGCCCCATGGAGAGAATGGTACAGTAGTCCAACTGGGATGTAACTAAGGCATGCGTCACCATAGCCAAACATTGCTACCCCCTGCATTATTTATTCTCTGTTCATAAAAGGTGAATGAAAAGCAGATGTCAGAAACAGATCTCTAAACTTTTCTGTTCTACAAAGAAGATATAGTGAGGGAAATCAGAATCAACCTTAAGGAGCGATATAGGAAATTAAAAATGTCTGAAGACTGTGGGAAACCTTTTCACGCTCACAGTAGCTTTTGAATCAGAAACACAGAATATTGCAAAATGTTGTTTATTTTAAAAACTTACACCCAGCCTAATTTTCAGCTTACAATAGAAAAAGAAATAACATTTTTTTTTATAATAAAAAAAACCAAACACAGCTCTGGCAAATAATAAATCAAACTGTTACCATAAACGCTTACATTGCAGAAACGAATACAAAACAGCTATCAAAAAATCAAATATCTGGTATCAAAATGGCCCACAATTTTGTTTAGTTTCTGCCACTGAAACAGTGAAAGCTATTGTGTTTATGTATGTATATGTCCATATATATAGCTATATGTATATCTGGGGCTGAGTCATTTCTTTAGCTCTGCTTAGCTCTTTCTTAGCTTCCCTTCCCTTCATTTGACAAATATGTGTGTGACCAAGAAGCCATTTTTCAGGGTTCATTTGTCCATGCAGAGCCGCCCCTACTATTAGGCAGAGTGATTTGAAGTCACATGAAAGGGCAGCAAATTGTCACTCACTGTTTATTGTTGTTTTCACTGCCTGTAACAGAGAAGAATCATTTGTAGGTTTTTCTACTTCAGGTGTCCAAATAATTTGATTGGCTTTGCATCTTGACTTGGAGGAGCTCTTCGCTGCTCAGCTTCAGGGAACAAAATGTTTTGGACTGGGCCCAAACATTTGTACCTATGCGGCAAACAGTTGCCAATAAAGGAGAACTTCAGTGACAGGTGAGAAACTGGGACAAAAAAAGCACAAGATCACAAAAGCAGAGGTTCATCTGAAGTTACCATGTCACCTTCCTATGCGAGTCAGTGAGGAATTAGACCATGTGGGAGGTAGCTGAGAGTTAGTCACTTGGCTGATAGAGCAGTGAGGTCAGGCTTATCCACGAACCAGGAAATAAGCGAGTTTTGGGGCATTATTTTTCCTTCTGATCTTTGTTATAAGAACCTTCGGCCAAGCTCACTCCAGGGATGAACTGAATTGAAATTAGCCCATTGTGTTTATGGCTGGGAAAAGCCAGAGGAAAAGATTTATTTTCCTTTTTCATTTCAGAGAAACATGAAGCTCTGGTGGACCCGGGAGCACCAAACCCCCCTTAGGAAACACCCACCTTGTGGATTTTGCTGGGCTGAGTGTTTATTTTGCTCTAGACTTGAGGAAGGCATAACTCTACACCGTTAGCTGGAATGAAATAAATCCTGCCGATCACATTCACACTTTGTAGCTTGTGTAAAACCTGGAATGAAAGACACTTTGCCTGCTCGGCGGATAGCTTGCTTGTTCCTCTGTTGTATGTGCCTGCTATTTTGCCTTCCCTGTGGGCTGTTACACACACACACACACACACACACACACACACTTGATTTTAGGAGTGAGGTTCTTCTTACTCCTAAAGCCACATGGCCAGGTCTCCATCCTTCCTCTTGAAATTGATTAAAAAGATGAACTTTCTTTTTTGAGGCAGGTAACCTGGGACATTTATTTACATTCTGGGATTCAGCTGAGTCCTTGACCTGACCTTAAGAGGAGGCCCATTACCTTCAAGTTTGGCTGGACTCCGTTCTCTCCATGCTTGAGGAATACATTCTAGGTGGCTTCCTGTGTGGTCTTTGATAATTGTAAAACTTAGAGGGGGGAACTGTTTGAGGTGTGTGTGTGCGTGCTTTATTTATGTATTTCAAGTTATGCACAGTCTAAAACGTCATTCCAAATAAATAAAAAAACACACATCCATAGGCAGTTTTGTATAAATAGAAAAAAATCCTCTCCTGTGCAACTTCCCTTGCTGCTTTTCACCGGCATTAGTTTCAAGGACCACACAGGGAGTGACAAGAGTAGCTCTGAAACAGAAGATGGAGGTAAAAAGTCTGAAGGGAACTGGAATCTGGATTCGAGAACTGCAGTCACTTTGGTTTTCTGCAGCATCTATCAGCTGTCCACTTAGTCCAGTGTCTTCCCAGTGGAAGCGGGAAGTGGGGAGTAGGTGGTGCTGTGGTCGAAACCACTGAGCCTCTTGGGTTTGCCTATCAGAAGGTTGGCGGTTCGAATCCCCGTGACGGAGTGAGCTCCCGTTGCTCTGTCACAGCTCCTGCTAACCTAGCAGTTCAACCTAGTAGCATCTAGATCAGTGGTGGCGAACCTTTTAGAGACCGAGTGCCCAAACTGTAAATCAAAACCCACTTATTTATCACAAAGTGCCCAACTACTGACGCGCGCGGGGAGCAGCGTGGGGAGCAGGCGCCAGGCGCCCCAGGCCAGGACATAGGTGGGCGCGGTGCCCATCATCAGGGCGGCGGGCAGCACATAGCGCATGGAGTAGGTGTGCAGCACCAGCGACAGCAGCATCTCTCCGGCCAGAGTTGGGCTGACTTTAAAGAGCAGGGGGGGGGGGAGAGAGAGAAAGAAATAAGAAGAAATGAAGATCCGGCTGCTGGGCTTTGCGACTCCGCTACCACATGAGGGAGGAGGAGGCGCCTCTTCTCACGCCTCGCAGCCTGCAGGCGCCGCCGCCGCCGAAGAGGAAGAGGAGGGCTCCGCAGCTCGGCCGCATGGCCCGCGGGTGGCCCTGGCAGGAAGCAGCGTGGAAGGGCGCCACGGAGAAGCAAGGAGCAGCCAGCAGCGGGAGCCGGCCACCGGTAGCTCCTCCTGCAGCTCGGGAAGCGCACGCGACGCCCTCACCTGCCGGTCACCCCCGCGCCTCTTGGGCGCTAACCGAGGAGGAGGAGAAGGGCGCCGGCGACGAGGCAGCTCTGCCTCCGCTTCGCCAGAGACTTCCGGGGGTTGGCCAAGGCTTGTTCCGCCCGCCCGCCTCTCCCCGCCTCGATTTGGTTCTTGCCTCTCGTGCCCGGGAGGGAAAAGGCGCGCGTAAAGGCGCCCTTAGGGCTTAGCTCAGATGGTGCGCGTGCCAGCAGTGAGGGCTCTGCGTGCCAGATCTGGCACGCGTGCCATAGGTTCGCCACCACTGATCTAGATCAAGGGAAGTAATAGTACCACTGTATTCCGCTCTGGTCAGACCTCACCTGGAATACTGTGTCCAGTTCTGGGCACCACAGTTCAAGAAGGATACTGACAAGCTGGAACGTGTCCAGAGGAGGGCAACCAAAATGGTCAAAGGCCTGGAAACGATGCCTTATGAGGAATGGTTTAGGGAGCTGGGTATGTTTAGCCTGGAGAAGAGAAGGTTAAGGGGTGATATGATAGCCATGTTCAAATATATAAAAGGATGTCATATAGAGGAGGGCGAAAGGTTGTTTTCTGCTGCTCCAGAGAAGTGGACACGGGGCAATGGATTCAAACTACAAGAAAGAAGATTCCACCTAAACATTAGGAAGAACTTCCTGACAGTAAGAGCTGTCCGACAGTGGAATTTGCTGCCAAGGAGTGTGGTGGAGTCTCCTTCTTTGGAGGTCTTTAAGCGGAGGCTTGACAGCCATCTGTCAGGAATGCTTTGATGGTGTTTCCTGCTTGGCAGGGGGTTGGACTGGATGGCCCTTGTGGTCTCTTCCAACTCTATGATTCTATGAAAAGCACACCAGTGCAAGTAGATAAATAGGTACCACTGCAGCAGGAAGGTAAACGGCGTTTCCGTGCACTCTGGTTTCCGTCATGGTGTTCTGTTGTGCCAGAAGCGGTTTAGTCATGCTGGCCACATGACCTGGAACGCTGTCTGTGACAAACACCGGCTGCAGCAAAACATGTCTCTCCCATATCAGATTCTATAGCCACAGCAGGTGCTGCAACCTTTCAACAGTTTGACTTCACCCCAAAGGCACACTCCTCCACTGTCTCCCAAGACATACGAATGCTAACAGCTCTGATTCCCCTAATAAAATTTGGCACGGCACTATTTTGCAGCTTTCTCAAACATCTTCAGTGTAGATTTTTGGACAAATATATATTTGAAATGATTTTGAAAAAAAACTTTGTATAGGCTTTTGCTTTTAAAAAAATGTTCTAATAATACACTTGTGACATGGGGGCATTCTTGCAATAAACAGCTTTTTTGTGGTTATTGCTTTGGAATTTAACTGGCCATAAAAGCCGTTTATTGCTTTGTACACTGCCCTGACATGAACAATATCACCATGCTCTGAGTTACTGCAGCAAAGAGAGCTTTAAGTTAAGCCAGAGAGGGAGAGAGGATGTGATTGCACCCTACATTTCCACATGACTGAGTGATTGATGTAACATATGAACCATTTTCTTCTCTATGCCTGGTGAGTACTGTATGGCGAAACAGATATTCTTTCCAAAGGTATCTCTGTGAGAGGAATCCAGAGGAAGGAAACTCTGCAAAAAGCCATCATGGAAACCCTGCTTATGGGATTTTTTTGTGGGGGGGGGGGCAGAGGGGGCTCTCATCTCTAGCTTTCAAGGGTCTTGGAGGTGATGTTGAGAGAGGCTACCATACTAGCACTGAAAGCTGCCTTACATCAGGTCAAACCATTTTTTCAAATATTGTTTATTCTGACTGACAGGTCTGGGGCAGAGGTCTTTCTGACCCTTCTCAGGAGAGGTGTGTAATGAATCAGGTCATAGTTAGGGGCTGTTTAGAGACCCATGGAGTTTTAAGGGTTAATGGAATCCCCAGTTAGAGTGACAGGCACCCTTGGGAGGCGGGACATTCCGCTATTTAAAAGGAGGGAGCAGCCGTTAGAGGTTGTCGGTTAATATGTGAGGGTGTGAGAGGGTTGGAGAGTGGTGACTGAAGGAGGGTGTGGGGCGAGGTTAGGTTTAGGTTAGGTAGGAACGTTAAAGACGTGTTTATGTTTATGTTGATGAAACGAAGAATATACACTGATAACAAGCTAAGCTTATGAACCTATACTGAAACCGCTATGCTCTGTACTAAATAAAGATCTCTTGTTTTTGAGCCAAGTCGTCGTTCTTTTGGTCCAGCAGGTTATATAAGCTCTTGAGGAGGGGAATTCAGGTAAAGGGCAAAACTAATCTGAAAGGCGATAGTTTGTGTCTTAGAGTTCCCTCAGGAGGGGCTAGTGGGCGAAAAACCTGGGATTGCCACAGAGTTGCTAAGAGGGCTTAGTCAACTGGTATAGTGAGGGGATCTAACAAAGAGAGGCCCCAAACTATAGGCAAAAGAGAGGTTAAACCCCAAAGCCCAGAGCAGTGGAAATAACCGGCCACGGCCGCTGGACAGGAAAACCCCCGTTACTAAGAAATTCCCAGTTTATTAAACAAAGGGAAAGACAATAACAGACGGACCTCAAAGGGACAGGTGGGGTGCGTGTTAATTTGACCCAGAACACCTGAGTAAAAACGTAACTTAGTAACTAGGGGTGAGTCTGAGGTGGAGGTTCGTCGCAAGGTGCCATGGATTGAACTTGGAACCATCTGTATGGAAAACATGTTCTCTGTTCCTGAGCTGCCTGTGATCCCTCACCAACATAAGATACAAGGTTGTTGATGCATTACAATAAACACAGGGACAAGCTACCACTAGGTACATGCACAAGTGTTCGTGTGAAAGAGTGTACACTTGCTTATTTGTACCTACTGTGCAAATTGGGCACTCATTGAACATGGCTTGTGACACAGCTCAGCTATTTGTGTGCATAGGTACAGATTGTACACACACTGAATGTAATGTGTGAACAACCCAACAGCCCTATGAGTATTCCTGCATGTGTGTACTGAGTCCTTGCATACAGAGTCCCTTGAGGGTGAGCGTGTGACCAGCAGGCGCAATATCCTCTTCACTCTCTACTGCATTCCTTTTTACATCGATTATCAAAACTGGGTGAAAGTTATCAAGGCAAAGAAGCTCAAGTCCTGGGGAATCTTCACTATTCAGTAGCTACTATTCCACTATTAAGTTGTCATTTTATATAATGCATTCTTTCCCCCCAATGGGCATTTGGAGAAGAAGAGACCTGATTAGATGAAAGGATAAGTTGCTGCTGCTATTAGGAAATGCCATTTGCTGATTTTCTATTTTCTTTATAAGAGTATTTGTCTTGTTAATTTTTTTAATGGATTTTAGATACCTGATTTTATTGCAGACTGCCCTCGGGCTTGTGCAAAAGGTGATCTATGAAATAATATAAATGAATAAACTGAGGTTTGTGTGTGGTGAAATGTGCACAGTTGTGGTGGCTGTGCCTGATGGGAGTTGAGGTCTAAGATGTCTAGAGGGTGCCAGATTGAGGAAGACTACTTTAAGGCCTTTCTGTTTCAGCTCCTTACTGATACTTATGCCTCAGTTTCTTCCACGAGCTGCTTTGTTGTTCGGGTGCCTCATCAGACAAAAGACACACAAGAAAACCTCACTGACACAGCAGGTGTGTGTAGAAGGTAGAGAATTACAGCAAGAGATGACTCACTGGCTTCTGGTGTGATAAAAATCTACAGGGCCAGTCCTGCCATTAGGTAGATTGAGGCATCTGCCTCAGGCAGTGGATCAGGAGTGGTGAACCTTGAACCCTCCAGATATCGCTGAGCTTCAACTCCCATCATCCACAGCAAGCATGGCCAATGTCTGGGGATGGCAGGAGCTGTTGTTCAACAACATCTGGAGGGTCAAAGATTCCTCACCCCTGCAGTGGATGCTGAGGGGCATATAGTAGACAGCTGTGTCAGCCATTCAGTCTGCCCTGTGCCCCCTAAGCTAGCCTCAGGTAAGAGGAAGACTCTGGCTATGTGCAAACAACATTTCATTTTAGAATCAGTAGAGACCAAATACTGGCTTTTTCTGCATAGTCCACACACAATCTAGATCTATTGCCTATTTTTTGCCGTGGAAAAGCGCTTCTTGGGGAACTGGTTTCATTCTGAAAAGAAAAGCTCATTGCAATTTGATTCTGCCTTACTCTGCAGTCTGTTCATTTGGAAACAGATATAGGTGGTCCTGGCAATGGGGTGGGCGAGATTGTGGATGGATGCATACCAAGATCACATTAACCAATTCCTTCTTCATTCATAATAATAATTTAATTTTATAATAATTTATTATTTATACCCCGCCCATCTGGCTAGGTCTCCCTGGCCACTCTGGGCGGCCAATAATAATAATTTATTATTCACCTGGAGCATGTGTAGAAATGAAAAGGCATGGATAATCTAATCAAGGGGAGAGTTTTAAAAAGTATATCAAGTAATTGTTGCTAAAATGACACACACTCTGGTGGATCGCAGGATCTATAATCAATCCAGTTTGAAAGCAGCTTGCTGAGGATGAGCATGAATGATTCCAGTGTTACAAACAGAGTGTACACAGCCCTTGTCTCATTGTCAATGCTTAAGTAAGAGTCAACTGCATGTCTGGTCGGCTTTTGTACATTGAATGAGAGGAGGTACCATTTTGTCCTCTGCCTCAGGCGGCAAAATGTTTTGGGCTAGCCCTGGGAAATCTGTTGTTGTTGTTGTTGTTGTTGTTGTTGTTGTTGTTGTTGTTGTTGTTGTTGTTGTTGTCTTAACCCTCACCCCAGATTTCTTAAAAATGCAGATAGATTCTTTTAAAAACAAACAAACTTCCAGCTCTAAGTTTAAAAGTTTAAAATGAAATCTGAACCTAACACTAACATTACAGCTGAACTCATGACCCTCTTATAAACTTAAGAAAGGATTGCCTTTCTTTATAGATCAAAGAATGTAAAAGGTAAAAAGGTAAAGGACTTCTAGATGGTTAAGTCCAGTCAAAGGTGATTATAGGGTTGCGGCACTCATGTCGCTTTCAGGCTGAGGGAGCCAGTGTTTGTCCACAGACAGTTTTCTGTGGCCAGCATGGCTAAACCACTTCTAGCACAATGGAACACCGTGATGTAAACCAGAGCACACGGAAACACCGTTTACCTTCCTGCTACAGCGGTACCTATTTATCTACTTGCACTGGTGTGCGTTCAAACTGCTAGGTTGGCAGAAACTGGGACAGAGCAACAGAAGCTCACCCTGTCGCAGGGATTCGAACAGCCGACCTTCTGACCAGCAAGCCCAAGAGGCTTAGTAGTTTAGACCACACATACATATATACTGTAGATAGGGGGTGGGTGCATTGTAGTATAGATCAGGTATTGGGAACCTGAGGCCCTCCAGATGTTTCTGGACTACAGTTGCCCTCATCCCTCCTTTGTCCATGCTGGCTTTGGTTGATGGGAGTCCAACAATGTTTGTGGAGCCCAGAGACTTTCCTGGTGTGTGTGTGTGTGTGTGTGTGTGTGTGTGTGTGTGTGTGTATCTGTGTGTAATAAACTTGCATTGTCTTCTCTAAGGTTGTAACACAGTTCACCTTTAAATGAATATGTTTTTATGGCTGTATCAGCCAGTTACAATAAATATATTTTAAAAATTAAATCAAGTATCTTAAAATGGACTTCTTCTTTTTCTTGATGGATGAACATCTTTGGCAGATCCATTCACTGATCCTAGCCAGGATTGTGGAGGATACTGGGTAATTGTCATTTTCTGTTCCAAATTTGAAGAAGTGTGCATGCACACAAAAGCTCATACCAATAACAAACTTAGTTGGTCTCTAAGGTGCTACTGGAAGGAATTTTTAAAATTTTGTTTCATAATGGGAATATCTGAGTTGAGTACATGTTTGGAAAAGGAGACATTAAAATTATCTGGTCCGTGTTAGCCTTTGAAAGACTCGTGGCTTTCTGTAATTTTCTGCTTCCCAGTGCATTGGAACGCAACAGTTTCCTTCCACTCAGTTGGTTATTTGGGGTAGATTAATATCTCCTCCATAATGATATCATATCTACATGCACTGTGAAGTTTATTGAAAGCTTGCACAAGACCCCACATGTTCTCCTAATGCTAAGTTGGCTATACTTTGTGAGCTGTTGGCCACCTCTTGCAACCTGCTCTGGAAAAGGATATATGTATTCAGTGATACTTGTTGCGTTTGTTCATTGTGATGCTGCAATCCTTCATAGCCCTTCCCTAACTTATCAGGATCCCGATCACTGGAAGTCTGGCAACAACCTACCTTGGAGACACTCCCAACAACCCACTAGAAATTCCCGACCCACAAGCTGGGAACTGCTGCTTGTCAGAACAGGGATGATCGGGTTCCAGCAAGTCACATAATAATTTCTGCTGTTGATCAGTTGTAATTCATTTTGTCAGGTCCAGCACTTTTGGCTGAATTATATGACATTCTTGCTTAACATGCAGCAATGTCTGGCGTAGGACAGATCCTTCCTTGGAGCAGTAATATAAGCCATTCTGCTGGTCTCGCTGGAGTAACTGAGAAAGGGACCTTGGCCAGTGAAATTTAACTATGCTATCATATAAAATAAAATATTTCTTTATACACTTTTCTGCTTGGAGTTGATATGACCCGATGGTGTCCTTTTAGATAAACATAGATTCACACTTTGGCTGCAATCCTGTGCAGACTTACTTTCACATTCTTTATTACGGTCCAAAGACCTGCAAAGAAAATTTTGAAAGCAAAATACAGCAGAAATACAGGAAAACTTTGGTAGGCAGTCACTGTGTTTTATCCAGAGCGTGTTGATTTCTAATTCTTATTACCTCTAAGATAATTTTTTTGCCATGACCAGGGTTATATCGATTATCTTATCTTTAAGGAGATACTTGAGATAGACGTTATCAGAATTCCCAGGTAAATTTACCAGTAAGGGTTTAATTAATTGGTTCTTGGCTTGTTTATACAGCCGACAGTGTAGTAAGGTATGTTTCATACAGTCAACAGCCTGAGAGTTACCTAGGAGTAAGTCCCAGTGAACTAAATGAGGCTTACTTCTCACTAGATATGCACAGCGATTATGCTGTCCGTAAGTTAATGATACTGTTCACAGCACTGGGTAAATAATAATATATTTTCCAGATGGTAAAAAAATCTAAAAGTCCCTTTTTGAAAGAAAGAAAGGTAAATAAACATTAAAATACGCCCCCCCCCGCATAACTATTCATTTTAATGGCACTCCAAGAGTTCATCCAGGGGTCTCCTGCTCACGTGGGAGCAGTACCATACACTTTGGCTCAACATTCTTTGACTTGCTACAAAGAGCTAATTCTTCCAATTATTGAAACGAATGCTGCTGATGTATATGGATTGACAAATTATTTTTCAAAGGCTAATTTGTTTAAGCAGATGGCAAAGCCTGATATGATGGAATCGTTTCAAGAGGTGAGAGATTTTTAAATATATATATGTATATATATGGGGAAGGAGAACTCCTGGCACATCTGGGATATTCATGACTGTTCCTTTTGAGCCTAGAGATGAGATGGTTTCTTTATTGTGTCTGGTTCACTTTCCCCTGCATGGCACCTCTCCAGTTGAACTCTTCTGGAATTGGATCATGCAAGTAGGGACGTTGGAGGATTCTGATGGAAAGAAAGATGGGAGCGGAAATGGTTGATGCTCCTTTATTTGTCCCATGTCCAGAATGGAGGCCAACCCAACTGATATGGTTGGGATTCACTGTTAATATTGTTTTGTTTTTTTAATTAATATTTATTGAACCAATTTTTAAACATAACAAATAAACATAACAACAACAACATAAAAACAATAACAACTACAAAAAGAAGAAAAGGAAAAAAAAACTACAAATGTCTTTCTATCTTTAACAAATTGCATTTTCCTCCCATCTTAATTGGACTTCCTCTTATCTCCTCCTTCTGCGTCCCTTGTAAATATCTTTCTGTAACTTCCAAAATCTAATACTATCCATATTCTAACATCAACTTATCATTTAACACCTCTTATCTCTTAACCTGTATTATATCAATATCACAATAATTACCTCTAACTCTTATCCTAATCCTAACACTTTATCACTTAACTATCTGACTTCCATTCTACAACCTGTCTTATCTTCATAATGTATCTAATTTTAAATCTTACAATGCTCTTTTAAATACAATTTAAATTTTCCCCATTCTTTTTCAACCGCGTCGTCTCTCTGGTCACGGATTTTCCCAGTCATTTCTGCAAGCTCCATATAATCCACCATTTTCATCTGCCATTCATCAATCGTTGGTAATTCTTCCACACTGTTAATATTGCTTTGAGCCTGCAAATGACACCCAATTGAGTACATCGCCTCCTGTTTGAATTTCCTTCGTGTGGAAATAAATGGGGTGAGAGAACATGGTGAGAATGAGAACTTACATGATTTTTGTAACTAATTTAGCAAGTTATGTATTTCCACCACAGCGGACAGCACGGCGGATAACATTATTGGTAGAAGATGCAACAGAAACTGAGCTGCATGCGAATACAGGGCAGAATGGGAAATGATGGCTTCTTACACCAGGGGCCTCATTGACAAAGAGCCTCCTGATTATGATTTTTTAACTCCAGTGTCATGAACTGGGCGAAACAACATTACTAGTATAGGAAGGTTAACCTAGCGATAGAAGTTTTTATTTAGGTCATCAGATAATGCGTCTTGATTGGTGATAAGCATCTGCACATTCAGGCTGCTGTGGACCTAGTTTAGGAGTTTCAAGGAGTGTTTTGCAAGAGGACAAGTTTTGTTTCATACAGCGACAGTGTCAGAATGGCATGGCAGCAGCAAGCATTTGCTGTTTGCTGTATGAACCCAAATATTCAAAGGAGATGCTATTTGTCTTGTGCCAAGAACGATTGGCCAATGTTTTCTCATAACTTGGGTGATGCTTGCATGACTCACTGGAAAGATCCCCTGGCTTTCTGCTGAGTCTTCTGCATTCGTCCCTCTGAGAATTCAAGGGAAGGGCAGCATGTTAACAAGCCAAACAGGAAGCAAAGCTCAGCATGTCATCTGCACCGTACAAGCCTTATCACTATGGCTGAAGGTGTTTCCTCATGTTCTTGCCTTGAAGTCTCTCTGAGGAATATTCAGAGGTAATTTAAATGTATTTCCCTTCCTAGTAACAGCACTACTACTATTTCTAAGCGATGTGAATCCTGAGAAAAACAGGGCATGTTTGCGTAGCCTAGCTGTTTATGGAGAATGTCAAGGCTCTTTCTTAGGGTTCTTTTTCATTAAGCCAAACTTGGACCAGGAAGCCTTTAAAATAGAAGACCCCTTCAAATGGATGGTGGTCAACATACTGACAAGACAGAAAAACTGTTTCTGGGGGACAGGGGGTGGGCTGGTATGGGGGATTCCCTGCTCCTGAATGGGGTATCAAATCAAATCAAATCCCTTTATTGGCATCAGAGTATAAAACATTACAGGTCACTGGGATAATTAAAAGGACAAGGGTGAAGCTGTCGAGGGTTATAAGGTGATCGTGCCTGAATGGGGTAAATATGCAGCCTGGGACTCAATTTGGACTCACAGCTGTCCACTTCATTCATCATTAATATAAATGTATTATTATTAAAATTATTATTAACATTATCAACACTATTAAAACAAATGTATATCATAACAGATTGTGTCAAATAAATAAGACGGCCGGTCAAGTCCAGACTCTAAAGTACCATGAAAGTTAGAAGCACTAGATACAACAAATTTCACAGCTTGCTGATGGATTTAGCAAACTATGACTTGCAACAGGCTAGACACTTCTGGATCTCTGATACTTAATTAGAAAACCATTTTCCTCTCAATTGCCAAAGAAACTATCAATTGGTGCTGTGCTGTTTTCTTTTAAAGCAATTATATGGCACCATGCAGAAATCTGAGCAGTGGAAAACTATATTTATAGAGAGTTTGGGTGTCAGCCTAGGGGCCTGAATCAACTGTAGTCTTCTAAAATGAAAATATCTGAAACTAAATCCAAACTTTGCTTTACTGTTTATGTCTAGCCATAGCACTCTGCATTGATTTATCAAAGTGAATGTAAGGATAGAGTTTGCTAACAAACAAAATTGTGGGGCCGTGGGGGGGGGATCCAACTCTGGAATAGTAATGTCATGTGCATTAAGAACCCTGAAGCATATAGTTGTACAGTTCTGCAAATATACTAGGCCATATATAGGACCAGCAGCAGAGCAAGCCAATCGGGCCAGCCAGGGCAGGAAGAAGAAGAAGAGGAGTTTGGATTTGATATCCCGCTTTATCACTACCTGAAGGAGTCTCAAAGCGGCTAACATTCTCCTTTCCCTTCCTCCCCCACAACAAACACTCTGTGAGGTGAGTGGGGCTGAGAGACTTCAAAGAAGTGCGACTAGCCCAAGGTCACTCAGCAGCTGCATGTGGAGGAGTGGAGACACGGACCCTGTTCACCAGATTATGAGTCTACCACTCTTAACCACTACACCACACTGGCTCCAAGGAGTCTGCCTGCCTCCTCCCACTCAGCTGCCCTACAGCTGAGGGGGAGGCAGTGGGCAGACCGTTTGGGGCAGGACAGACGCGTGGCTTGGGTGCGCCGTAGGCCCCACGGTGAGTGCCACCCGGCATTTTGTCACCCCCTCAGTGGTGACACCCAGGGCGAACTGCCCCCACCGCACCCTTCCTTCCTCCGCCCCTGTATAGGACATAAGATTTTATTTATTTATTTGGAACTCAATGGTGCATCTGTTATGTTTGCCAGGGGGCACTGTGGTTCCTCTTTGAAGAAGGATGGTGGGCTAATTGGCCTGACCTATCAGGACTCTTCTTATGCTGTTTCCACTGATATTAAGAATAGGATACAAGTTAACTGATGAGTTGGTTATTAAAACAGATCTGCTTGCAAATTTCCCAGTCTTTCCATTTAGCATGGGCATGGGCATGGTTCAAAGAAGAAACTAAAAGTCTTGTGAGGCACCATACAAGGTCTTGGGCGCTGCTAAACCAGCTCATTGGATCCCAGCTGAAGTCAGGGCCAAACTAGATGTGATAATATTCATGTTGCTAGCTAGTCCATGGCTGGTTTTCTTCTATAAATAGCTATCACAACAGTGATGGAGGGAGTGCTGAACTGGGATATTTTATGGGGACTATGGTGTGGAGAGTGGCTTCAACTCTTTGCCCCAATCTGGGGTCCTGACCAAAATTGGGATTGGGTTTCTGCAGTGCACCAGTCAGTTGCAACGGGAGCTTTCTTCCCAATAAAAGAGAAAACTGTCAGGATATTATTACACGCCGAGCTGCAAAAGCAGCAGCAAGGCTGACGTGACTATGTGTCTGTTTATATCCTGTGTTTTTATCCTGTGAGAAAGCCACCAGTCCTATGCGCTTTCTCACACATGTGATGGTATTGTCTTTTTACTTTCCTTTCTGGCTTGGAAGATGCCGGACACGCTAATGCACAGCTCTGACATAATGAGCTGGCAAGCAGAGGCATACTCTGCATCTTATCTACAATAAAGTAGTTTTAGCCTTAATGGCTTGTGTGTGTTGTTCTTCACGCTGGGGAACAATCGCATATTATCAATGTGCCCCTGGACTCGAGTAGCCAGGAGTGCACGAAGGCTTCGTCCCAACCTGGGGGTCAGTCTCACAACTTGCCCCCACGGGACTTTTGCTAACAAAAACACGTCACCAAAAAAGAGGTCTAATGAGGACACCAATTTACATATGCTAATTTCTATGTCTAGATTTAATTTTGTGAATTTTGGAAATACATTTCGCTTTCCATTTGCCTGCTCAGTCTGCTGCCTGTGTGTGTATTAACTGCTGATGGACATCTCCAAGGATCCCGGTCTCCCTTTCTTTATTTTTAAATCGGACTTGAACTGAACAGTCTTTCAAATAGAGAACTCCTTCAAACAGAAGACTCCAAAGTAGGTCACCCAAAGCACATATCTTGTATCCCCGACTCAGTTACTAAATTCTTTCTGCAAAGTATGAGGATCAGACCAAAGATATTATATCCCCCAAGAATTCCTGCAAGTGTTATTTATCAATCATAAGATACAGAATGAAAGATTTCCTTTCCATTATCCTATAGCCTGCTCCTTTTATTACTTCTTCGTTGATGAACAAAAGCCCTATTATTAATTTCAGTGCAAGTAATGAAATACCAAAGGACTTTATGGAGCCTGCATACAGCCAACCATTCAAGAACGCTGTCATTATTATTTTTTGTAAAATGGCTTTTCTGTTAAATGAGTCCTTTATTTTATTTTTTAAAAAGACCAACAACGCAGGAGCTTACGTAATTAATTCAGCATAATCTCTCAGGAGGAAAAATGGCAAAAACCTGCCAGTGATACAGCCATGATCATTCCAAACACCACTGCTGGTATTAGCTTCTTCAAGATTGGATGGAATGCTCGATCAAAGGAATGTTGCTTAAGCAGATTTCAGTGTATAATAGGGATAAATCAAAGCTCCTTTGGGTGCATTTGCATAGACACTATGCTGGATTCTTCCCTGTGCTATATATGCCCATGTGGTCCCATTTACACTATATGCCCCGCAGGGAAATAGACACTGCAGGAGCATCTTATATAGCTACTTTCCATATTGCTTTCAAACAGCTCTGTAGTTCTCCCCACCCCAAAATCAGCTTTAAAGATGCCTAGTACAAAAGCCAGGAGTACGACATGGCTGTATATTGTCACTCTGCTTATTTAACATATGCAGAATTCATCGTGTGAAAGGCTGGACTGGATGAATCCCAAGCCGGATTTAAGATTGCTTGAAGAAATATCAACAACCTCAGATATGCAGACGACACAGCCTTGATGGCAGAAAGTGAGGAGGAATTAAAGAACCTTCTAATGAGGGTGAAAGAGGAGAGTGCAAAATATGGTCTGAAGCTCAGCATCAAAAAACTAAGATCATAGCCACTGCTCCCATCACCTGGCAAATAGAAGAGGAAGAAATGGAGGCAGTGAGAGATTTCACTTTCTTGGGCTCCATGATCACTGCAGATGGTGACAGCAGTCAGGAAATTAGAAGATGCCTGCTTCTTGGGAGAAAAGCAATGACAAACCTAGACAGCATCTTAAAAAGCAGAGACATCACCTTGCCGACAAAGGTCCGTATAGTTAAAGCTATGGTTTTCCCAGTAATGATGTATGGAAGTGAGAGGTGGACCATAAAGAATACTGATTGCCGAAGAATAGATGCTTTTGAATTATGGTGCTGGAGGAGACTCTTGAGAGTCCCGTGGACTGCAAGAAGATCAAACCTATCCATTCTCAAGGAAATCAGCCCTGAGTGCTCACTGGAAGGACAGATCCTGAAGTTGAGGCTCCAGTACTTTGGCCACCTCATGAGAAGAGAAGACTCCCTAGAAAAGACCCTGATGTTGGGAAAGATTGAGGGCACAAGGAGAAGGAGATGACAGAGGATGAGATGGTTGGACAGTGTTCTCGAAGCTACTAGCATGAGTTTGACCAAACTGTGGGAGGCAGTGGAAGACAGGAATGCCTGGCGTGCTTTGGTCCATGGGGTCACGAAGAGTCGGACACAACTAAAAAACTAAACAACAGTACAAAAGCCACTGGACATATTTCTCTGAAAATTGGCAGCAGTCTCAACCAAGGACACCTCTCATATGTCAGAAATTTCCAGAGCAATTGCCCACAAAACACCAGGGGAGATTAAATGGTCCCTTCTTCTCCAACTCCAAAAGTGCAACAGCGGTCATTGCAGGAAAACCACTGCAGTCATTCCTCTAAAATTTGGTAGGGTTCATGATGCAAATTTCATCCGCTTCTGCCCTAATAATAATAATAATAATAATTATTATTATTTTGACACCCCCTTCCAATTTTAGAGGTGTCCACAAATGCCTTCTGGACCCTTTTGCCTTTAACCATACTGGGCAGGCTAGCATTTGTGCAAATTTCATCCACTTCTGCCAAAAGAGGGAAATCCCCACTGAGACATGAATCCTACTGGGTAACTTCATGCCGGTCACTATTTCCTAACCTCACCTACCTCACAGGGTTTTTGTGAGGGTAAGGTGGGGAGGAAGAGGACCTTGAGCTCTTTGGAGAAAAGCGGACTATAAATGCAATTAAAAAGAAAGAAATAATAGGAAATATATATAAATAATCTCAGTCCAAGATGCCTTGATTGCTAGGGAAATCTGAAAAAAGGTAAATGCTAAAATATCAGGAGAGGAGGTGGACTTCATTGCAGAGGGCAGAGCCGCAGAGGAAGCGGAAACACACTTATGAGAAGGAGTCATAAGCAAGAGAAACTCTGCTACTTCTTCATGTGCTAGAATCAGTATGTCAGGATTTCCCAGTTACAGCCAGCTTGCATCGTGACCAGCTTATAATTTTTTCCCCAGATCAGACCCGTTTCTCGTTGTTTGGTTTGTGTTATGATGCCGAGGTTATATCAGCTGTGGACTTTGGATTTCATTTCGAGTTTTTGCTTTTGCTGTCAGCTTTTCAGCTGGAGCAGGATCCATATGTCAAATATTAAAGCCATGGTAGCTGGAACCCACTGATCTTTATTGGAATGCAATTACTTTTAAGTGCTGGCTGTTACCATGAAAAATCTGGGCTGGAATGCAATTACTGTGAGAGCATGTGGCATACCTTTTCATTGATTAGACTGTCCTTTTTGATTAAGCCCCTCTGAGTTTCTAATTTTCGAGGTCTAATTGTGGCCTTACATCTTTTCTCGGGATGCTTTTATTGTAATGCATCTGCTTTCAGGTTCACTTTTTTTAAAAAATGGACTTTTTGTCTGTGTGGATAGTCTGAGTTCCCTATGAAACATATCCTGCCATTATGTGCTTTAAGAACTGCTTCTATTAAATAATTTCTTCATTGGGAGGTTTCAAAGAGCCAGTTTAGCGTAGTGTTGTGGTTAGAGTGTTGGACTAAGATTGGGAAGACACAAATTCAAATCCCAACTCTGCCATGGACAAAGCTGTCAATTTTGGCTCACTAAGTTTCTTGTTTTTCCCAATCTTAAATTCTGCAGCAATTTACGATTTTTTAAAATCCCAATTCTCATGGAAATTCCTCAGCATTTTAGTGCAACCATAGAATCACAGAACTGGGGAAACCCAGACAGATGGGCGGGGTATTATTATTATTATTATTATTATTATTATTATTATTATTATCAACAACAACAACAACAACAACAACAACAACAACAACAACAGAACTGTAGACTTGGAAGGGACCATGGGGATCATCTAGTCCAGCCCCCTGCAATGCAGGAATCTTTTCCCAACGTGGGGCTCGAACCCATGACCCTGGGATTAAGAATCTTATGTTCTACCAGGCTGATGTACCTCACAGGACTGTTGTGAAGATGAAAGGGGAGGGGCAGGATAGAAATGCAAGAAATGAAGGAACAAATACATCTATACCAGGCATGCACTGGCAGAGGAAGAGGGGGTGGTGGAAGCGCACTGCCCCCGGCAGCGCAATCCCAGTGGGGTCCCATCGCAGCTGCTCCCCCGCCCATGCTTGGCGCCCCGCCCCAGAACCCCCCCCCGGACGCTCGCCAGCCCCACCCCCGCCTGCTCTCTGCCCCTGGTGCTGGAGCATGAAGCTCTGCCACTGCAGGTATGCCCAACAGGTTGATCGTGGTCGACCGCAGGGTGTCCATGGTTGATCCTCGTCCTATTGCGTGATCCTGATCAATTGAAACAAAAAACTCAGCAACTTTGGTCAACCCTCCCCCTTTGGTCAATGGGTAGATCACTGCCAATTTTTTAATAGTGTGAGTAGATCGCAGTCTCTTGGAAGTTGGATGTGCCTGATCTATACAAGTAGACAGAGTACAGTAAGCATTTTTCTTTCTTTCTTTTAGGCAAAAAGTACTCCACTGGCAGCATATCAGTACAGAGTTTGAGTGACATTTATTAATCATATTTATCTCCCTCATTTTCCCTCAAGGAGCTCAGACAGGTGCACATCATTTTCCCTCCACAACAACCCTGTGAAGTAGGCCAGGCTAAAAGAAAGTGACTGGCCCAAGGTCGCCCAGTCAGCCGTGGGTGGATTGTCACAGCACTCTGGGAACTGTAGTTCTGAGATGGGAATAGGGAGTCTCCTAACGACTCTCGGCATCCTTAACTAACTACAGTTCCCAGGATTCTTTGGGGGGAAGGCATAGCTGTACAGTGGTATTGTTGGCATCTGTCTGTCTTGAGAGACAATGGAGTGTCTCCAGGGGCAAAGTCAAACTGCTGGAGAATCGCAGCACCTGCTGTGGCTGCAGAGACTGTGCATCATCATCATCATCATCATCATCATCATCATCACCACCACCACCACCACACTATTTTTATTATTTATACCGCACCCATCTGACTGGGTTGCCCCAGCCACTCTGGGTGGCTTCCAGCATATATAAAACATACTAAAACATTAAAAAAATTCCTATACAAATTTCTAAAAGCTGTCTTCTAGATGTCTTCTAAAGGTTGTATAGTTATGTATCTACAGTAATTTATCTCCTTGACGCCTGATGGGAGGGCGTTCCACAGGGTAGGAACCACTACCAAGAAGGCCCTCTGCCTGCTTCCCTGTAACCTGACTTCTCACAGGGAGGGAGCTACCAGAAGGTCCTCGGAGCTTTAGGAATTATATCTCTTTGCATCAGCTTCAGTGAAGGGCACACTAAGGGCACACTAAGCACCTTAGCAAGAGAGACAGACAATGGTTCCCACATGGCCTTGCCTATTACTCTCTTCAGAAGAGAGCCTTCTTTGAAATGCAATGAGTTAATGTGGTGTGTGTGTGTGTGTGTGTGTGTGTGTGTGTGTGTGTAGCCAAGCAGCCAGCAGGAAGCTTGGCATCTGCCTGAGAATGAGGGGAGCATCTCACTGAGTGACAGCCCAAGCTCCTGTTCTTATTACAGAGTGATTTCCGCTTGTTTATTTACAGTGAAATTAAGACTCTCGAAGTTTTGCACAGTGGGTGGGGAAGAAGCTGGGCCACTTTCAGAGACCACTGAAGTTAATTAATTTCAAAAGGAACGACCCTTTATGTGGGGGGTCGGGGGTGGGGGTGGGAGGCAACTGGCTGGGAGCCTGCAAAGGGCTGCATTTATCACAATTCAGCCAAGGCAGCTTTTCTCAGAAGGTCTTTGAATTACAAGGGTTTAAGGCCAACATAGTTCTGTTTTAACAAGGTTCTTCTAAATCAAGAACTGGAGACTTTGTTTCCAGCAGTGGGTGCTGCTGTGGCTCCATCATAACAGCCCAAGAGCATGTGAGGAGTCCATTAGAAATCCATAGTTAGGTGCATGCTTAAAGGTGAAACTAGACAAAATGTTTCCAATGTGATGGGGTCTCCTGCTGGGTTCACAGCACTTGAGAAGGGTAGAATCATAGAACTGTATATTTAGATGGGACCCCAAGGGCCATCTAGTCCAGGCATAGGCAAACTCGGCCCTCCAGATGTTTTGGGACTACAATTCCTATCATCCCTGACCACTGGTCCTGTTAGCTAGGGATTTCAGACCCTTTATCATCTTAGTCCCTCTCACACATTCCAGCTTGTTACTATCTTTCTTAAACCATGGTGCCCAGAAGAGGACACGGTACTCCAGGTGGGGTCTGACCAAGTCCCTTAATCTGGACACTATACTCTGTTGATGTAGAAACCACTTATTTTTCCTGAATGGTACAAATACTAGCTTTGGATTGATTTATTTTGAGAATATGATGAGAGGTTAAGCTTCTTCCTCGATTCCACAGTCCCAATCTAAATACTGCTTGTTGAATAGGGTGGGCATGGGTCCTACTTTACATCAGATGGTCAGCTATTTGATAGGCTGTCAGAGGACAGGCTTCTATATGAAGATGCCCTCTCTTCAAAGTGCTGTCCAGTCCAAGTCGCATTTCAAGATAAAGAAGCATCAGAAGGGAGACTCAGATCAGACAACCTGAAGCTGCCCATCAGGAGTTAGCACTTGGATGGCAAAGTGAGCAAGCACATAGGTTCCTGTTGGAAGGGACGCGGGTGGCGCTGTAGTCTAAAACCACTGAGCCTCTTGGGCTTGCTGGTTGTAAGGTCGGCGGTTCAAATTTGCACGATGTGGTGAGCTTCCATTGCTCTGCCCCAGCTCCTGCCAACCTAGCAGTTTGAAAGCATACCAGTGTGAGTAGACAAATAGGTACCACTGTGACAGGAAGGTAAATGGTGTTTCCATGTGCTCTGGTTTCCATCATGGTGTCCCGTTGCGCCAGAAGTGGTTTAGTCATGCTGGCCACATGACCCGGAAAACTGTCTGTGGACGAATGCCAGCTCCCTCAGCCTGAAAAGACAAGATGAATGCCACACCCCATAGTCAAATTCAAGTGGACTTGACCATCCAGGGGACCTTTACATTTACCTTTTACCTATCTATTGAAATGCAGGAAAGAGGACATATTGCTGGAACTGCATCATACTTTGGACTACCTATCAGTAAACTAACCCTACCCCAACTGTCTGGTGTTTTTCTCTGACAACCACATCCTGGTTTATTTTCCCCACTTGCACAATCTGCTGGCATGTTGAATGGGCACTCTGCACATGCCCCAAGAGCTTGCCACCATTTTGCCCTTCCTCTTCCATCTTACGGTATCAGTGGTAATGCAACTGACTGCAGATCCGGTGAGCATCACCACTTCATTCTGCCATCTGCTACTAGAAAAACAGTGGGCTAGAAATTTTCTTACAACTAAAATAAAAGCAAATGTTTTCTTACATTCTTGCCAACAAGAATGTAGTATACAATGGAATAGATATAATAATGCACAATAAGTTAATTTTTTTAAAAAAAAGAGGGAGAAAATGTTCAGTTCTGCCTGTCTTTATTAGTCCTGGCCTCCGATCCAGCAAGAGTAGAAAAGGAAGCCTGATTTGGTATTAGTCCACTATTCACATTAGAAAAAGTAAATGCTGTTTTGCGGTTTTCCCTACAGAGGTGTCTTTATTCATCTGACATGCCTTTAATAACTAATTCTAGTTGTCTGGTTGCCAAGATAGATTTCCTACAGGCAGACTTAAAAGTGATTTTGTCCTCTTTGCATGCATGGCTTCAAATGATCCCAGAACAGCAAACATTAAACTTCCCTTCCAAGCCTGGGATTTTCTGAAGTGTTGTAATAACATAAACGGATAAGAATACTGCTTTGGGGTGGAAAAAAAAACCACACCAAGGCATGAATTAAACGTGCCCAGATGATATGAGTGTCACAAAATTACTCTTGCTCCAAACCAGGTTAGGCTGATCTGCAGACAAATGCAGGCTTTCATGCATGTATAGTATTTCCTGTAGGAATTGCAAGTGTAGATCACATGCACTTCTAATTGTGCATCAGCTTGTGCATTTGATTGGGAATGACATTTCAATGGAATGTGCAGTATCCTCACTCAGCTGCCACTGCAATTACTCACACAGTCTTATTAAAACATTACTAGCATTGGAATGGAGCTTTCCCTCCCTCTCTTCTCCCTGTACCCTCCATGTGTGGGACAACCAGCTTCAGATAACCAACATGTTTAAGTTTTAATTAATGCACAAAGGGGTTAAGACCATAGAGTAAGCTGTCCTGCCAGGCTTAGCTCACCTTGGGAGGGACTAGGTAATCAAGCCTATCGTTCCCTAGTCTGACAGAGCAGATGAGCATGTGAACAACCATTCTTGTGTTCCTATACCAATAATTAGGAACTGTCACCACTGTAACTGAGCCAAGTTTTACTGCCTGTGCAACTTTCTGAAGCACATGAATCTGACCTTTGGGGAGTTTGTGAGTAAACAATTTTTAACTTACCAAACATGCAGTCTTTTCCTAGGGTAAGTGGGAAACTTTGGAAATAAACTTTTGAAGAGGACATTTCAGAACTGTACTGTAAAGGGCATATATTTTAATGGTCTAACAGCCTATAATTTTATGGCTTTAAATCTCACCTAAGAATACTTTCTCCAAACTTGTATCTTGGCATCCAGGAATTCTTGTGTTTGCACCAACAACAAAAAACCACCCATATCTGCTCTGAGAGGGTGTTGGGGAAACCCCCAGGACCGATTCAGGACCATATCGAGGATTGAGAGAGTAAGGTTTCATGCAAATGGAATGACTTTGATACAATCCTAACAAAATGGGCATAAGCTTTCATGGTATGTTGATGTGGATGTAGTCCTCAAAATCTAATGCCATTATAAATGGTTAATGTGCCACAAAGCTCTTGGTTGGTTTTGATCTGATTTCTAGTACTCAGTTAACATTGTGGTACTGACAGGTTCATTGTATTCTCTCTCTTTTGCCAAACCCATGAGAGTTGGTGCAGCACAAGTTTCCTAAGGAAACAGCAGAGCCAGAATTCCTTTAGAATTTTGGTGGGAGCAGGGTTCTGAGCTCACCTTATCACTGCAAGGTGGACAAGGTACTAGGTGTGCTTTTCTTTTCTTTTCTTTCTTTCTTTCTTTCTAATATTTTTTTATTGGTTTTTAAAGAAACAAATGCAAATACAATAGCCATTAAACACTTATCCAGCAGTACATCTAATGGTGTTTGTTTTATCCATTGTCTCTAGACATACACTTACTCATTCAACATTCAAATATATTACTTAACATAACCCCTCCACTGAGAATACTGAGAGGTTGGGATAAGGTGGTCTTGCTTTTGGTCCTTAACATAAAGAGGTCCACATTTATTGGAAGGTGGCTGTTTGTTATGCCTTTAATTGACCTTCTGTGTCTGGTGAGATGCTCAGCTATATCCCAGGTACCGGTATTTTTTGGGTGTGGTTTTTAATTATGGTAAGTAGGCACCTGAGGGAAAATATTAGGCTAAAATTCTTGTCAATATTTAAGTTTTCTGGGTTCAGAAAGATGCTTTGCCACGGTCAGAGTCATAGGCGGCAGCAGTCCTGACCTGACACAGGGTATGGATGGTAACAATGGTAGGAGTTCAATGGAGAATGAAAACTCGATGAGGCTGGAATGCAGAAACAGAAACAGGAGAAGGAACCAGAGCAAGGATAGGAGCTCTGGTGCTGGAACTGGAGGGTATAAACCAAGTTGCTGTGGCAAAGAACCAGAGGAAAATGCTGGCTTGCTTCCAGGAGCTGCACATCTCCTGATCTGGCCACATCTGCCAGGCCGCACCCGACTCCTCCAAGACAAACACAGTAAGGGCCTGGTTCTGCAACTCCTCACTGTTCTCAGGGCCTGGCCCCTGCAAATACTCAGGTTACTCCTTACACTTTAGTTGAGATTCCTGCATTGCAGGGGGTTGGATTCGGGGACTGTTCCAACTCTACCATTCTATTATTCTCTATACAGGAGCATTAAAACATGACAGGTTTGAATTGCCAGCCATGCATTTTGTAATATAGCCTAGGAACAAGCATCAGATGGAGACTTTAATAATGGGAGATGTCATGAGGCCTGGAATCTGCAAACAGGGTTTGAATTTTTACCAGTTTGCACTGTGAAGCCTAAGCCTTGGGGAATAGGGTGAGTTACAAAGAAGAAAACCAAATTAAATAATGAATACACTGAGGCAATTATTCTCTTACTGAAATGTATAGACCACTTGATTGTAAGGAACCTCAAAGTGGTTTACAAAGCATCTTAATATTTCTGTCCGAGTGCCAAAATATGAAGGCTGCCTGTAGATTTTGTGAAAGCTGCTCTCTGCAAAACGGCGAATTTCCTTCTTGACGACTGGCAAAACTGCATGTTATTTATGCGAGTCATTTTCCTGCCACACGGTGAGTGATTTTTATTGCAGAGAAACTGTCAATGATTGCAGTTGAAACAGTCTCTAATTCATACCATAACTTTGCTGGGGTTGAAGCGGGGAAAAAACAACACCCAGAAAGAAAGAAAAGCAATTAAAAAAACGAGCATGGTTTAACATATTTGGTGCAAATTCATTTAATGAAATGGGCACTTTAAAAGTTGGAGAACAGTTTTACAATGTAATTAAATATTTTAGGGGAAGGGTTGTGTGAGGAGGGTGGGAGAAGAGTCCCCCCCCCCAAATAAACAAACAAACAAGGTTTATTTCATAGTGACCTGATTCACACGCTATAAAATTTATACCCATTTAATTTTCTACTTCAGATGGAGTCCGGACTCTGCCAAAGAGCACTGCTGAAATATATTTGGTTGTTATGGAGCCATCAACATTACATCATTCACTCGCAGCATCATATGCGGTGCATATGTCTGAGCTTAACCTTTAAAGTTGGGATATTTGAGCTTGGCCCCAATCAAACTCTGAATTATAAAGCAGGGTGTTGCTCTGAAAGCTTCCCTGCACAGGAAACAGAACCTGCGCTCTCTTATATCAACTGCTGGAACTTACTATCCTGTTTAACGGAGTCATAATTAAATCAGGTGACATGTGCTAGAGGCCACATTTTAAATGGCGGTTGTCACAACAACTCAGACCCACTTGGCTTTTGCTGAGTTTCTCACACAGGGAGCATTATAAATGAGCACAGCTGTAACGGCATTTTCTTGGCAAAAGCAACGTCCAAATTGCCACATGAATGCACATGCAGAGCGAGTGGGGGCGTGTGTTAGATAGTAGTGGGGAAACACACACACACACACACACACACACACACACACACACACACACATCTAAAAACCCTTCCATCACCCCTGCTATGTGCAAAACAGACTGGGAGCACTGTGCTAGATTTTTTGATCCAGAATTGGGGGTAAAATTAGAAAACTTCCTTTTGAATCCTGGTGTTAGGAGATCTGCAGCAGATGGGAACCTGTGGCCCTCTGGATATTCTTGGTCTACCACTCCCATCATCCCTGGCCATTGGCTGATGGGAGTTGTAGTCCAGCAACATCTTGAGGGCTGCCGGTTCCCAACTCCAGTGCTGGTGTATCCTAGAAGTGTCTAGAAATCTGTGCAGCTCAGATAAGATTGGCAGATGATAATATCCCAAGCTGAATCGTGTGTGATACCTGATATGCAATGTCTTTCCTATCAGTACCAGCTTTCTCCATCCAAGCACTTGGCATTCTTAAGTTGCTCCTCGTATCAAGCTGCGGTAGCCTCTGAATAATGAGGACTAGACAAAGATTTTGTGCAGGGTGTCACAAATCATGTGTACGTAGCTATCTTCTAGGCAAATATGCCACCTGTCTTCCAAGGAGACCTGGATGGCATACTTGGTACCTCCCTTGATCCTAGTAATAACCTTGTGAAAGAGGTTAGAATCAAAGAATTGAAAGGTGGAAGGGACCCCAAGAGCCTTCTAGTCCAACCTTTTGCAGTGCAGGACTGGCCAAAGGTTTCAATTAAGCATTGTGGGATTTGAACTCAAGTTTCCCTGGTCTTAGGAGCAAAATAGGGACTACAGCAATGCACTACAACAGTGGAAAGGACTCCCTTGGGGTGTGGTGGACTCTTCTTCCTTGGAGGTTTTAAAGCAGATGTTGGATGGCCATCTGTCATGGATGCTTTGGTTCAGATTCTTCCTGCATTGCAGGAAGGTTGGGCTAGATGACCCTTGGGGTGTCTTCCAACTCTACAGTTCTAGGATTCTATGAGTCTATGTAACTAGCATATGAGTAAATAGGTGCCATGCCAATATGGATCAGAAATGTGGTCGTTGGGGAGGGGGAAAGACACTAATGAGAGAACAGAAGTCAAGAAGTGTGTGTGTGTGTGTGTGTGTGTGTGGTGACCTGCAATCTGGGTACTGTGCACTGTGTGATAGAGGATAGACATAGAATATTCCAGATTTTTCCTAGGAGGAAGAACTGTCAGGACTTTCTTCAGACCCTCCTGGTGAGAAGTTACAGCCCTGCCACCGCAGTCTCCCATAGTGCCCATTTCTCCCCAAGCCCTGCAGGAGTCTCTGAAATATGATGAGGACCCTCAAACAGCAAGCCAGCTCCTCTGAGGAGGAGGGGCTTGTTGCAGCACAGATCCAGTTAACATATATTAGGTTTCAATTGGCTCTAGGTGCTGGGAGAGACAGCAACTTGAATAGTTGTTTCTGTAGGACACTGGGAGCTCTCCATGGTCCTGCGTGTGCTCTGGGTGCCTTGAATTCCTGATTCAGACTATTGAATTGGCCTCTTGATGGGACACTGTTGGGCTTCACCTGTGAGCCTTGAGCTCTCCCAGAACAGGATGGGTGTGTGTGGTCTAGATTGGGACAATGGTAGGGAAAAGGATTAAGTTGCTCCCATTTACTTAAAACAATTTCACCATTGCTAGTGGTGCAATCATGGTCACATTTAGATCTGCTTTATGCCCAACACCAGGGCCCCCCAAACTAAGGCCCAAGGGCCGGATCCGGCCCAATCTCCTTCTAAATCCAACCCGCCGACGGTCCAGGAATCAGCGTGTTTTTACATGAGTAGAATATGTCCTTTTATTTAAAATGCATCTCTGGGTTATTTGTGGGGCCTGCTTGGTGTTTTTACATGAGTAGAATGTGTGATTTTATTTAAAATGCATCTCTGGGGCATAGGAATTCGTTCATATTCTTTTTTCAAAATATAGTCCTGCCCCCCACAAGGTCTGAGGGACAGTTGACCGGCCCCCTGCTGAAAAAGTTTGCTGCCCCCTGCCCAACACTCTAGCTGCTAAACTACTCTAGCCTCACCCGTAGCTAGCAGGAAGTCAGGGACCTGACTTTCTCCATAAACAGGCACACCTTTGCTCAGGGAAATGTAGTCTTGAATGTCCTGTTTGTGATCGAAGACACGCTTGGCCAAGTGGGAAGGCACATCCTGCATATGAACAGTGAACTCAGTTCTCCAAGCACTGACCCTTATCTAGGCAAAATGCACAATGCCCTCCCCCCCAAGAATAGAGACTCGGGTGGCATTGTGAGAATGGTAAGGTTTGCAGAAGTACCCGGGGGGTGGGAATAGAATGCCCACCCCTAACAACTCACGGAGGACTGAGCATGCTCATAGAATCATAGAATTGAGAGTCATCTAGTCTAACTCCCTACAATGCAGGAATCTCAACTAAAGCATCCATGGCAGATGGTCATCCAACCTCTGCTTCAAGACCTCCAGTGAAGGAGAGCCCACCACATTCTGAGGGAGTCCACTCCAGTGTCAAACAGCTCTTACTCTCAGAAAGTTATTGATGTTTAGTGGGTGAAGAATGCTGATTGTTGTTTGCAAGGGGTGGAAGATGGAGAGATTGGATCACTGAACTGGAGTATTTTCACACTGTATCATTTTGCTGAGTGTCCCACTTGTATCCACTGGCTACCAATTAGATTCCGGGCCCAGCTCAAAGTGCTGGTTTTGACCTATAAAGCCTTAAACGGCTTAGGACTGCAGTACCTCAAGGACTGCCTCTTTCCATATGAACCTACCTGGATCCTGAGATCATCTTCTGAGGCCCTTCTTCATGTGCCTCCTCCACAAGAGGTCCGGAGGGGAGCAACATGAGAACGTGGCTCCCTGTTTGTGGAATTCTCTCCCTTCATTATACACCTTTAGGTGCCCTGGCAAAAATGTTCCTCTTTAACCAGGCCTGTGGATGACTGACATTCAATGCCCTTTTAAAATTTGGGTTGTGGTTTTTTTTTGGTTGTTCTTGTTTTAATTTTGATTATATATTTTGTGTTTTTATTTTGTGAACTGCCCTGAGACCTGCGGTATTGTATGGGGCACAGTATACTACTACTACTACTACTACAAATACTACTAATAGAGTTGAATATCCCTAGCATATCAAAAGATTCAAAGGATCCCAAAAGGTGCTTTGAACTGCCTCCTCTGCTATCTTTTCCTGGGAAATAATTATTGGTTGTGTCAATGTGAGAGCAGGATTTCGAGATCTGAGCAGCAACGGTCTTGTGCAATCTTCAGCCCAGATCAAAGACTCCCAGATCTTGGATCTCACATGCACCACCACTGTTGCTCTGGTGTAATCCTGTGGGATGGAATGGAGTCTGTGGTTGAGATTAGGGGAAACAAATGGAGAGCAGTGATGGAAAGGTTGCTTGGTTTCCTGCCTACCTAATTGAAATGTTTAATTTCCATTAATTGTGCTTGTGATAGTGAAACCGGCAGCCGTTTTCAAGCTTTACAAATGATCTGTTTTGCAGGTCTTTCTGCTTCACTTTGCGGGAAGTGTAAGTGATGGCGTGTCATGAGAAAATGTATGCAACACTGATAAATTCTTAAAGCATTTGACCTTTAATCAATTGTAATATTTTCAATCCGCAGAACCCTTTTTAAATGGCTGCAGTCCTGGCCCTTTCCCTCCCATTTATCACAATTACTGCTAGGCCTGTCTGATGCAATGCATAAAGTGCTATGCATTGACATCCAATATTTTATCATTAATTTTTGAAAAAGAAACATTCCGAGCCCCAACACCCACCCCCCCTGCCCCGTGTTCTTTGCAGCTCTGATATTTTCCAGCGCAGGACCCAGGAGAATTCACAGGACAGTTTTGATTTATGCTAGCATTGGCAGATACTGTTAATTAGCATTCACGGTTAGTGGAAAGCAGGAATGGTTAATTTTCCCAGCAATATGCTTGGTTACCCAAGCAAGAAGTAGCAACTCTTAATTATTTTTTAACCTTGGTAACAATGGGAACCGTATAAATGAGACTTTTGCAGACCGTGGGTACCTGAGCTATTTTAAATAGTAAGAGTTTGGCACCAGTGCTCAAAACTTCCCTGTTTGATGATGGGAGGTGTGATGGCAGTAGCAGTCTGTTCATGGGGCATTGGCCATTCACAGGGCCTTCAACGTGGTCCATTTCAGAGGCTAGGCCTGATGTTTGTGGTTGCAGTTTGTGATTTGTGTTCATTTTGGATCCCCTTCCCCACTTCATACAGATTGTTCCCTAAGTTATACTGCAAAGTATTTTTTACATTCGTATGTAGCATATGCAAAATTATCTCTTCAAAATGCAACACTGAAGGCATTAGTTTAATAATTTATTTTTACTGCTTGATTGCAAGAAACCTTAAGGAGTTTACCAAGAGAATAAAACAAAAGAAGTATCACTAAGAGTCATTAAAACAACTATTTAAAGCATTCAAAAGATACAATCAGCAAATGTCTGAAAGCAGATTAAAACTTTGTCTCTTTTATGGGTATTGTAGATGTAATATTCAAATGATTAGTTGGGCTCAACCATGCAAGAGCAGCTCAGATATAAGTGGGTGCTTAGACAGAAGCAGGAGCTCAGTGCAGAAGGATGTCATCAGCAATTACTCTGAAGTCTATTATCCACGCAAAGAAATCATTGGAGGTTTTCAAGCAGAGGTCAGATGGCCATCCATGAGGGATGCTTTAGTTGAGACTCCTGCATTGCAGCGGGTTGGACTAGATGACCCTCAGGATCCCTTCCAATGCACCAATTCTAGGATTCATCCTGATTGTGCTTTCAGAGAATTAAAGGAAGTCAAGGAGTTGGGTTTTCCTGGTCCAATGGGATTTGCTGCTAAAGCCATGATATTGATGGAAGGAGGTCAGTGGGTATGCCACTGATGAAGTGTCCTGGAGCCTCAACTTTCTCCTCAGCCCCTGCACTTGTTCCCCATTCTTCTCCAGCCTTTACCTTCCTACTGCCTTTCCACTGCTACCTCACACAGAGAATGGCACAAGACAGCTGTACTTATCCAAGCACGGAAGCTTGTTTATCTTGGTAGAGTGAATTTCATCTACTCTGCTTAATTCTTTTTATCTTAAGTCTCCTGGGGTGAGTCCTTGTTTTCCTGAACATCTGGATTAATTTCCTTGACTATTGATGCCGAATAATAACTCAGTATTAATCCAGCTGTTAAGTTCATCCACAGGTTCCCCTCTCTCCTTCCCAAATGAAATGCCATAGAGGGTGTCTCTGTTAGGATGTTTCCCTCTTTTCATAAAGAATATGGCAGGCATCAAAATATCGGAATATACCGTTCAACGGATTGAGAATGATTTTAGAAATGATGCTGTTACCACCACCATCCTGCCACTCAGAAGGAAGTGCAAGGTCCTTATAGACTGAACTGAAAGCATAAGTCCCTAGTGCTTCCAGTTCCTGCAAATGCCAGTGTGATGTAGTGGTTAAGAGTGGTAGACTTGTAATCTGGTGAACTGGGTTCGTGTCTCCGCTCCTCCACATGTAGCTGCTGGATGACCTTGGGCTAGTCATGCTTCTTTGAAGTCTCTCAGCCCCACTCACCTCACAGAGTGTTTGTTGTGGGGGAGGAAGGGAAAGGAGAATGTTAGCCGCTTTGAGACTCCTTCGGGTAGTGATAAAGCGGGATATCAAATCCAAACTCTTCTTCTTCTTCTTCTTCTTCTTCTTCTTCTTCTTCTTCTTCTTCTTCTTCTTCACAGAATATGAGATCCAGAAGCTGTTGTACCCACTTGGTGAAGGGGATACCAAAATTCAATTTTATACGAGACAGAGAAACAGGAGGTGCAAGGCAATTGTGTTTCCTGCTGCCTCCACAACACTGTCATGCTCATGTCACTCTGAATGACAGGTTAGCACAGAGGCGAACAATCTTTGGGCACATTTAGGTATTTGAGCCAGTGCCATGGACACTATCTCCTCAGGTCAGAACAGAAAAAGCACACACAGAGAGACTTTCGCTTTCTAAAAAATAAATTTTATTAGAGTTTGGAAAAAGGAATACAAAGATTATTATCTATTATCTTTTTAAAAATCAAAACTAAAACATGAATCTAAATAAAAACACAAATCAAAAAGGGAAAGAAAAGAAAAGAAAAGAAAAAGAGGGAGAAATGAAGAAGGAAAGAGAGACAGAGAAAGGGATAAAGGGAAGAAAAAGGGAAAGAGAGTAAATAACAATAATATATTAATTAGGTCAATTCAGGATCAAGCAGAAATATAGTCAAACAGAAGCAGAAAGAAGGTGGCAGCAGGGCTGCCTAAGAGATAACCATTGAAAGCTGCTGTTGTTAGCAAAACATAAGGTAGTTTGTGCAAGAACAGCCCAAACCTTCCTTTTCCAAGGGCCAACCAGATCTCTGGTTTGGAAGTCTCTTTTCAGTCAGGTGTGTGTTCACCTGCTGATTCTGTATCTCTTGCTTGGGTTAACTTTGTCTTTGCTACGTGTGTGTGTGTGTGTGTGTGTGTGTGTGTGGCAAAGGAAATGAGTCCACAATGGCAATATGGTGTAGAGGCTCTTCCATGACTGCAGCCTGATCGGAAGGGTATGCTGGGCTGCTCAAGGGGTTCTGAGCCTCAATCTTGGAAGAGGTTAACCTCAGCGTCTAAGCCAGACTGGGCTCCCAACAAGTACTTGACCACCTTGAAAGGATGATTCTGACAAGAAAATTCACCATGCACACCTGAGGCCCTACGGCAAAGGTGCAAACCATGTTGAAATGTTGGCTTGGACTTAACAACGTTGCTATATGTTGGTGAGAGAACGCTGGTTTCTCAACTGGGAAAGTAGGACGTATCACGAAAGCGAGAAAGTAGTTTTCAATGAGGTTAAACAAAGGGAAGTCAAAGCAAATGCTAGCAGGTCTCCTTTAGATCTGGTTGGGAGGGAGAAGGCGGACAGTGTTCATATTGGCATCCATCTACATATGACAGGCTCTTTTACTGAGGCACCTGGGACCTAGTCATGCTAGGAAAAATGAAATCATACTAAAATAAATATCCCTACATTCCAGTTCTATAACTCTGTCCAGCTGTTGCTTGGACTGTGGATTACCCAATTCATCACATGTATGATGGTGGGGTGGGTAGGTCAGGAATGGGCAGGCCCAAGGCCAAATCCAGCCTCTTGTGGGGATCTGTTGCCCCACTGGCTGCCAACTGTGAGGAATGCAAGGAAGGAAGGGTGGTATCAGGAAAAGTGAGAAAATGTATTCCTCCACTTGCCTTTCTTTCCCCTTCTTTTGTATGCATGTGATTTTCTTTTTTACTCTTCTCACTGGTAGTTAATGGGTATCTAGGAGCCTGGAACCCAGAAACTTGGCAACCCATATCTTAAAACCTTCTTGAATACAGTTTAGGAAGTCACATGTTTAGGAATCACAGTTTAGGAATCTTGACAAACTATAGTTTGTTAAGAGTGCTAGGAATTGCCACTACAGTTCCCAGGATTCTTTGGGAGAAAGCCATGTGTATCAAATGTTCTTTAAATGTATGGTGTGGATGTAATCCTTCTCTTCAAACAATTTTAGTTCAATAGCATTTGAATAACAGACCATGATAGAGTTTACCATTTTCACTCTCCTCCCACCTTCACAGCGTTTTCAGTGTTGCTATAATGATGAAGTTTTGCGTCATTTCAACCTGTCTTCCAAGCTATTATGATGTGTGGAAAACTGACATAAGGCTAAAATCTTAACCCCATTTCCCTGTGAGAAAGTTCCATTGAATTCACTTTTGAGTAAACATGCTCTGTAACTCGGATGGAGTATACACAAAGGGGGAAAATACATTGGTTGAAAGTTATTTCCATTCATTTGATAAATATATTTCCCCCCCCCCCCCCAAGTTTCCTGTATTACCAGGGAGACGGCAACACTTTCCAGATCTACACAATTTTACTGATACATATGAAAGAAAAATACCAGAAGTCAAAGCTAACATATTCTTCTCAGGGGTCCTGTAAAAATACAAGGACAACCGCCTTATATTTTGAAAAGGTTCACAGTATGGTTTTTATAATTACATAGATGATTCATGCCCAATAGGTGAGCTGGCTAACACACTGAAGTCAAACCTCCCCTCCTTCTCTCCTCTCTCACTTCATTTCTCATGCAGTGAACACTCTTTTTGAGTAGAGTCGGTAGGAAACAGGAAACAGGAAGTGCAAAGGGATGTTATGGCGGCAGATCCTGATTAGCATGGGATCTCACCTTGCTCTATGGCTGCATTCAGATAGCACTTTATTCTGTTTCCCTGATGTTTCCTTACTGGGTAATTTCTACGTTTTATGTGCTCTTTCACCTGAGCACATGAAATGTAGGAAGCCTCTTCTGGAAATCTAGTGGAATCTAGCAGAAGCAGGGCTGGCTTGCCATGAGGTGAGAAAAAGCAGCCGCCTCAGGTGTCAGAAGCCCCCAAGGCAGGGAAGCGGCGCCAGCAGCGGCGCCAGTTTCTGGCAGGATCTCACCAAAATCTTACAAGATCTCATGGGCTCCACAAAATCTTGTGAGAGCTCACGGCTGCCACAAGCAACGCTATGCAGTCCAGGAAAGGGAGGCTTCAGCAGTGGGGTGTAGTGGTTAGGAGTGGTAGACTCGTAATCTGGTGAACTGGGTTCGCATCTCCGCTCCTCCACATGCAGGTGCTGGGTGACCTTGGGCCAGTCACACTTCTCTGAAGTCTCTCAGCCCCACTCACCTCACAGAGTGTTTGTTGAGGGGGAGGAAGGGAAAGGAGAATGTTAGCCGCTTTGAGACTCCTTCGGGTAGTGAAAAGCGGGATATCAAATCCAAACTCCTCCTCCTCCTTTCGTATTTTGCCTCAGGCGGCAAAATGGGATGCGCTGTCCCTGAGTGGAAGTTTAGTGCCATGGTAATTGCTTCTAGAAAATAATCCATTTGCCACCCCATTAACTCAGAAAACCAGCAGAGTTTTCCATTATAATTTCATGTGATTAAATTTCATGTGATTAAATTTATATGCCAGGCAGTATCCTGGCATATAGTCCTTACCCACCTCTTAAAATTTAGTGTGGTATGTTGATAAAAAGCCCACAGTTCCATAACACAACAGGTAGAACAGCGTGAAAGGAATGTTATAAATCGGGACGGAAGTGCTAGCATTATAGCCATTAAAACTAACACTATAAAACCCATGCAGAATGCAGTTTATGTGTGTATGCTAGTAATTCTCAGATTGGGATGTATGTGTGTGGAGCTGGCATATATGGCCCTGTGGTCCCCTCTCACACTTTAAACACATGAGGAGGTTCATCAGAGCTGCCTTCAATGTACCGGTACTTGCTTTTCCTGTTCCCAACATAAATGCACATGATACTTTATGGAGTAATATGAGTTTTAAAAGCCTTTCTTTGGTATCTGAGATTGTCTGAAACCCGCTTTCAGCTTGTGCCATACCCACCTAGGATGCAGAGCCTTAGACTGAAGTACAACATTACATCTGAAAACATAGTTCCAGTTACAGGTGGGTAGCCGTGTTGGTATCTGAAGAAGTGTGCATGCACACGAAAGCTCATACCAAGAACAAACACAGTTGGTCTCTAAGGTGCTACTGAAAAGAATTTTCTATTTTTTATCTGAAAACATGTAATGCTAGCTCAATGGCCTTTTAAAACTGGAAAAAGCTGCTTTGGGGAGGGAGAACCAGGGGCAGAAAAGTAGCAAGGTAACAGTGTGCTTAACCCTTTGCCACTTCCTGCTCCCCCCCTCCAAATCACCCCCAGTGTATGTGTGTTTTTCCTCACACCCGCGGATGTTTCAAAGCCTTGCAGGGAGAAAACACATTTGGAGCCCTGTGTGTGTGTGCACAGGGCAATCGGAGAGCAATTTGAAGTAAGAAACAGTGTGAAGGGAAGAGGTTAAGCCCCCATCCCTCTTGAACTGGTTCTGTGTTCCATTTATTAAGGTTACCAGATGTCCCCGTTTCCCAGGGACAGTCCCCAGATTTAAAAATCAGCCCCCTTACAAACTCCTTCGTTCCGACTCATTTCAAAGAAGTGTCCCTGGATTCAGTGAAAAAAATCTGGTAACCTTACATTTATCCCTACCCAAAGTGGCTTTCCCTGCTTAAAATGGTCCATTTTGTGTAAGGCGCGTGACCTTTGCGTGTCACATAATTTGGGCCCTTGTTCCTGGGTCCCAAAATATGATTGTGACTGCCCAACACATCTGATACAATAATGTTAACTTTATTCAATTCAATTCAATTTTAATTTGTGGTCTTATCAGGCTTGTTATTAAAACTATTATCCAAACAAAACAGTGTGCTTCTTTCTTTCTTTCTTTCTTTCTTTCTTTCTTTCTTTCTTTCTTTCCCCACCACCTTTTCCCTCTCTCTTTGGGCTGGAAGGAATAATTTTGCCCTTGTTAAAATGCAACACTTTTGCTGTTTTCTTTGTGTCCCTAAAGCTAAGCTGGGCCAGGATAGGTCTGGAAAAATACAGCTTTGACAGGCTAAATACACAACCAGGTTTTTCAGTCCTCCCTGGTAACAAGACCTGAGCCCTCTACTTCCCTCTCCCCTCTCTTGCCCCCCCCCCAAATGCTTCCATCAATTTAAAATGCTTGAAAAAACAACAACCCAATAAAAATAATCACTGAATAGTGGGACTATTTTTGTCTATTAATTATGGTAATTGTTTCCTGTGTGGAAGCCACATCTATAAGAAGTGAAAGATGGGTATGTGTCAGAGTGGGAGAGAATACCTTGTGTGTGTGTGTGTGTGTGTGTGTGTGAGAGAGAGAGAGAGAGAGAGAGAGTTAATCTTTGAAGGTTTTTTAAACCCCTGGAGGGAGGGTCTTATAATAAGCAGCATCATTTATGCTTCGGGCCTGATGCTCTTTGCTGCCCCCGCCTCGTCCTCGCCTTTCCTTTCACGTGGAGATTAAAGCCAGCGGTTGAAGCTTCTCCTCCTTCTCCCATGTGGCTGATATAAATTCTACATCAAATAGAACGGAGGAAAGGAAGGTTTGGGCTGTCAGCAGAAAATGAAGGGAGATGGCTGACAGTTGCAGAGAGCGGGCCTCATTAATCCGGAGGGCGCTTGGGAAAACGAAACGGAGCAAAAAGTATGGGGATGGGGGGATGCCTCCTTCGCTGGAAAAAAGTTTTATGAGTGGCAACGCGAGGGCAGCATTAATAAGCATGCGGGCAACAGTTTCCCAGCAAAATCGCTTGCAGATTGAGGCAACGGGGAGGGGAGGCCTGTGCAGCAGTAATGGCTCTAAGGAGATCCAAAATGTTGCCTCTCTGAAGTATCAGGGAAACACATAAATGGCTCTATGGATTAAAATGGTAACGTGCTTTCTATTAAAACTCTGTTGCTGTTGTTGAACGACCCTGATTTCTCTCCCTTCCCACTCTAAGCTCCCCACAATCCCCCCCCCCCCTGGTCATCTTTCTCACGAATTCTTCCATCTGCTTGATAATTTCACGAGGGCAGGGGAAAGCTCAAAAGAGGTTTATCTGGAAAAATTCAAAGTTAATTGCACAGATAATTTCTGAAGCATGAACCTCCAAGGAGGCTAGTTTCACCGTAGTTTTCTTCTTTTTCTCACTCAAAGAACCCATACCTATAATGCTATATTTGTAAGCCTGGCTATTGTCTTGGTGGTGCCGTTTCAATTACTGCTGGACCAAAACCTGCCCTCTGGTTTATTGAAAGTTTTCTTCCTCTGCAAAAGAGGCTTCTGTTTTGCTGCCTCGTTCATCCCGGATATGAGGAGGCAGCAATTTCCAGCCTATTCTGTGTTGGTCACAGTCAGCACTTCTTCCATTCTGCTACAGGATGACTTTCATTAAAAGCTACATTATATCCGTGATGGCCAAAGTTGACATAATTTAGTATGTAATTGATTTTGATTCATTTCAGTGGGGGAGAGGGATGTTATAGACTGGCTGGATGCTGAGGAGTGGTGGGAGGTCCCAACTAGGGAAGCCCCAGAGGAAGAAGGCTCAGAGACAGGGGATTGGTGGTGAGACAACAATGAGTGTCAGAGGGAGAAGAGGGAGCAGACTGTGGGGAGGAGGTGTCGGAAGCTGAAGAAACAACAGGGTCTAGTGAGCCAGAAGAGGCTGCGGCAAAGAGCAATCCAGACTCAGAGGTAGGAGAGGAGGAGGGGCCATGAGACAGAGATGAGGCAAATCTCCCCTTCCTGCTGTGACCAGCTCCCCTCTCCCTGGGTCTCTCAGAACACAGAGAGAAACGAAGAGGTTGGAGGAAAGAGAGACAAGACAATGGAGCCTTAGGCTGCTGGGAAAGGAACTGGGGAGGAGGCTTAGTGGTGGAAGGTGGGAACCTTCAGTCTCCACAACTGCCTCAATGGGGGCAAGACCTACTGGGAAGAGTTGCTATGATCACTAAGCTATTCAGTTCGTTATGCTTAAGCCAAGAAATTGTTTCTATAACAACATTTAGCACTAATAGATACATTAATGGCTCGAGGCTACCAAGGAAGCCCAGAAAACTGTGCTCAGGGAGTAGGCTATCCGCCAACCCCAACAAATTGGCCCTGTCGGGGGCGAAATAGCAGCTCTTCAACTTTATGGACTGTTAGGGCGAAACGGGGATAGAACGCTGACACCCTGTCTTCCATCTGCACTTCACAGCTACTGGGAACATCGTTGAACTTACCCATCTTCTTCTTGAACTTACTTAGAAAACAAAAATTGAGTCAAGAAGTTATAAGAACTTAGTAAAATTTGATATTGCAAGTTCACTTTATTTTAGATAGCTTATAAGTTTTGTAAGTAGTTGTCTTATTCACACAAACTTGATAAATGGTGAAAAATTGTTTTTGAACAATATTTTTTGTGGGAATAATTGTTGCCTATGTGCTGTACAGGTTGCACTGTGATCACTAGGCCGGCACTATTTTGGTTTCTTTGAATAAAGAGTTCCATTCTGGTTCCTGACAGTGGGGGAAGGACTGTGAAAAGAGTAGCTAAGGGAACATCATGAGAGGTGGGGATTACCTCTGCTCCCTCCACCGAGACATTCAAGCAGTGCCAAAGACTGAATTGGGTGCAATTAGCATCTGAGTGAATTTTCATAGTATTGTGCTGTGAGTTTTATTTCAGAATAGAACATCTTCTGGTGCAATCTCTATACCAGCTTTGATAATATACACCAAAGAGATTATGCTTTGTGGTTTGCATCGAGAGGATCATGGGCAAATACTGCCCTGAAAAATAAATAAAATTGCTTTTAATGCATGCCAGACAATGTGTAGAATTTTAGCCTGAAATATGGCTTTGACAATTGTCTTATGTTTTAAAATTGCCTTTTTGGGGTTTTAGAGAGAAAGACTCGTTTTCTTCAAGAGAACCGGATCACTCACTGTAGCGATAGAAAGGCACCTGTTAGTTATTTCCTCAATCAGGGAAAACTCAGCTTTGAGTTCTTTTGAAAATTCCCCTTTTGGGCTGCAACATTTATTCAAGAAATGATATTACTCTGAATTTGAAAATGGTGACTAGCCGCTTAAAACCAGCACAGCCTTCATTGAGTGGCAATGCATTAAGAATCTGGGTGGATCCAAAATTACAACATTTTAAACTGCAATCGCCCATCTACATCCAGGCAAGATGTCTCAGACAGGAAATAATTGAAGTAATAATACTCATATAGAGAGCCAGTGTGGTGTAGTGGTTAAGAGTGGCAGACTCGTAATCTGGGGAACCAGGTTCGCGTCTCCGCTCCTCCACATGCAGCTGCTGGGTGACCTTGGGCTAGTCACACTTCTTTGAAGTCTCTCAGCCCCACTCACCTCACAGAGTGTTTGTTGTGGTCGAGGAAGGGAAAGGAGAATGTTAGCCGCTTTAAGACTCCTTCGGGTAGTGATAAAGCAGGATATCAAATCCAAACTACTCCTCCTCCTCCTCCTCCTCCTCCTCCTCCTCCTCTTCTTCTTCTTCTTCTTCTTCTTCTTCTTCTTCTTCTGTCTGCGGGCAAACACCAGCCCCCTCAGCCTGAAAGCAGAAATGAGCGCTGCACCCAATAGATGAATTCGACTGGACTTAACCATCCAGGGGTCCTTTACCTTTTTATCTTTTACCTTTACTACCTAGTAAGCATGCTCAGGATTTCAGTCTCAGTTTCACCCAGATCTCTGATGAAATTTGATCAGATTGTTTGCGGTCAAAGGGTTATTAGGCCTGCTGCTATATCTATTGGTTGCTGCTATTATTATTATTATTATTATTATTATTATTATTATTATTATTATTATTAGAAATTTTGGCTCTGGTTCAGAAGAATGCCCTAATAAGAGTCAATTCAATGGGTTTTTATTCCTCAGTAAGTGGGAATAGGATTGCAGCTGTATTATATAGTACTCCAAGCTGACCATTTAAAGGAAACAGCTATAGCAGTTAGCCTTGGTAGATGCATGTTGTCTTCATGTCTTCATGTGGTACATACCATCAAATCAAATCTTTATTATGATGTTCAAAGACCAGCATTAAGAAACTGGGATAAGAAGCACATAGGACATGTTATGCAGATACGTATAATTTTTTTTTTAAAAAAACAACCAAAATAAACAAAATAACAAATAATAAAAAGGATTAAAATTAAGTTAATAAAAGTAGCATAAAATAAAATACAATGGGCATACCATAAATATGGCATCTCCTGCAAGATGTGTTAAATAATGAACATACTTGTTTCTTTTTTAAAATTCCAAAATGCCCTAGAAAGGAACCAATGTGTTTAGAAGCTCCAGCAATCACATATGACAAAAAACTGGAACAAATATCTTTTGTAAAAAGGAGAAAGATTAGCGTTTGCTGGCCAGAGGTGTAAAAAGTCATATTGTGATGTTGATAAAAGTGAGCTGCTAAAAGGGAATAAAGGGGGATATTGTGGATCTTGATATAAGTGGATTTATCACTTGACATGTATGAGAGTCATGAGGACAACTTCTTAGGAAACCAGAGGAGAATCTTGTGTGTTATGTGTTCCTTTGGTCTACAGGGCAAACGGTTGTGATTCTGGGAGACTTCTGGAAGCTGTTCTCAAAGTTCAGGGAAAGGTAAGCAAAATTACATCAAGGTATAATGAACACAGATGGGCTGATGCACCTGCATTCGTGATATGAGAAACAGATGTAGAGCCATTGATTTACTAGGAGACTCACTGGGGGCTGTCAACTTAGTGCAAATAACTTTGATAACTGGGAAAATGGCAAAGGCCTGTCTTTCAGAGAGGCACTCAAAGGGAAGGGCCTGTTGAAAAGGTCTTTTTATTTATTTTTCCACAGAGTGAACCTCTTTTCAAGGATGTGTGGCAATCCATTTACGCTCAAATTGCACCATGATTTAGGAGTGTAATGACAGTCCAGGCAAAGGTAACGGAGCATCCTTGCACTGCAAACCTCCATCCCAGATCTGCCGGACTTGGCTGTCTGGACATGTCAGATCCCAGCCCCACACCTCCAACAGCCCTCCTGCCCATGTATGGTTTCTGCCCATTGTGCTGGCATGTGATGTCACCCAGATGCAATGCAAATGGGCCTGGGCCAGTGATTTACAAGGCAGCCCTCGCAAGACCACCCATAATATGGTATAGATACTCACATTTGGGGTGCAGTTATTTTTAATGGTCCCAACAGGGTTTATGTTTATATGTCCAATGGGGTTGTCCAGGTAGTCTACTGAAATCCTAGGTTGAGATCACGTGGGGCTTGCTGGCACAATTCCACATACGTTGTACGCACAGTGATCGTATAACAGGTTCTTCTCATAGATTCATAGGGTTGGACGTTAGGTTCTTCTCATAGATTCATAGGGTTCGGACAGGTTCTTCTCATAGATTCATAGGGTTGGACGTTACAAGCCAGACTCTACAGCTCTGCCCTCCCTGCACTGGCCACTACTGAGTTCTTGCATCCTCAATGCAGCTCATTCACTTTGAATGAAAATAGGTGACTCTGAGTGCCCATATTCTACTCATGGACATCCAACGAAGTGGAATGTTGCAAGATTCAGGACGGATCAAAGAAAGTACAACTTTACACAGCGGATAGTTAAACCATGGAACTTGCTACCACAGGAGATGGTGGTGGCCACCAACTTGGATTACAGTTAATTCATGGAGAAGAAGGCTATTTATCGATGGCTACTAGCCATGATGACTATGCTCCACCTCCGCAGTCGGAGGCAGGAATGCTTCTGAGTGTCAGTTGCTGGGAACCACAGAAGGTTGTCCTGTGCCCTTGTTCTCATGTCTTGCTTGCTGGTTTCCCACAGGCATCTTTTCAGGGCTTGATCCAGCCGGCTCTTACATTCTTACTCGAGCAACCATTCTTGGTCATTCTTTGGCTTAGCGAGAACTATTGTAATTAAGTCTATCTGGCTCACATCCCATCAAGTCAGCAGTGCTATTTGCTTTCAATTAATCAGGCTTCATTTTTCACAGAAACATTTCTGACCAGGAGCCAAATGCATGCTAGTCACAAACTCCATGTGAAGAAAAGCAGAAGAGAATGGCTTAAGAGGCAGCTCTTCACAGGACAAACGTTGTGAGCAGGAATCAAGCATCCAAATCCTGACGTATGTTCGGGGCCAAAACAGGGTCTACAAAGGATTTCATTATATGGGAATTAACCCTAGTTCATCCACTTAGACCAATATAAAATTAATTACTGAACATATATTTTGAAGTGCTGGAGCCAGAAAAAGCACAATGCTGCCAAACAATATTTAATAATTTTATCCAAAATGTACAAAAGGAACCCTTGGGGCTCTTGGAGATCATTGAAGCCAACTGCTCATTTAGCAAAGAATGTGGCCTTTCAGATTGAATTACAGCGGCTTTGCGTTCTCAAGGGACTCTGCAGACATAGCCTTTATTATCTTTAGTGGGTGCAAAATAAAAGGCCTTAGCTCAGCAATCAGGAGCTACGAAGCCCTTTGGAGAATACAAGGGAAATTAACGGTCCGTTGTTGGGTTCTTAACCACCCCATTCTTCTACATGGAGCTTTCTGCGTCCTGCCAAAGAGCCAAGCTACACATTTTTGCTTAATTTGTAGTGTGAAGCTAAATCTTGCTTTTTCGTTGACCGAACTCAACAGGACTAGGGAGGGGTGGTGATTCCTACCGTAAATGCAGCGTGCAACGAGGAGAGGTTGACCTTGTCACTCTTCAGCCATGATTGGAATAAACTCTGGAGTTCAATCTAATGAGAGGCAGTGAGGGCCACCAACTTGGATGGCTTTAGAAAGGATTGGACAAATTCTCAGAGGATAAGGCTATCAATGGCTTCTAGCCATGATGAATGTGCTCTGCCTCCATGGTAGGAGGCAGCAATGCTTCTGAATAGCAGTTGCAGGAAACCATAGGAGGGGTGAGAGCTCTTGAGCTCAGGTCCTGCTTGTGCTTTTCCCACAAGGCATCTGGTTGGCCACTGTGAGAACAGGATGCTGGACTACATAGGCCATTGGCCTGATCAAGCAGGCTTTTCTTATGGTCAAAATGGAAATTGCTTCCTGCAGTGTGGTGGTGGGGTTAAGGGAAAAAAAAACTGTATCCAACAGTGGCAAAGTCCAGCTCACATCTTGAAGACAATAGCCCTGCTCACACATGTCATCAAACACACATGTTCTAGCTTCCACCAATTCATCTCAATAGTAGGTATTCAACTAAGTTTTACTCCAGGGTAGTTCCATTGAAATTACTGGACTTAACTTAGTCATGTTCATTAATTTCAATATGTATACTCTGAGTAAAACTCGGTTGCATACTGCCCAATGTCATAGAGCCTCTTTATGTACAACAGACCTTAGCATGCCTTTTGTGCACATCTCCTAATATATTCATTTTAATGCCATTTTGTCAAATAAACACATTTTTTGCAAGCGATGCCCCCTAATATATATATATGCATTTTGTGTGTGCATTTCTCTCTAGTATGCACATTTTTACTTGAAGGACTGCACTGGAAAATTCAGAGGAGTGTGAATTTCAAAGGGTGTTGTTTCAGAAACTGCAGGCATGATAGGCTTACATGAAAAAATGGGATCCAAAGTATTCCCCCACATTCGTTGTGGAGAGAGGTTGCTTAACGTTTTCCCCTCTGGGCCACTTCCAGCTCAAAACCCCCCTCCCCATGTGGCCTTTATACACAATGTGTGTATTTCGTGCAGGGGAGAGAAGCCACAGCTCAGTGGTACAGCAGTTCCTTGCATTTAGATGGCCTCAGGTTCAATTCCTAGAATCTCCAGATAGCAGCTGGAAATGTTCCGTGCCTGAAGCTCTGAGGAGCATCTGCCAATCAATGTTGAGAATAATGAGCTAGAGAGCCAATAGCCTGACTGGCAATAGGGCAATTTATTTTTGTGTTTGTGTAAGAGAGAGAGACATAGTTCTGCTTCAGATGTTCCTGCAGCCTTCAGAAGCAGCTTTCAAGGCTCTAGGAAGACAGACCATTGGTCTACTTAGCTCACTGGCTGGCAATAGCTGTCCAAGATTTCCAGGTGGGCTTTTTCTTAGCCCAGCATGAAGATGCCAGGGATTGAACATGTGCATGCGTACATGTGCTCTGCCACATAGCTACTCAGTGAGAAAATCCTATGTGCATTCAGCTCCTTGGGTGCACGTCAAAATGCATGTTTAATCCAGGCAGGCAGAAGATGTCAGCCTGAAAAGCAATTGTATGAAAAAGCCTTTGGGCAGGCTCCAAAAAGCTTCGAGTGTCAACCTTTGCTGGAGGAAGCATGAACCATAGCTTCGTAAGAGATGCATCAGTCTGTACGTTATAACCATTTATTTATTACTCTTCCTCCATTAAGCACTTCCATTTAATTACTAGGTATCAATCAGTGCAAGTCGAAATGTAATGTTTCTTTGAAAATGATTTTAACATCAATAAAATAGCCATAAAGGGAAAATAACACTACCCTGCTGGAATCTTGTCTTTGAACACATTCTCAGAGATATAATTAAAAACACCAAGTGCTTATTTCAAAGCCATAAGTGATGGGTCTGGCATCATGCCTACTGCAGGAAGGCTAATTACACCATAAATTAAACAGATTATTATTATTATTATTTTAGAAAAAACCTCCGAACATTATGACCTTTAATAAAATTGTTTTTACAACCAGCTGTCAATAAATCACCCGAGAAAGCTAGTGAGAAGTGGGCACTTTTCTTCTGTGAATTTCATTAGCTTCAGTTTATTTGCCTTTTTTTGCGAACTATGATGTTTTTTTAAAATCTTAAATTAAAAGCTCCAGCCTATAAAAACTAATTCCAAAACTTTAGCATTTCAGTCCCTGAAAACGAGCCTCTCTAATTGCAGGAATTATTCAAGATTGTATACTGATCAGATGCTATTAAAAAGAAATAGTCCATGCAAAGGTCAGACTTAGCTACAGTAGTTCCAGGAAAGGCCGTTCGGATATACAGCTTAATGAGTGCAAAATGTTTCAGGGGAGGCTAGTTTACCGTGGAAGTAAAACATCCATCTCAATGCAGAAGCTGTTTTAGACCTTCACTTTACTCCACCTTTTTCTTATTTTGCAGACCAGTGTCAGAGGCTGTTGTTGTTGTTGTTGTTGTTCAGTCGTTCAGTCGAGTCCGACTCTTCGTGACCCCATGGACCAGAGCACACCAGGCACGCCTATCCTTCACTGCCTCTCGCAGTTTGGCCAAACTCATGTTGGTAGCTTTGAGAACACTGTCCAACCATCTTATCCTCTGTCGTCTCCTTCTCCTTGTGCCCTCCATCTTTCCCAACATCAGGGTCTTTTCTCATGAGGTGGCCAAAGTACTGGAGCCTCAACTTCAGGATCTGTCCCTGGAAAGGTGAAGAGATCCCAACAGTGGAAGAATGGCAGTTAAAGCTGATGGACTATATGGAACTCGCAGAACTGACCGCCAGAATCCGAGACCAGAGGGAGGAGAAGGTGTCGCAGGATTGGAAAAAAATTAAGAGTTATTTAGTTAAATCTGAAAAATTGAATATTTGAGCAGAATTAAGCAAAGGATCGGCTTTAGTAGGTGAATGTTAGATAAAATTGCTTAGAAGAATTTTTTTGTGTGAATGATTTAATTGTTAAAGAATCTTTTAAGATATTGTGTTTAAGCTATGATTTATATTGATTTATATTGGAGTAAGTATACTTAAGAGTACTAAGAAATAATGTAAATGTTAATGGAAAAAGATATAAAACTACCTATAACGTATATATGATTTCGAAGGCAGTGGAGGGAACAGGGGGAGTCCCCTAGCAGAAAAGTTAAAAACAGGAAAAGTACAAAGACAGGTGTTAGTTAAGGTTTGTATGGTTTTCTTTATGTTTATTGATATTGTTATTGTTTTCATTGTGTTTATGTATTGTGTTTTTATTGTGTTTATGTTTATGTTTATGTTGTGTTTATTCTTTGTCTCATTGGAAAATAATAAAAAATCTTAAAAAAAAACACTTCAGGATCTGTCCTTCTAGTGAGCACTCAGGGCTGATTTCTTTAAGAATGGATAGGTTTGATCTTCTTGCAGTCCATGGGACTCTCAAGAGTCTCCTCCAGCACCATAATTCAAAAGCATCAATTCTTCGGCGATCAGCCTTCTTTATGGTCCAGCTCTCACTTCCGTACATTACTACTGGGAAAACCATAGCTTTAACTATACGGACCTTTGTCGGCAGGGTGATGTCTTTGCTTTTTAAGATGCTGTCTAGGTTTGTCATTGCTTTTCTCCCAAGAAGCAGGTGTCTTCTAATTTCGTGACTGCTGTCAACCATCTGCAGTGATCATGGAACCCAAGAAAGTGAAATACCAGTGTCTGGGAATTACAAGCTGTTGTGCTCATGTCTTGTTTCTAAGCTTTTCATGGGCACCTGAGAACAAGATGCTGGGACTAGATTGGGCCTTTGTAGGCTCCTCATATGTTCCTATGTTGTCGGGGTTTTCTGCTGCTCATTCAGTTTGTTGGTTTACTTGCCTTGTGGTGAGCTTACTTAGGTCTTCATGGACGCAATAAGAAAGCCACACAAGGCATACGATGAGAAGAGAAGTGGCGCCCATCTCTTGCTGACGAGGGGTGATGGCGAAGGGTGGGATGCTTTGAGGTGCAGAAGAAAGCTGAGGTATTGCCTGTGCTTCTCTTATAAGCCTTGGGCGGTAAGCCTGCCGTGCGTGATTGGTGGAGCTGTAGAAAGACTTGGTCATTTTGGTTGACTGGAGAATAAATCATGTGTGGTATTTTTAAGCTATATATAGTTTTGACACCTAGAACAGCTTTACTAAATGAAGTGCGAAGGTCTGTGAGATGAGAAACCTTAAACATAAGCATTACGGCAGCTGCAATGCTAATGGAGAAATACTATGAGGTCCTGAAAGCTCCATCTATGGGGGAATGGTACTGAAAGGTTTGTTGTGAAAATGAATACAGTTTGGGCTACGATTTATTTCTGTAAATGTACTTCAACCATAACTTAAAGCAGGGGTAAGGAACCTTATCCCTGGGGTCTGGATGCGGCCCTCTGAGCCTCTCTATCTGGCCCTTGGGACTCTTCCCAGCCACACCTCCTGTCCCTAGGCAATACCCATCACTAGTTGTGACACACACATACAGTATTTTTGCCTTGCTGGAATATGTCCTTGAACCTGGACAATGTGTCTTACTCGCCTGGAGGGAGGATTCACTCCACCTGAGTGAAAACTGGGCTACTGCACAAAAGTTTTATTCCTTGATCCACCAACTTTTACCTCTGGTCCTGCCCTCTCCAGGCATGTGGCCCCTGGAAGTTTTCCAAGAAAGGAATGTGGCCCTTGTGATGGATAAGGTTCACCACAGAATAGAATCATAGAAGTGTAGAGTTGGAAGGGACCCCCAAGCGTCATCTAGTCCAACCCCCTGAATCTCAACATGCAGTTCCCCATCCAATTTGAAACCATACCAGACCTTGCTTAGCTTTGTAAATGTGCTGGCAGTTTTATTGTTGTACCATGAGGAAAATCCCCAAGAAATCATTTACAAGATACTGGGAGACTAGAACCCCTTAGTAAACAACCTTTAGTATGATTATAACTAATGGGATTGAACTGCACTGGGAAACATACGATGGAAACCTAAGTAAAGCAAATATCAAGGGAAAGGGAAGTTTCTTAAATTCTGAACCACAAACTCCCAACACACCACTCATTCCTCACAGGGGAACTTTTGCTCTTTTCAGACGTATCTTTGAGAAACATGGATGCTACAGACATTTTTATATGTTCTCCCTTATTTCCTTTTGAGAGTATTCCTCCCCACCCCACCCCGGTTATTACATTGGCCTCAGTATCAGACTGACTGCTATATGAGCTGTACTCATATGTCATAATGACATAATGCACAGTAAAAGCCCGATATTAAAACAAAACCTCTTAACGTTTATATGGTGGCTGAAATAAATCAACCTTAAATTATTTCTAAATGTCAAGAAGGGGGCAATGCAACTTTGAATGTAACTATTGATAGAAAAGGAGGAAGGGGAAGAAAGTCAGAACAAATTCATTTGGGCTACTTAGCTTCTATGAAGAAATATATATAAATCTTGATTTTCTTCCCGGACTTAAAATAATTCCCTTCAGCTCCTCAGACCTGGCTAATGCAGCCTATTTAAAAATATAGGGGGGAAAGCAAAAGTGAGAAGGACCTTACAGGTTCAGCTAGTCCAAGATCTTGCTCAGCACAGGGTGTACAATGCAGGATCTGCAATGCAGGATGCAACCGCAGCATCTGTGATAGGTAGTTGCCCAGTCTCACTCTGCTCCGAAGCATCCAGCAAAGGAGACTTCCACTTCCTAAGGTAGCCTCTTCTGCAGATGAACAACTCAAGCCATTTGGAAAGTTCTCCTGATGTTTGATCCAAATCTGCTTCCTTAGAATTTCCATCCCTTAGATCCAGGGACCTTTAAATATTCCTTTAAATATTTCCAATCCAGCTGGTTTCTCTGTAGCTAAGAAATGGTGGCTGAGATTTGTTTTCTCCTCCTCCTCCCCATTCTTTTTCCTTTTGTGTTGTGTCATTTAGATTGCCACCCTGAAGGCAGGAACTGTTTTATCACTGACGTTTTTGGGCTGTTGGGACTGAAATCTTCTAAACAAAATAAACTTGGAAGGAAAGTTCAGGGTTCCATGGAAGAAAACTTCTGTGAATAGAAGCTGTTCCACAGCCTTAAGAACATCTGAAAGGCCTGGTTGTTGGCAGTGCCTAAGTTGGTGAATCATTGCAATTACAGCCCTCCTTTTTGGTTTTATTTGTCAGACAAAATGAAAGACCATTAATCTTTGCCTTTAAAATAATAGTAGTGACGATAAATAATAATGACAAAATTACAATTTTGTGAGTAACACAATCCATACTGGTAGTGTGTCATCCTTCACCGTAATATATATTTACTAAGCTGTATGAAATACCATGAGGTTTACAACTTAAGCATCTTGGCATGCATGTACTGTATTCAAATATTTTATGTTAACAGATAACCCACATTTGGTGGTCTTTTCTGAAACAGGCTTTGATCAGTTTCATCCTATTCAATTTTCTGCTCCGATCAGAAAGCTAGTTAGTCTCCTTGGCATCAAAAACCATAAAATACTGAGGGGGACGGGGAGGAGATCGACTTTTATTGCTTGGAAGGAAAAACATAAATATTAGCATTTTCAGGGTTTAGTTAAGTAACTCTTTTGATTTACAATTCTTTTAAAATAATACCCTTTAAAAATATGCGCAATCTCTAAAAGATGAATTAAGTGAGTGTTTGATTTAGCATTTGCAGGGGGTTCTCTGGTTTACTCAAAATGAAAAACCTCAAATTCTTCTTTGTCTACTCTCGAAACCACTTCTTCTGCTTCTGAGAGACTGCGCTGTCATCGGCTTCCAAGATTTTGCGGTAACACCGTCTATAATGTCTTTGTTATTCTTTACTAATATACATAAATCATTACAAACTCATTTGCTATTAAGGTGGGTGTCATAATGGTATTCCATCACTTAATAAAAAACACAGAGAGGACGGTCTAAAATTAAACCAACGGCAACACTGCCGAGAGAAGAAATTCTTAGCCTTTCCAGACAAGGGTCTTTTCCTGTGGGGGTGACGCTTTGTTAGAAGTTGCCCCCATCTCTATCCCCACGGAAGGGAGATGCCGGGGCAAGCTTCCTCTGGTAGGGAGGGGGGGGGGCTAGCTGTGAGCTGAGAGCAGTATTTAAAAAATAAAGTTGTAATGGGTTTAATTCAACAAAAAAGGGTGTTTCAGGTATATTGGACTCCAGTGCATGTTTATAGGAAGGAATTTGGTAGTTCAGATCAATGCCGGTAATGTAACGCTTGATGATACCTCATGGAGGCATATAATGTGTCTGCCCATCAAAGCAAGCCTAGAGTTGAAGATTAGGGTGATGTTAGCAGGTTCCAGGAACCCTCTTCACTGTGAGATTTTGGGGGTGATCTGTGAGTTTGTTTGGACCTGGGTTGAGAGCCAGTGTAGATGGATGGATAACAGCATGGAGGCTGAGAAGTGAGGTGAGTCAGGAACTGGTAGCATATATATATAATGGTAGTAATGGTTTTACTGTGTATTTTTGTAACATTTTTTGCTGTTGTGCTTTTCTGTATATATATGCATATTAAGCAATATAGAAATGGTCTAAATTAAAAATACAGTAATAGGAAAATACGAATGTGTCCTGTGGTGTCTTCTTTTTGGTCAGAAATTGTTGTTCGTATTAACTTTGTTTTGGAAAAATCCCTGATATTTGCAGATGTTCTCACACTTTTAAATTATATTCCTGTGATGTGGAGACTAACAGATGGACAACGTAAGTGGATCCTGTGAGCCCTTATACAGTAATTGCAAAGATACTTCATCCTCGGATGAAGAAATTTAATAAATAAATGAATAAATGGTGGTGGTAGTAGTAGTAGTAGTAGTAGTAGTAGTAGTAGTAATAACAATAATAATAATAATAATAATAATATGTCACACGCTGAATTCAGAATCCTGAACCCTGGCCAACCAATTTACCATTTAAACATCAAAACAGTGGAGCATGTTTCAGTCTAAGGCTGCTTATCCCTTCCACTGCCCCCAACCTCTATTTTGCGGCTGTAACATGCATCTATTTTGATTTCCCCTTTTGCCCAGCAGAAGTATAAAATGTCTCTAGTAATCTCCTCAAATTAAAGGAACATGTGAATGTTTGAATTAATCTTAAAATGAGACAGATGATTATTTCATTTTAGTCATTTAAATCAATTATGCCCTATTAGAATAGGAACAGAAGAATAGATTAGAAGGCCATGCGTAGCAATCTGTTTGCATTTAACTGTGGTTGAATTCCCCCCCCCCCAACAGCTTCTTCTAATATCTCTCCTTTGTGATGTTTTAATGGATGCCAATTGGCTCTGCTGGGATGGAAATATACCACAATAGTTTGTTCATTGCATTAAAATCTTGGGTATATTGTTTCCTTCTCTGTACCCAACACTGCACGGTTTTATGTGAAATTGGTTCAGTGCACACCGTAACTAATCAGATTTGTCTGGAGACAATCACCGCATCTTGTACAAATGTTTACAATAAATATATATGAGTTGACTGATGCTATCTTGCTATCCATCTCCAGAGACTTGTGAACTGATTCAAAATCAGCCCATTTTTTTGTTTTGTTTATAAGGAAGGGGTCTTTTTATGCTGTTTCTAATAATTTGATTGAATAAAATCTTTGCTACTTAATTTCATGATTCTGTGCAACACTTGGGAGGCAGCCTAAGGGGACTTGTGTAAAACTGAAATCTGTTTTTATGGGGATAGTATTAGTGCATGGATTGTGCCTATGAAGACTGGCTTACCAGTAAATCTCAGCCAACACAGGAATCCTCTTTAGGGCAGTAGTCATATTAGCCTCAGCTCCCCTTCTGTAAATATAGAAATAGTATAGAATCATAGAGTTGGAAGAGACCACAAGGGCCATCCAGTCCAACCCCCTGCCAAGCAGGAAACACCACCAAAGCATTCCTGACAGATGGCTGTCAAGCCTCTGCTTAAAGACCTCCAAAGAAGGAGACTCCACCATACTCCTTGGTAGCAAATTCCTTTTTTTTTTTATAAGAATTTATTGACATTTTTACTTATAACAACATACAACCTTAACCACACCTACATTTATACACATACAAAACAAATACAATTACACATCTTATACAAAAATTGCCATGATTTTTCTTCTTAATTAGACATCTACAAAAAAAAATTTCTTTTTCCAATCTTGACAGTTGACTTCCCCTGCCTTTTCACCTTCGAGTTTATATCCATAATCTACTTTTTAACCTCTTCATTTAAAAAAAAAATTAAACTTAATTATATATATAAAGTAAAACATTCATCTTAATCTTCATCTTAGTCTTAATCATCTTAATCTATAAACTTAAACCACTTAAAATGACTTCATTTATACTACATCCTTATAAGTCCTCACAAATCATCCTCATCAAATCTATCTCTTCTATCCTTTGAACTGCTGCTGATAACATAAAAACTTGAAATATCTCTTTTCATATTCAAACAAATAATAAAACAAACTATTGTTGACAGTGTTCACCCTCCGATTTCAAAATACCATAACAGATTGCTTTAGATTTTACTTAATACTTCACCCCACACCCCCTCTGTCCATTCTTCTTCTCCTGATGGCATCAGCACTGAACTTCCATGCAACTTCCCTCTCCCAACGTCCACAGATCCAGGCACAGTCCAAAGCTCTCCTTGCCACGAGCTCCGAGGTATCCAACTCTCCCTCTCTCAGCTTCTCCGGTTCTTTGTAACATTCCTTTTCTTCTTGTAAATACCTTAATTCTCTGTCCCTGGCCCCCGAGCTCACACCTCGGGGACTGGATATAGCAAATCTTAACATCGCCTTGGGGCTGCCACCCCCAACAAGCGAATTTCTTCTCCGAAGTAGCTCATTCATTTCTTCCCATCTTTCCATCCATCCTCTCAGCTCTTTGACAAGATTTCCTTCCAAAGTGTCAAAAGTTTTGTTAGCCTCCTCTGTGGGCAGTTGGTTCCATTTCAGACCCCCACACAAGACTTTGACTTTTCTGTAAATTAGTTCCACCTTCAAGGCAGTGAGCCTTTGTTCATCTGTTAGTCCAGAGTTCAATACCAGTTCAAGGACGAAACCCAGCATACTGGCAGAGGAGGAGGAAGTGGGTATCATATTTCTTCTCCTGTCTCTTTGTTCGTCGCCATTTTCCTAAGCTGGAGCGCAAACACCGCAACTTTAAATAGAGATATTTTCCGCTAGTTAGCTTCCCAAGAAAAAAGTTTGCCAGTCTCATGTATCGATTTTAGATACTTTATAACCAGTTCTGTGGCAGCAATCCCTCAAATTGGTTAATTTCTTAGGCTCGAAGGGAGGGAGGCAGGCTGCCTTTCTCCTTCCCCCCGGATCGTTCCAAAAACACGATTTCTGCCAAGATTATTTACTCACGACCACCGGGTTCCTTTAGCTCCATTCTTCACAGGTAGAACTTGGACGCTCACCGCGGGCTTTGCCGCCGCATTTGCATCCCGGTTGGGGCATATCCCCGTAAGCCCGGCTCCGTTGTCCCTTCACCCCCACTCCCCCTTTACAGGGGGGTAGGGGAAGGGTTCGGAGCCTCCGCGGGCACAGCCGGGGAGCCCAGGGTGCGGGACGCTCTTCCCGCACCCCAACCGGAGCCGCGCGCTGCGGTAGCGCGGCTCCTAACCCCCGGGATGGATCGGGCGCCTCGCAGCCGAGGCAGCCCCGACCACCCGCTATGGCGTCGCCAGCCGGAAGTCCTTGGTAGCAAATTCCACTGCCGAACAGCTCTTACTGTCAGGAAGTTCTTCCTAATGTTTGGTGGAATCTTCTTTCTTGTAGTTTGAATCCATTGCTCTGTGTCCGCTTCTCTGGAGCAGCAGAAAACAACCTTTCACCCTCCTCTATATGACATCCTTTGATATATTTGAACATGGCTATCATATCACCCCTTAACCTTCTCTTCTTCAGGCTAAACATACCCAGCTCCCTAAGCCGTTCCTCAGATACCAGATTTAAGACATAATGGCTATGCTCTGTCTCCATGGTTGGAACCAGATGTCATAGAATCATAGATTTGTAGAGTTGGAAGGTACCCCTAGAGTCATCTAGTCCAACCCCCTTCAATGCAGGAATCCCAGCTAAAGCATCCATGACAGATGGCCATCCAACCTATGCTTAAAAATCTCCAGGGAAGGACAGTCCACCACCTCCCAAGGGAGTCCATTCCACTGTCAAACAGTGCTTACTGTCAGAATGTTCTTCCTGATGTTTAGCCAGAATTGCCTTTCTTGCAACTTGAATCCATTGGTTCTGAATCCTACCACCCCCCTGAGCATGATAAAACAAGCTTGCTCCATCTTCCACGTGGCAGCCCTTCTGATTTGCAGTTCCTGGAAACTGCAGGAGGGGAAAGTACTCTTGTGCTCAGGCCCTGCTTGAGGATTTCCTACAGGCATCTGGCTGGACACTGTGAGAACAGGATGCTTGACTAAATGAACCCCTGGCCTGATCCAACAGACTCTTCTTTGGCGATCACTCATAGCTGAGTAAGATCGTCTTCCATAAACATGGTTTTAACAGTGACTCCGTAAGTGACTGTGGAGGCCAATTCCGGATCCACACGTCCTTCCACAGTGGGGGCATAGGTTTCCCGGTGGGAGTTGATCACAGTGAGAGTTTGCCAAACGTGCTTTCCTCTTAGCACTTTCTCCCTTTCGTCCTGAGTCTGAGTATCTTCAAAGCCTATGACACCTTTGGTAAAGGCTGTTCTCCAGTTGTAGCACTCGCAGGCCAGTGTTTCTCAGTTGTTGGTGTTTATAGTACATTTTTTTAAGATTTGCCTTGAGAGAATCTTTAAACTTATTTGTTGACTACCAGCATTATGCTTTCCATTTTAAAGTTCAGAATAGAGTACAGTGGTACCTCGGTTTAAGAACAGTCCGGTTTAAGAACGATTCAGTTTACTAACTCCACAAAACCGGAAATAGTGTCCTGGTTTGTGAACTTTACCTCAGTCTAAGAATGGAATCCGAATGGTGGAAGGGCTCCAGCGGTGGGAGGCCTCATTAGGGAAAGCGTGCCTCGGTTTAAGAATGGTTTCAGTTTAAGAACAGACTTCTGGAACAGATGAAGTAAACCGAGGTACCACTGTAGTTGCTTTGGAGGACGATAATCGGGCATCCGATCAACATGACCAGTCCAATGAAATTGATGTTGAAGAATCATTGCTTTGACACTGGTGATCTTTGCTTTCTCTTTCTTTCTCTCTCTTCCTTCTGGTATGGTGTTCTGTACATAGTATGCTTAGTGCTAAAGTTTAGTCTTGTTATGAGTTTATAAGTTTTGTAAGTGCTGCAACTGGATTTTTTATGGACTATGCCAATCCTGAATGTACTGGATTTGTGACCATTAAGCTACATTTTCCTTCAGCAAGGTCTTGGGCAAGGACCTCAATGCAATCGGGTTTCTGATCTGTTGTCAACCTCAATTCAATATCAGTTCAATGCAACCTGTAGCTAACCTTAGCTCAGTGGAAAAACAGCAATTTGATAGGAATCTAGCAATCCTGAATTTAGAAATCTGGGAGTCAGTAGGTCTGTACATATTGCTGAAAGGCTGTCCTGGGTAAACAGGTGGTGTTATCAGTTTATGATCTATGGATCAAAAGACAATGACACATTTTATGGCCCATGAAAGCACATCACTTGAAAAGCTGACCGGGGTGATGTTTGTAATATCCTGGTGTGTGGGCTTGATATCATTTCTGTTCTCAGTGTGGAAAGAGATATGGAAATGTCTTAAATAAAATAAGCCCGGTTCTTATAGTGTGCAGGGAGCAGGGTTTTGTCTCTTCACTTCCCCCTAGAAATGGGTGTCAATTTGGATTCTCCTGGTTTCTCTCTATCTTTTTTTCTTGGAAGGTTGCCTATGAGGCCTATGAGGCAGGGAAGCAGAAATAAAAATTAGCATAGGACAAAAGTGCACCATTAGCAAAGGTCAAAAGTTCCCCAACATTTGTTTAATTCTATCTGCGTTTGCTTGTGATTTTTACATAGCATAAGATTCAAAGCAGACGGTTTTACTCATTCTTGTATCTATAGATTATTTCTCCAGTGTGAGTGGTTCCTAGGTCTTGTAAATAGCTTTAAACACACACACACACACACACACACACCCTCTGATTTGCTTGTAAAAGTATGAACATCATTAAATCAGGTATAAATAAAAAGATATGTTATTGGAAAAATGAAAGGGCATCTACAAAGGCAGAAAGTAACCGCTCTGAATGTTGTTTTTTAGATCAGATCCAACCAAAATGCAATATATTTTAATGAACATACATATTTTGTAATCATCCACAAGTTAAAAGCAGGAATACGGCAATAAAAGTCTTTAAACAATCCCCCACATCCTTTGATTTATTGCCTAGTGATTTTTTTAATGGTGCAAGTTCAAGACTTGTTTGACTGTAAGTGCTTCAAGGATTTTTACAGCCGAAATCTTTCATATATTTTTCATAATTTCAAATAAAGATCTAGAATCAGCAATGACCTGGAAGTTGCCTTTCTTTCTTGGATCTTCCTACAATTCATATACAAACCCCCACAGAATATTTGATGCTTTATGACTCAATAGCTATGAAATACTTTAGGTCACGATGCCATATTGTTCAGTTTGGGAAAGAACACATTATTTCCCATCATCTTTAAAAGAAACCTGAATTTTTACATCTTCATGGGAAAGTAGCCAAGAGAGGAAAATAATCTAAGCACATTCTATTCCTGTTCACAGCAACAATGTTTGTGAAGCAAATTATACAGAGTTTACTGAGCTGGGAACATTTTGAAATGTTTGAGTATTTAGCAGTTCAACATTGTTTCACACACAGAGAGGTATCTTCTTCATTGATTTCTCCTCTCTTTATTCTGATTTTGCTCACCTATTTTAGCAATGTAGAAGAGGGGTGTATAACTGGCCATGCACAAATCTGTCATAATTTTGTAGAAGACAAAAAGGACAGGGCTTTCCCCCCGTAACTGAGAAGATTGGCTGTTATGAGCGGAAGAAGCTTGTGTGCATTATAAACAAGGTTTAGATGACATATTGCAACAGGGAGGAATAATATAATTGTTAAGAAATGGGTGTTCTGTGCTGCAGAACACTTGTAACTCATGTACAGCATCAATCCCAAAATAAAACTATCTAAAAAAAATCCTACTCTAATGTGATATTTTTGGGTGTGTGTGTGTGTGTGCTTGTTTCTTCCACCTGACTTTGCCTTCTTCATCAAATGGCTCATTACCACTCATACTCCCCACAGAGAGGGAGAGAGCTTTTTCTGCCCTTGGTGGGACAAATATTTTAGCAATGGTGGCTGTAATGAAGAGTCTGAGGCAGTGATGTTTGTTTATTCACCTATAAATCAGGGGTAGTTGCTGCATGACTAATTAATAATAATAATACTTTTTTTTATTTATACCCCGCCCTTCCCGGTTTAAAAACTGGGCTCAGGGCAGCTAACAGCAAATATAAAACATTGATTAAAATGCGACTTAAAAACAGCATAAAACAGCACAGAATACAACATAAAATGCAGCATCAATATCAATAAAATTCTAAAATTCAGGGGTCATTTTTGGAGGGGGGGGGAAACCCAGTCAGTAGACATCGAATGATCACTGGGGCTAATTGCCTACTAGGGCCAGCAAGGAGGTGTGTGAATAAGAATTTAAATGTGGGGTCCCAGAAAGGGTTTCTTCATAGAAGAATAGAGGATCAGGCTGATTCAAATTGAAGGCCAGGTGGAATAGCTCTGTCTTACAGGCCCTGCGGAAGGAGATCAAGTCCTGCAGGGCCCTAGTCTTGTGGGACAAAGCATTCCACCAGGTCGGAGCCATCACTGAAAAAGCCCTGGCCCTGGTGGAGGATAAGACTAGCCCTGGCCCTGGCTTGCTTAGGGCCTGGGACCTTTAAACTATTATTATTCATGGATCCTCTGGGTCCTCTGCGGGACATACCAGGAGAGGCGGTCCCATAAGTACGAGGGTCCTAGGCCGCATAAGACAAATACACTGAAAGGTGAGTGGAGTGGAACCTCCCCCCCCCCACCGCTACATTGGCCGTTTTTGACCAAAGGTTGAGTGGAGTAGAACCCTTCTCCCTACTTTTTCTCCCCATGCTGCAATGTTTTGGGTACTTTTCTTCCAGCCCAGTTCACAACCAGCTGTGGCACTGGACTGAGATGAGACAGGTGCCGCAGGTGATGGTGTGTAGAGAGATAAGACATGATAGAGGGGAAGGATTCATCAACCCTGACCCATAGACACCTCATGAAGGGCTGTAGCTCAGTGGTATAGCATTTGCTTTGCACAGAGAAGGTGCCATGTTCAATCCCCAGTATCTCCAGGATGGTTTGGGAGAGACCCTCTATCTGAAAACCCGAGAGATCTGCTGCCAATCAATTCAAATCTAGGTAGACCAATGGTCTGACTTAGTCTAAGATAGTGTGCTATGTTCTTGTGGGGGGGAAATCACTCCCATTCTGTTTTATGTTTATGCATAACTGTGACAAACATGTCTGGCTAGGCCCTTTGTTGGTTGCTAGTTAAGTTTTGAAAGCTGTAAATTCAAGTTCCTTGGGATATATACATTGGTGATTGCAGGATGTTAGGAAATACAAGGATTCCACCCACCTCTCCTCAAATAAAAAGATGTCAATTTAATGGCAAAGGATCTGGAAACAGATGTTTCATGCAAAGAATGGAGGCTGTGTCATTCCTTTAAGGCTTTCAAATTCACTTCTTGTCAGATGGGTTGGTTAAGAGAGAAAATGAATGAGCTGTGCTAAGTTTTATTACTCCACCTTCTGATGTGGGAACCCTTTGCTCTAGGAAGAATCCTGAGCATTGCTCAACTGACTGAGGCATTCCTGCTGCAATATTATTTAGAAAGTGTTTAGGGATTAAAGTATGGTAATATATTTGTGTTTTGAAGCACACTCATATAAGAGGGGGATCGGGAAGATTGTTACCTACAGGTAGTCACAGCCAATTGAATAAAATCATTAAGAAAAGCAGAAATGAGGAACCTGCGATGCTCTGGAAGTTGTTGGACTACAATTCCCATCATCCGTAGTCATGCTGGCTGGGGCTGACAGGAATTGGAGTCCAACATCTGGAGGGCTACAGGTTTTTCATCCCTGATTTAAAAGAAGGAGGCATTGCCATAAGTGGATCAGTGTGTTTGGCTTGATGAGTCAATGTATGGGTATTAGTATTAATGAAAAATAAGCTTCCATCTTGGAGTTCACCTACTAATCCCTATACACTGACATCATATAGAATATGGGGGGAATGGGCAAAGGTTTTAGCCCCAGGATTGTCACCTATAATTCCGATGCAACATCCTTTATTTCAAAATAATTTATTTTTTTAAAAAAATGTGAGGGTATGGAAGAACACCATTTATATTATTTGAAAGATTATTATAGAAAGGGACAACTTCTTACATTAGCAGAGATGCAAGTACGTTTAGAAAATAATCAATTTTCCGTCGTTCCGGTTTTTGCCGCGACCGAGACGGGTGCGCTTTGCGAGCTCTTGGAGGCTCGAGCGGTTGCTGAGGGCTATTGGGGCGACGTGAAGGCTACACGACCCCAAAAAAAGCACTGGGGGTGACTCAGTGCTGAAGAGGTTCCAGCAGCGCAGAGAAGGATTTCCCCTTTTCTCTATCGACAAACGGTGGAGGAGAGGAGTCCAAGCGCAAGGAGAGAACCAACCCTCAACAAGAAGCCTAAGACCCGGAACGGTAGATTGCGGTAAAGATTTCCAGTTTTAGACTCTATAAAATACTGCTTTGGCAGTGAGGTAAAAGGCACGCCACTCCAAAGATAAGGGAGAGAAATGACCCTCCCCCCCCTCGAATTACAAGCAAAATAAAGCAAAGTAAAGTAAAGCAAAGCTGAGTGGGGAAAACACCAGCAGAACTGGAGGGGACAAAAACTGGAGGGGCAGGAGAAATAACCCATAGGAACTGCAAAATACAAGATCCAAAACGCAGAATAACTGGAAAAAAATAAGCCAAGCAGAAAAGAACTAGATCGATAATTGAAAGAGACTAACAGAGAAGTATAGCGGAGTTTGTGCTCTTTGTGGAGACGCTAGCACAGCAGTTTAATTCAAGATTCATCTAAACTTTGAATTGATTTGGTTACGCTATTTACAGACTTTTATGCATAGCCTTTGTTATTGAACTGGGAAATAAAGGAGAGATATTAAAAGGAAAAATCGTTACATTTGAATGACCTGAAGAAGGAAGGATTTGGGTATCAGGAAATCAGGTAATCAATTTTCCTGGCTGCTAGAATATATATTGAGATCATTTCTTACAAATACACAAATTAAAAATGAAACTACAAGGAAACTAACATAATATGAAAAGATAGTAATAAGAGATAGTATAATGACTAAGGGATTGATTTCCCTTTTATACAAAACCAATTGAGAACCAATTTTGCCCCCAACAAAAATCTAAATTGCTGGTGGGAATTAAATTGGACTATAAACATTGAAGAGGATAAATGGAACTATTTATGGACAAAAACACTATATAGGGAGTGTTCACTAAAAATTGTACATGGATGGTATTTAACACCAAAGCCCAATGGCTCTCCTTTATGTTGGAGAGGATGTCAAATTATAGGTACATACCAACATATGTGGTGGGAATGTCTAGAAATCAAATGATTTTGGAAGGAAGTTTTTAAAGAGGTACCTCAGATTACAGCTCAAACAATCCCAGTAATCCCAGCATTAGCCTTACTTAATTTATATACTTCACATATGGATTAAGTAAGAAGTAAGGCATTAGTAATACATTTATTAACAGCTAGACCGCTAGTAGACATAACTATGGAAACCTCGCAATTAATAAATACTTATCGGTGGTATAATATCGTCTGGCAAACAGCCATAATGGAAAAGCTGTGGCAAAAATTGAAGGTGGCAAGGGGAAAGAGAAAACAATATAATTTTTAGATGGCACAGTGTGGTCTTTATTAAATATACGAATGAAACAACACGTGGATGGGAAATATGGGCAGCGACTGTTTTAGGCGTAACCACACATCACACTTACCCTGGAAGTGAACCAAAAACGTCACAAAAGGGGGCAGAACGGGGCAGGGCGGAGGCAGAACAGGATGTTTGCAGGCTTTTTCAATGGGTGTTCCAATTATACATGCTTTCACGCAAGCATGCCATGACCCGGAACGCAGCCCCTGTGCAAACAGGGAATTGCCTGTACCTACAACATCTTTTGCAATATGGCATAGAATAGCAGGCGCTACTCATTAGCTCTTCCTACTAGTCTGTATTTTCCAAGTTGATTTATTGAAGAACTCATTCTACTGGTTTACTGTAATCACCTCATTATTAAGTATTGTAAAATAATATGTTTAGTATTTCATCCCCTTAGTGACCTGTTTTTTTGTGTTAGTCATGCCATATTTTGTTATTTATGTGTGTGCAATTTTGTAAAAAGAAAATATTTTTATATATGCATATGCACACACACACACACACACACACACACACACCCTGATACACTGTTGCTGTTGCTTCTGATGAAGGAAGCCATTAAACTGTGTATTTGACTTGTTTTTAGATCTCTCAAAGGCAAAGTAGTAGTTGGTTTACCACATAATTTTCAGTGGCCATTGACATTTGCTTAATTACTCTCTCGCGTGTCTAAATACAAACTTTTTGTACCGGGCTGAACTTTTAAAATATAAATCGTGAATGCGAAGCAACAAGTGAGCATAGTATTTCAGCAAAATTAAAGGTGTGGAGGCCTGGTGAGATTTTCAACCCCAAATTAATCATAGACTTTAGCAGAAGAGCAAAGGACAAAGAATTCAGTAATGGATCTGTTTCTTGTTTGATGAGAGTCTACTGCCACAACTAATAGAGAGCATGTTGTCTACACATAAAGCAGAAATGCTAAAGACTCCTTTTACGTTCAAGCTTCCTCAGCCACCTACCTCAGAGTAGCTCTACCGCACATAATGTGATTGCTCTAGAGTAGCATTTGGGAGGCGGTGGTTTTGGTGAATCAGGTTACTTTAGAGCCATCTGTGCTATCTCCCCGCAAATTCTTACACTGTAGATAGCTGTTTCTGAATCCTCCCAGACTTCCATTGCGCCTGCTGTCATGTCATTTTGGAGACGAGTACCATGGAAAGAGGGAGACATGATATAAGGCAGGGGTCATCATCTTGGGAGTGATAAATGGTGGAAATGCAAGAAATGCAATCACCAATGGATAGCTAGAGGAAGTGTTAACTTTCTCCCCTTGGAATGGTGCTTTTAAACAAACTAGACTCATGATAGTTAAAAAGACTTTTAGCAGCTGATGTGATATCATGATCATGGCTGCGTACATACCATACACTGAAAACACATTTCCTCCCCAATGAATCCTGCTAACTGTGGTTAACCCTGCACACAGCTACAGTTCCCAGCAACCTTAACAAACTTCTGGGAGGAATTTGATGCCATGCTAAGGCAATTTGTTCCACCAGGAGAAACATTTTGCGGTTTGGTTTTTTTCATTTTTCATATTTTCATTTGTATTTATACTTTTCAAATTTATACATTTCATTAGTTTTACAATCCATTTATCATTTCAAAATTTGACTTCCTTCCCCCTCTTTCTGCGGTTCCTTAAATTTATTTTAATATCCAAATTCATTTAACTTGCTCATTTAGTTATCTACTATAAATATATACTATTGTAAAACTGCAGGTTATTACAATAATCCTGTAAATGTTTACAATTTATCTGTAAATATTCAATAAACCATTTCCATTCTTTTATTAAAAGTTTGTTGTCTTGATTTCTTATTCTTCCAGTAAGTTTCGCCATTTCTGCATACTCCATATGTTTTTGTATCCATTCTTCCTTTACTGGGACTCAGGGCAAGCATTTTCACTCGCCAGATGGAACAATCGTCTTCTCCGCCCCCCCTCACCCCACCATGTGCTATTCTGGGGGTTCTCACAAGCCCCTCAGAACCACACAGGGTGAGGATAAAATGTTGTGAACCGCCCTGAGATCTAAGGATGAAGGGAGTATAAAAATTTAATTAATAAATAAATAAATAAATAAATAAATAAATAAATAAATAATAATAATAATAATAGATAAATAAAATGGGTAGAATGAGAACCATGTACCCCTTGAGCTCCTTGGAGGAAAGGTGGGATATAAATGCAAACAAACAAACAACAACAACAACAACTCTCAGTGGTGGGGGAAATGTGGGAGTTGGACCAGATGCTCCTCAGAGTTGCTTCCAACTCTGTTGTTGTTCAGTTGTTCAGTCGTGTCCGACTCTTCGTGACCCCATGGACCAGAGCACGCCAGGCACGCCTATCCTTCACTGCCTCTCGCAGTTTGGCCAAACTCATGTTAGTAGCTTCGTGAACACTGTCCAACCATCTCATCCTCTGTCGTCCCCTTCTCCTTGTGCCCTCCAACTTTCCCAACATCAGGGTCTTTTCCAGGGAGTCTTCCCTTCTCATGAGGTGGCCAAAGTACTGGAGCCTCAACTTTAGGATCTGCACTCAGGGCTGATTTCTTTAAGAATGGATAGGTTTGATCTTCTTGCAGTCCATGGGACTCTCAAGAGTCTCCTCCAGCACCATAATTCAAAAGCATCAATTCTTCGGCGATCAGCCTTCTTTATGGTCCAGCTCTCACTTCCGTACATTACTACTGGGAAAACCATAGCTTTAACTATACGGACCTTTGTCGGCAGGGTGATGTCTTTGCTTTTTAAGATGCTGTCTAGGTTTGTCATTGCTTTTCTCCCAAGAAGCAGGCGTCTTCTAATTTCGTGACTGCTGTCACCATCTGCAGTGATCATGGAACCCAAGAAAGTGAAATCTCTCACTGCCTCCATTTCTTCCCCTTCTATTTGCCAGATGGTGATGGGACCAGTGGCCATGATCTTAGTTTTTTTGATGTTGAGCTTCAGACCATATTTTGCACTCTCCTCTTTCACCCTCATTAAAAGGTTCTTTAATTCCTCCTCACTTTCTGCCATCAAGGTTGTATCATCAGCGTATCTGAGGTTGTTGATATTTTTCCCGGCAATCTTAATTCCAGTCATGAGGTTGTTGATATTTAATTCCAGTCATGAGGTTGTTGATATTTTTTCCGGCAATCTTAATTCCAGTGATCATGGATCACAGCCTTGTCGTGGCGAAGGGGCTTGAATTACTCAGGGAAGCTATGGACAGGTCAAGATGGACAGGTCATAGTGGAGAGTTTGGACCAAATGTGATCCACCTGGAGAAGGAACTGGCAAGCCACTCCAGTATCCCTGCCAAGAAAACTCCATGGACAAAGACAACAGGCTTCCAACTGTACAGTTCTATAATTCTATGATCCATAAGATATCTGCATGCCTGAGACTTTCACTTCTTGAACAATCAGTCCATCAACCATTGTGTTGCTTAATCTCCATTCTGTTCAAATGAGAAGATTCTCAGTTTAAATGGAGAATTGAACTTTGATATATTTTTAAATCCACGTGGCTTTTCCTTTCTTTTACCCCTCCACCTTTTTCACTTTAAACTCACAGCGCAGATATCCTTCCTGTTGCTTGTCCTTTGCAACACAGGTGTATTATGTTTTGTTTCACACACACACACACACACACACACACACACAAAAGATGTAATGGTGCTGATGGTCTTTATGCCGTACGCTGCTTAGAGATGTTTAAAATATCGAGCGCTTTCTATAAGCATTTAAAATAAAGGCATATAGCTACTTTGGCAAGTTTCTTTCCTTTTATATCGCCGCTCCCCCGATGCAAACGCTTTTCTCATGGTTTTGCCTTATCCCACATGCAGAGAAATGCTGCAAGTTTTTCTCAGGCGGGAAAGGCTGTCGGAGCCGTTTCTCTGAAATCTGAACTCGCCCCCACCCGCTAGGGGCCCTTTTGCTAACTCCTTGTTAATCGCATGTGAAGGATCTTGCATTGGCCTTTGTGAGCAAAAGAATGAGCAGCGAGGAGGAGAGCCTCTGCTCTCCCATATCAGTGGACTGGAAAACAGGTTTAGCCCAAAGTCTGCAGAAAGCAAGCCACGGTGTCAGCTGTCCGTCTGTCGAGCATCTGTCTAGAGATGAGGGCTTGCTTCATTGCCGTTGGATATATAAGTCATGCAGCCCGGTGCCTTAGGTTACCATTGTAATGGAGCACATCCTCGACAGCTGAGGCTGTTCTCTGTTGCTCGTTCAGCAGGCCAGAGCTGCTTTAGCTGGAGAGCTCTGGGGATTATGGGCTCCAAACAGCTGTCTGCGGCAACCTCGATTTATTTGCTCTCAATGCGAACTTGCTTTTTTTTGCCAGCTAAATCAAACTTTATCAGACGGTTTTATGGTTGGCCATTAAAATCAAATGTGTTTTGTCGAACAGTAAACACTTTGTTGCCATTAGGAAACGATTATATAAACAAAAGGCATCCACAAGCCCACAATAGGGTGCTGTGCAACAGGGCTGTTGGAATAGAACACGTCTCTTTGCAGAACTGGCCTTGCTCTGGGGAAACGATGTGCCCCAAAACGTGCTGAAAAATGACAAAGGAACTGTTATCCTCCAAATAAATATTAAAACTGTGTGTGTCTATCTACCTGAGCCCAGGTGTGTGTGTGTGCGTGTGTGCGCACACACACACACACACACACACACACACAATGGCAAATAACCCAAACTGATTCATGTTGATGTTCCCATGTAAATGTTGACAATCCCAGATGGATTTTGTGACTCCATATTTTAAACTACCCTGTAGTCCTTGGGTGAAGGGCAGTATAGAGGCTTAATAAATAGAATTAAATGAATTAAAATAAATCTGTGCTTGAGGGCTGGGGGGGGATACTTCATTGCAGATTTGGGGGATGCAGAGAGCTGTACCGGGGACAGAGGAAAGGGAAGGTCTATTTCTTTAGAAGTTTGCTCATGTAATGTTGGATTATAATCCTTAGTTATTAAGCTAGCCATCCCCAAGATGTTTCAGACTGCAACATTTATCATTTCTGGCCTTAGAGACGATGGGCATCGTAGCCCATGATGTATGGGGAAGGCTGCTTTTGTGGCATCAAACTAATGTGGCTACCCCACTGGGAAAGGAAAAAAGGGTTGCTTCGTACAATATGCACATTTGTTCCTTCAAAACTAGGAGTCAGCAAATAGTTGGAATATGCTCGTGCTCAAAGGAATCCTCCTCAGGTCATAAATTTGTTCACGTTAAATGCAAACATCTGAATGGCAAGAGACTATGGAAAGGGATAGACTTTCCACACTTCGTTCTGCTCCATGCCAGCACTATGCATTCCCCATTGGCCAAAGAGGAGAGCAGGCTCATTCCATCAACAACACTCTTTAACCAACCTCTTGCTGCAAATACATAGCATGGGGCTTTGCTCTGGGAAAGAGCTGTAGTAGAATTTAGTGTCCCTCTTCTTTTATTGTGTCCAACCTTAGAAACAAGCCTGTAGAAATGAAGGATCGTGTTCACAATTGATTGAAAGTCACGCTCCTTACTACTCTGGGTTGTAGCCAATGCAGCGCTAAGTTAGAGTCACACAGCAGCCTATTTATTCTGCTGGTGAAATGTTCTGTGCCAGTGGAATGTTGCTGCACAAGCGAATGCACAACCACATCGCTAGTAATTGTGTGGCACAATAAATTGTGAAAGGCGTTTCCGCTAGCTCAAATGTTGCAATAAATTCCTCTGTTGCTGAACATCACAGGTCACCCCTCTGCTAGTACATGAGCTGTTCCACTAGCAGGCAGAGGAAAAAGGAAGGGTGGAGAATCACTAAAATAATTCCAACAAAATATTAAGGAAAGAAATTCAAGGTGTTTTTTTTCTTTAAGGACCGTATGTTTAAACCAATGTTTATAAGAATGCATATATATGGGGGGAGGGTGCATAAAATTAAAATATTTGTAAAATTAACATACAAAAATGCATTATGTTAGGGAAAACTGCATGCAAACGTGTGTTTATTCGAATGAATTTGCACTAAAATGCTGAGGAATTTTCACGAGGTTCCCCCCCCCCCCCATCAAACTACTGCAGAAATGTGAAGAACTGAATTTAAGACTGGAAAAATGAGAAATTGAGAGAACCAAAATTGACAGCTCCTCCCATCCCTAGTGCTGACAGATACAAGAGAGGAAGGATTGCTCTGGAAAAGACTCCATAACAAGCTAGGAGATCACACAACCTGCCTTGTGCTCCAAGCAAGTTTGGACCTAGATCTGAAACAAACAGCTTGAGCTGAGCTCTGTAAAATGGTTCATTGACAGAACTCTAGAATCTGAATCCCCTCTGAATGATGGGAAGTTTGGATCTTGCAGTCTGACTCCGCAGCGGTGCCAAATTTCATTCAGCGATGACATGCTTTGCAGATCATTTGAAAAGACAGTTGGCACATTCAACATTGAGTCTGAAATAAAAAACGCATTCATATGCTGACCGGGTTTATTGCTCTGGTGGCTGCAGTGAATGAAACCCACTGTGGGGGGGGGGGGGCAAGGCATACCTCTGCCCAAATGCACCATGTCTGGCTTGTAGAAATGTTCGCCCGCATCCTGTGAATCCTGGAACTCTGTACGAAGATTGTCAACTCATGCACAACTGGCAAGGCTACAACCCTCTACCTACTTTTCTGGCAGTAACCTCCGCTGAATTCATTGGGGTTTACTACCGAGTAAAGGTAGGTAGCCGTGTTGGTCTGCCATAGTTAAAAAAAAAAAAATTCCTTCCAGTAGCACCTGAGAGACCAACTAAGTTTGTTCTTGGTATGAGCTTTCGTGTGCATGCACACTGTATCTGAAGAAGTGTGCATGCACACGAAAGCTCATACCAAGAACAAACTTAGTTGGTCTCTCAGGTGCTACTGGAAGGATTTTTTTATTTTTTATTTTTTACTACCGAGTAGACATGCATAAGACTGCACTGTAAGTTTGTGGATGGGATTTGACTCATAAGTCCCGTCAATGGAAGCCCTGTGCAAGGACTTCCATCTGCCTCATGGGGCCTTCCCCATCTCTTCTCTCTGTGCAGCCTTGTGCAATTGGCTAGGGGTGCAGTTCATAGAATCATAGAGTTGGAAGAGACCACAAGGGCCATCTAGTCCAACCCTCTGTCAAGCAGGAAACACCATCAAAGCATTCCTGACAGTTGCGAGAAGGAGGGATCATTCTACTGGCAAGCTGAAGTGCCGGCCCTGATGGCATGAGCACTTTAGTGTGATGTTGAATTCCTCCTTGTGATTGCATTTGGGCAAAGTACCATATTGGCCTGAATATAAGCCTCACTTTCCCCCCAAATTCCGACCGTGAAAAGTTAAAGTGCGGCTTAAATACACAACCTTAAAAAAATTGGCTTTTACGGTATCGCTGCTGAAACACATATGGTAAAATGGAATGGGTTTGAGTGCCTGCGGAATTTTAAGGGAGCGGCTTATATTTGGGTATTGTCTCCCCCCCCTTTGAATTTTAAAGGTGCGGCTTATATTTGGGGCAATACGGTATTTTATGGATGGGTAGCACATAGGAATGAAGCTTTCTTTTTAAAGAAAGGTTGCTGAATTATTAGGCATGCTGCAAACTGAAAAAGGTTCCTTGCTGCCATGTGAGTATGCTAACTAGAATTGGTCTAAAATCATTTGCTAAATTTTGTTCAGCCATTCATTTGGGGAGAGGTAGTAGCCAACTTTGGCTGATTGCCGAAGAATTGATGCTTTTGAATTATTGTGCTGGAGGAAACTCTTGAGAGTCCCATGGATGCAAGAAGATCGAACCTATCCATTCTTAAGGAAATCAGCCCTGAGTGCTCACTGGAAGGACAGATCCTGAAGCTGAGGCTCCAATACTTTGGACACCTCATGAGAAGAGAAGACTCCCTGGAAAAGACCCTGATGTTGGGAAAGATGGAGGGCACAAGGAGAAGGGGACGACAGAGGACGAGATGGTTGGACAGTGTTCTCGAAGCTACCAACATGAGTTTGACCAAACTGTGGGAGGCAGTGGAAGACAGGAGTGCCTGGCGTGCTCTGGTCCATGGGGTCACGAAGAGTCGGACATGACTAAACGACTAAACAACAACAAAGTAGCCAACAATGCCCCAAAGACTGATAATAAGAGAATATTGGTGAAACTTTGGGGAATGGTGGTGGTTGGTACTTAACTTAAATCCATACCTCCACTTTATATTTAAAGCATGAAGTGGTTAAGACCATAGAGTAAGCTGTCCTGCCTGGCTTAGCTAGGTCACACACCCCTCACCTTGGGAGGAAAGTAATGAAGCCTATTGTTTCTCCCTGAGAAGCTTAGCACATAGAGGTCTGAGCTGGTTGCTCCAAATTCAGACCGCTATTCTAGTATTCCTATACCTGTAATTTAGGAATGTTCATGTTTTACTGTACTGCCTGAGTGATGTGTGGGAAAGCACATGAACCTGACCTTTGGAGAGTTTGTAAGCACACCATTTTTAACTTACCAAATGTGCAGTCTTTTTTATCATAGGGGAAGTGGGAAACTTCTGCAGGAACTTGGAAAGGTATATTTTAAAGGACTAACAGTCAGTATTTTCATGCTTTACTTTGCTGCGTGTTTTGTGATTTTAAATCTCTGCTGGGGTTCTCTCACCAAAGAGTACTTGTCCCAAATCTTGGCATCTAGGAATTCTTGTTCGATAGACCTATTTTTTCTTTGCCACCGACACAAAGAATGCTGGCAACTGTGGCTTGTTAATGTTGCTGAGAGTTGTCTGGAGACACCAATTCTCCTCACAAAGCTGGGCCTCAGGTTCCTCAACTCTGTTGTAGATATTGCCGGACTCCCATCAGACCAATTCAGCACAGCTAATAGTCAGGGACAATAGGAGCTGAAATTCTGGAACACCTGGAGGGACTCAGGTTTGCCACCCCTGCTGCAAACCTTACGCAATGTACAAAAATGATCCTTCTATGCTAGGAGTTCTCGAACAGATTTCTGACTGAGCAGTTAAAAGAAAACAAGGCATTGCTAAGTAGCACCAAGAGGGCATTACACCGAGGAAGTAAGCAGTAAATTTATGGTCCTGCTTTGCACAGCTGTACAGGGAGGGAACATGGCTATTAGGAAGAGGAATGCCTCTGTGTGTGTGTGTGTGTGTGTGTGTGTGCAGATGCAGAGGGGAAAGTGGAATAACACTAATAATTAAAATGGTCCTTCCTGGCCACTGAAGCAAAGATTTCTAAGAGAAACCCGACTCCTCAAAGTGCAAGAGGCCACTGATTGAAAATTCTTTCATAAGCAGGAAGTGAGAGAGAAGGAGAGAGAGGGGACTTATAAGGGAAATATGCTCTGTTTATTTTGGATATGGGTCCCAAAAAGCATCCCCCCAAAAAAGAAAACCTGGTGCAAAAAAGCAAAGACAAAGGAAGGAGGAAAAGGAGCGACAAATTATGTGAGAAAAGTACTCTGAGGATTTTGTTTTTCTGAAGATTGGAAGGTTCCATTCCAAATGCAAATCCTTTAGTTGTGCACACTGCTCCAACAAATCCATGGTTCGCTGCTAATTTGGAAGAGAATGGGTGCAAAAATACAGGAGTCCTTTGGTTAAGAGTGCAAGCCTTACTCAGAGGTAATCCCCAGTGAGTTCAATGGGACTTGTGCCCAGGTAAGGGTGTATTATTGGATTGCAGCAGCAAACCAAACTATTTCTTCAGTGATGTACGGTAATCGCCTATTGCAAAGAGCAGCCACCAGCTGTTTGGGTGCTATTCTCTCCCTCCCCAGCCAGAGGCAGCAAGGCTTCCGAATACTAGAAACCACAGGAGAATAATAATAATAATAATAATAATAATAATAATAATAATAATAATAATAAATTATTTATACCCCACCCTCAGCGGCCAGGGCCGGGCTCAGGGTGGCTAACACCAAATATAAATTACAATAAAACGTAACAGCTTTCGTGTGCATGCACACTTCTTCAGATGCACCCAGAAGCTCATACCAAGAACAAACTTAGTTGGTCTCTAAGGTGCTACTGGAAGGAATTTTTTATTCTATTTTGTTTTGACTATGGCAGACCAACACGGCTACCTACCTGTAACTCTTCTGGTTGGGTCCTGTTTGTGGGTTTCCCACCGTCATATAGGTAGCCACTGTGAAAACCAGATGTTGGACTAGATGGCCCATTGGCCTGATCTAACAGGCTCTTCTTGGGTTTTTAAGGCCCAGTGTCAAGGCTGGCTCAGACATAGGTCAGCATTCAAATGCAGAGACGAGCAGGAAGTTTAATTCTTTATTCAAGAAAACAGCAAACAATGCAGAGGAGCCTCAGGGCAGGACCAGCTTCCATAGCACAGTTGTCAGGACTGACAGTTCCTGCTTCCCACTTCCCAATAAGTCCCCTTCTCCTCCATAAGTTGCCCATGTAAACTCTTGCTCATTGTTTAGCCACATGTGTAGCTCTTTGTGTCTTTGGAGATAGGGGGGCAGGGGAGCCTAACACGGTAGGGCAGTCAAGCTCCTGGGAAGCTTCGTGTGCCGAGTCTGAACTGCTTTCTGCCTTTAGCTCTTCTCTCTCACTCATGCCTGTTACTTATTCAGCGACACACCATTGCTCCACCCCTTCATCTTCTGAACTGTCCTCAGTGTCCCATCACCATTCCCCGTGCTCTGAACCTTCCTCCTCTGAAGCGTCCCTAGGGGGTTTGCCAGTTGGTGCCTCCCACCACTCCTCATCATCCAGCCAGTCCCTTGAACCACCCTTCCCTATGCCTTTTCTATGCAACAGGGTTGAAGAACACCACCCCCACCCCCTGCAAACGCGGCTCACTTCATCTTAACTACTGGACAAGCCAGCTGGGGCGAATGAGAGTTGGGAGTCCAACACCATCTGGAGGTTACAGGTAGGTAGCCGTGTTGGTCTGCCATAGTCAAAACAAAATAATAATAATAAAAAATCCTTCCAGTAGCACCTTAGAGACCAACTAAGGTTGTTCACTCTCTCACTATATTTAAGGGTCTGGGGTTTACTACCGAGTAAAGGTAGGTAGCCGTGTTGGTCAGCCATAGTTAAAAAAAAAAAAAATCCTTCCAGTAGCACCTGAGAGACCAACTAAGTTTGTTCTTGGTATGAGCTTTCGTGTGCATGCACACTGTATCTGAAGAAGTGTGCATGCACACGAAAGCTCATACCAAGAACAAACTTAGTTGGTCTCTAAGGTGCTACTGGAAGGATTTTTATTATTTATTATTTTGTTTTGACCATCTGGAGGGGTGCCTTTAATAGTTATTTGATATTTATTTATTTCATAAAATTTATACACCACTTGGTTGTAAAAAACAACAACCTCAAAGCAGTTTACAAAAGTTATAGAGGACAGTCCTCTGTAAATTAGGACACACGACCACCCTACAGGGCCCTTTTCTTTATTGCACTGGAATGGTGATTTTGGTATATATTGCAAAATTATAATAATTATTACTCTGGTATGTAAGAAGCATTGTTTTCTATTCCGCCCTGTCTTCTAATGACTTCAGCAGCCTTAGAAAACTGCAGATCCTGGGATTCTTTGAGGCAAGCCATTGCTGAATCATGCTACTTTAATGCGTAGCGCAGATGGGGCTTAAGACCTTCTCCAAAAGGCCAAACAGAAACCTTTTGTCAACTGATACAAATTTTTGGTTCTTTCCTTTTTTTAAATAAGCCCTCTTCAGGCATTATGAAGATGGCAATGTAAACATATGAAGCAGGGCATTGGGGGATCATAGGAGAAGCATGCCAACTCTGTCTGCCCCATTCATCACTATTGAAGTCACCTTCATATTTGTGGACAACCTTCAGCGGGAAGAAGAAGAAGAAGAAGAAGAGTTTGGATTTGATATCCCGCTTTTCACTACCCAAAGGAGTCTCAAAGCGGCTAACATTCTCCTTTCCCTTCCTCCCCCACAACAAACACTCTGTGAGGTGAGTGGGGCTGAGAGACTTCAAAGAAGTGTGACTAGCCCAAGGTCACCCAGCAGCTGCATGTGGAGGAGTGGGGATGCGAACCCGGTTCCCCAGATTACGAGTCTACCGCTCTTAACCACTACACCACACTGGCTCTCCCATGTATTATAGAAAATCAGGGTGCTTAATAGTTGTTAATTTGGGACCCAAGCAGAGCATTGTCCTCTATTCTCTTAAGAGAGCTACAATTCTCAATACAGTGGTACCTCGACTTACGAGCGTATTTTTCGACTTCCGTATTTTTCGACTTCCGAATGACCTCTGGAAGCGAAGAAATGGCCGCCGCTTCCGAAATTTTCAACTTATGAAGGGAAAGCGGTGGCACGATACCTCGACTTACAAAGTTTTGAATGCGGTTTTTTCGACATACGAATTTTTCCCCCGTTCCGAGATGGCGCCTTCGACTTACGAAGATTTCGACTTACGAGTGCGCCTTCGGAACGGATTACTTTCGTAATTCGAGGTACCACTGTATTACATTGCTCTTTCCCTGGAAGTCACTGCACTTCCAGGATTCTTTGGGGGGAAGCCATGACTGTCTAAAGTGGTATGATATTGCTTTAAGTATATACGGTAGTGCAGATGGGGGCTTAGTTGCTACTGGTGAATACGTGTCTATTTACAAAAAGCTAAGTTAAATTAAGCCTTGGCACGTCAAGCGAATTGCCCTACATTTAATTGGGTTTTGGCTGGAGGGAACAGGAACAGGCGTAGAGGAGCCAATAAACTGTGATTTTGTTTTATATCCAGAGGTTTGCTTTGAATCTGCAGCACATAATATCCCCATACATTTCACTGAGTTTCTGAGGAACTTATTAAACCCCGCAAAGCTGAGTAGCTAGCTTTAGTATGTTCTAAAATTTTGATATCTTGTTTTACTGTTTTCCTCTTCCTTCTAGCAGCCAAGACTTAAGATATACATCATAATGCCTTTGGGCCTTGTTTTCAAACATGCTCTGGACCAGGAGTCTCCTCCTTCTGGACTAATGTCAAGGAAAAACTGGAGACAATTGCTGGCTGTAGGACTGATCCAAAGCCAGCTGAAGTCAGTGGAAAGATTTCCAGTGATGGTTGGGTGGCTTTGGAAGAAAAGTGGAACGGAAGCCTCATTCATTTGCATTTTTAATTTCTGTACCTCACTTCTTTCAAGCGACAGGTGGGTAGCCGTGTTGGTCTGCCATAGTCAAAACAAAATCGAAAATTCTTTCTAGTAGCACCTTAGAGACCAACTGAGTTTGTTCCTGGTATGAGCTTTCGTGTGCATGCACACTTCTTCAGATACACTGAAACAGAAGTCACCAGATCCTTAAATATAGTGGGGGAGTGGGGAGGGAAACTCTGTCATTTTGTCCTTACGAAACTCTGTCATTTTGTCCCTACGAAACTCTGTCATTTTGTCCTTACCCACAACAACTTCAAATTTGGTGAGGACCTGTTCCTTCAGATCAACGGCACAGCAATGGGCACCCGCATGGCCCCACAGTATGCCAACATCTTCATGGCAGATTTAGAACAACGTTTCCTAAATTCCTACCCACTCAAACCTCTCTTGTACCTGCGTTACATTGATGATATTTTTATTATCTGGACACATGGTCAACAGACCCTGGACACCTTCCACAAGACATTCAATGACTTTCACCCCACCATCAACCTAACTATGAACCAATCTATGCAAGAAATACACTTTTTGGACACTACTATAAAAATACAGGATGGACACATAGACACCACCTTATACCGTAAACCAACTGACCGACAAACATATCTACATGCTTCTAGCTACCATCCCAAACATACCAAACAATCCATTGTATATAGCCAGGCCCTACGTTACAGCCGCATCTGTTCCAACTCTACAGACAGAGACTCTCACCTAAGAGATCTACAGCAAACCTTTTTAGAACTAAAATATCCACCTGATGAAGTTAAACAACAGATCGACAGAGCCAGACTGACACCCAGAGAGAACTTGCTGCAAGACAGACCCAAAAAAGAAAATAACAGAACACCACTAGTCATCACATACAGCTCCCAAGTTAAAACAGTACAACGTATCATCAGAGATCTACAACCTCTCCTAGACAATGACAGTTCTCTTTCTCAAGCTCTGGGAGGAAGACCCTTCATCGCATACAAACAGCCACCCAATCTCAAACAGCTCCTCACCCACAATAATACAAAAACAGGACTCAACATGGACACTGATACCAGAGCCTGCAATAAACCCAGATGCCAACTTTGCTGCCACATAAACCCGGATAACACCATTACTGGTCCCAACAACATCAAACACACCATCTCAGGACTATTTAATTGCTCATCTTCCAACATTGTGTATGCAATCAAATGCCAACAGTGCCCTTCAGCTCTCTATATTGGACAAACAGGCCAAACCCTACGCCAAAGGATAAATGGACATAAATCTGATATCAGGAATCACAAGACAGAGAAACCAGTAGGAGAACACTTCAATCTCCCAGGACATTCTATAAAAGATCTCAAAGTAGCTGTCTTAATACAAAGAAATTTCAGAAATAGACTGGAAAGAGAAGTGGCTGAATTGCAACTAATCACCAAACTTAAAACCATGGAGAAACCTGGTTTGAACAAAGACATTGGATTCTTATCTCATTATACATAACAAAGCCATCTTTAGCCATCTCACCCCTTGCATTTCCCTGCAAGACTAACTGCAGCCGTTTAGAGTCGTCAACAGGTTTTCCACACTTATCAGCCTATCACCCATTCCCACCACCCTTCTGAGTAATACCCCTCCCCACTCCCCCACTATATTTAAGGATCTGGTGACTTCTGTTTCAGTGTATCTGAAGAAGTGTGCATGCACACGAAAGCTCATACCAGGAACAAACTCAGTTGGTCTCTAAGGTGCTACTAGAAAGAATTTTCGATTTTGTTCTTTCAAGCGGAAGCTCATAGTGGCTAAGAATAACATGCAAAAGAAATCGAAAAGCATGGTGGAGAGCAGGCCATGCATAGGATGCGTAACAAAAACAAATTTAATGCAAAATGGTGTTGGGGGGGGGAGCCATCAAGCAGACAGCTGCCTGTACTGAACTGAATGGCAGAATGCCTGACAGTTGATTCAGGCCCTTCCTGGTTGTGCAAGGAGGCTCAATACGCTGCACAAGTGCAGTCTAAGTAGCATCACTCCAATAGTATAAATCTGAACAATGTCGGGGGGGGGGATCTTATTTCATAGATTTCTAGCCTACTTTTTGGGACCACTTGCCATCGCAAGGCAGTTTCACAAAAGGAAATTCAACGTACGGTGCCAAAATACACTACAGTGGTACCTCTGGTTACGTACTTAATTCGTTCCAGAGGTCCGTTCTTAACCTGAAACTGTTCTTAACCTGAAGCACCACTTTAGCAAATGGGACCTCCCGCTGCCGCTGCGCCACCAGAGCACAATTTCTGTTCTTATCCTGAAGCAAAGTTCTTAACCTGAAGCATTATTTCTGGGTTAGTGGAGTATGTAACCTGAAGCATATGTAACCTGAAGCGTATGTAACTCGAGGTACTACTGTATACTGCAGGTGTGGGTAGCCTGAGGCCTGGCTCTCAAGATTCTTGATTCTTCTTCGGTGATCACTCGTAGCTGAGTAAGATTGTTTTCCATGAACATGGTCTTAACGGTGAGTCCGTAAGTGACTGTGAACTGGAGGCCAATCAGTGGTGGAGGAAGCTGCTTGGTCACCCGGGGCGGCAAACCTGGGGGCCTGCCGGCGGTGCGTGGTGCTCTGCGGCGCGCAAGCACAGTGTAGCTGCACACGGCGCATGCAACGTGCATCGTACACAGTGACACATGCCTTTGGCCCCTTCAGCATGTGGCCTCTGGAATGTCGTACACAAGGAAATGTGTCTCTCAGGTCACATATGGAGCAATCTTACCCTTCTGAATGTAGGATGCTATGGTCCTTCCAATATATATATATATTTGCCGCACATCAGAGGGAGAAATCTAACTTCATAATCCATACCCTCCAACATTTCTCCAATGGAAATAGGGACGTCCTAAGGACAAGCGGGACATTCCAGGGTCAAATCAGAAACCAGGATTGCCCTTCCCTCTGATGTCAAGAATTCAGGCAGAGGCAGGGGAAGAAACAGGAGGGCACTGAAGAAGATGGTGGCAAGAGGAGGGAGAAGGCTTGGATCTGGTGTGTTCCTGAAATGAAATGAAATATATGGCAGCCTTGGAGCTAACATATGTATTTCCAGAGGGAAGCCGAAAAAGAGGACCCAGCATGTATGGAACTGAGAAGCAAAACCAACAATAGCTGAGGGAGGAATTTGAAGGAAGAACTGGGAGTAGAGGCAAATGGATTAAAGAGGCAAAGAGAGAACAGCAGTCCCTGGAACCATCTCCAAGTACACTTTATATGAGCTGAGAGTTGCTCCTTTGATTGCACAGGGTCACATGAAACGTTAAGTATGTGCAGGAGTATCTCACAGTCAGGGTTGGCTTCAGGTCAGGGACCCTGGGATAAAGTGCCATGGGGTATGTGTGTGTTTGTGTGTATGTGTATGTGGTGTGGCTTCTGTATTAGTGGTTGGGCTTACCTCACAGCAGTTCAGTAAGCAGTGCATGGTGCTTCATTTACATTCCCCACAATATCCCTAAGTAACACTATATTGTGGATAAGCCAAGCTTATCCAGTACTACTTGGGATACTGGAACACTTTTTTTTTAAGGGCATGTATCTGTGGTGGACCCTGCAAAGCTGTTGCCCCCCCCCCCCGATGATACTAGGCGTTGATATCATCCCATCTTCCGATCATGAAAATGAGCACTTTGGAACCCAAATCTCTCCCTGTTGTAGCTGGTTAAAAAAAGAAAGAAATTAAAAAGTCTGAAATATGGAAATGTAAAACAACCCCTACAATGTCCTTGGGGGATCAAAGAATAATTGAGGATGAAGCAGATCCCGAGTTTCATGATGTATTTGTTTACATTGTCTGCTTGTATATATTTTGGAGCTGAGCAAAAGATTTGTGTGATATCAAGGCTTGTGAAAGGAGCAGAAATTGCTTAGATGAACTCCATCTGGATTGTTCACGGTAAAACCATGCTCATGAATTTTACAACATCTTGGGAGATATTTGCATGGAGGGAGTGGTTTTGTGCTTAACAAAAACTTGGGCTTGCTTTGTCGGAAATGGGGATGATGTTGTTACCTGCTCTGGGAGAATAGCTGTCGTCCCCCCCCCTTCTATTCCCAATCTACTTGGGTAGTTTATATGCACAGGAGTTGCATCAAGGTCTCACATGAAGAATTATATCCACAGCCTGACATTAACCCAGCTTCAAATCATCTCTGTTTTAGACATTATTGAGGGCCTTGTTCCCCCTTCCCTTTTATTTCGCCTCTTCCAAATCTAAAACCGAGCATGTGGCATAATATGCTGCAAGCATTGTTACGATACACAGAGGTGAGGTAATTCATGTTATTTTCTGCAATGCAGGCAAGTTCTCTCTCTGGCTGTTTGAATGGCTGAGACAGGAAACTTCCCGCTGGGCTGTGAAGCTGATTACGAAGGGTCAGGCCTGCACTCACCATGACATCATAAAACACGACTGAGATGTGATTTATTTAAGAATCGTCATGCCAATCTAGCCCAGTGTTTTTCAACCACTGTTCCGCGGCACACTAGTGTGCCGCGAGATGTTGCCTGGTGTGCCGTGGGAAAAATTGAAAAATTACTTTATATATAGTCAATATAGGCACAGAGTTAATTTTTTTAACATTTTCTAATGGTGGTGTGCCTCGTGATTTTTTCCATGAAACAAGTGTGCCTTTGCCCAAAAAAGGTTGAAAAACACTGATCTAGCCAATACCTTGGGGGGGGGGGAAGGGAGAATGGAGGAAGGGAAATGAGCCAGTGGGTTCTGAAGAAGAGTTATGTCCTGAGGAACTGGTTACCCATTTGCTACTGGGCCAGCCAAGCTCAAGGTATTTGTGCTACTCCACAAAACACTAAATAACTTGTGTCCAAAGTAAATTGAAAGTTTGATCTGCAGCAGCTATGCACAAACCAGACCCCCACCCCCCACAACAACAGCAACCACAATTTTATTATTTATACAACGCCCATCTGGCTGGGTTTCCCCAGCCACTGGGCAGCTCCCAACATAATAAACCATTAAAAAAAACCTTCCCTATATAGGGCTGCCTTCAGACGTCTTCTAAAGGTTGTACAGTTACTTATCTCCTTGACTCAGGGGTCACATAACTCCATACCCTACGACATTTCTCCAGTGAAGATAGGGGCATCCTAAGGAAAAGTGGGACATTCCAGGATCAAATCAGAAAATGCGACGGCTTCTGTAAATCTGGGAATGTCCCTGGAAAATAGGGAAACTTGGAGGGTCTGACAAACTAGGGGGTGGGAAGCACTGGTGGGCAAGATGTGACCTGCCTGTGTACCACATCACACTCCAGCCTCTCTCAACTGTCAACAGGGAGTAGCCATTCTATCCTGCTGTAGCAGAGGGAGAGGTTGGAAGCAGGTTGGAAGCAGGACCAGTCAATCATCTCTACTAACCTGATAGGAGGAATACTTTAAATAAATGGCTGGTCCGTGTTTTATCCTTGGTCCTATTTGACTCTCAGGACTTTCCCCTGGCTACTCTATCCCTAGGAGTCTTGGTAGACCACAAACTTGACATGAGTCAACAGTGTGATGCAGCAGCTAAAAAAGCCAATGCAATTCTGGACTGCATCAATAGGAGTATAGCGTCTAGATCAAGGGAAGTAATAGTACCACTATATTCTGCTCTGGTCAGACCTCACCTGGAATACTGTGTCCAGTTCTGGGCACCACAGTTCAAGAAGGATACTGACAAGCTGGAACGTGTCCAGAAGAGGGCAACCAACATGGTCAAAGGCCTGGAAACGATGCCTTATGAGGAACGGCTTAGGGAGCTGGGTATGTTTAGCCTGGAGAAGAGAAGGTTAAGGGGTTATATGATAGCCATGTTCAAATATATAAAAGGATGTCATATAGAGGAGGGTGGAAGGTTGTTTTCTGCTGCTCCAGAGAAGCAGACATGGAGCAATGGATTCAAACTACAAGAAAGAATATCCCACCTAAACATTAGGAAGAACTTCCTGACAGTGAGAGCTGTTCGGCAGTGGAATTTGCTACCAAGGAATGTGGTGAAGTCTCCTTCTTTGGAGGTCTTTAAGCAGAGGCTTGACAGCCATCTGTCAGGAATGCTTTGATGGTGTTTCCTGCTTGGCAGGGGGTTGGACTGGATGGCTCTTGGGGGTCTCTTCCAACTCTATGATTCTATGATTCCCTCCTCGTTGACTTTGCCCAAGTCCTTTTTTGCCCGGAAGATGGAGGAGTGTGCACGCGTATACCTTTGACCAGTGCTATTTTTCTAGAAAAAGAGGTGAACACACCCCTCATTCTCTTAGAATGGCAATGGCGTCCACCCGAGAGGTTTTTTAAGTACGTAAGTTCAAGAAGAAGGTAGGTAAGTTCAACGATGTTCCCTGGAGCAACAAGAAAAAACAAAAACTGAGTCAAGAAGTTGTAAGAACTCAGTAAAATCTGATATTGCAAGTTCACTGTATTTTAGATAGCTTCATGGCACGTTGTAAGCAGTTGTCTTACACACACAAACTTGATAAATGGTGAAAGATGGTTTTTGAAGAAAAATATTCATTGTGTGAATAATTGTTGCCTATGTGCTGTACGGGTTGTACTCTCATTTTTAACGGCACAGGTTGTATTTCTTCAGCATTTGACTAGTGCATAGCTAGTATGAAGGAAACCTACCATACAAGGTAAGAGTCGCATGTTGCTTCACACACTTTTGCTTTGTGCTACTTCACCACATGTAACTCCTGGAAGGTTGTGGCTCTCAGGTTGAGAAAGGTTTCCTGTCCCCACTGCAGGCAAATGCCATGTCAAACAGCTGTGTCAAACAGGGAGATCAGCAAACAAGGTGAGCCAGAACTTTTTGATTTTATGCTTGTTTAGTCCTGATTACGATACTAAGTTTGGAAGGATCTCAAATCAATTCAAGATCCAGGTACTCTAGTTAACTAGTTCCAAGTACTGAGCTTCCAAGTAGGGTAAAGGTAAAGGTAAAAGGACCCCTGACCATCAGGTCCAGTCTTGTCCGACTTTGGGGTTGCGGCGCTCATCTCGCTCTATAGGCCAAGGGAGCCGGCGTTTGTCCGCAGACAGCTTCCGGGTCATGTGGCCAGCATGACAAAGCCAGAGCAGCGCACAGAAATGCCGTTTACCTTCCCACTGGGGCGGTCCCTATTTATCTACTTGTACTTTGACATGCTTTTGAACTGCTAGGTGGGCAGAAGCAGGGGCCGAGCAACGGGAGCTCACCCCGTGGCAGGGATTCAAACCGCCAACCTTCTGATCAGCAAGCCCTAGACTCTGTGGTTTAACCCACAGTGCCACCTGGGTCCTTTCCAAGTAGGGTAGGAGAAATAAATCACATACAACCAGTTACCTTACAAAGGTGACTAACAACAACGATGCTAATAAATGGTTTTCAAGTACCTAAAATTAGTAAGTGCTGCAGAAAAACAGACTAGAGGAAAGTTCCACCCTGCTTGCAGGCCCGTAACCCTATGTATTATGCTGCCCTTCAGCAAAAGAAAAGTAACAACACCTCAAAAATCCCCCAAGTTTCCTGATTATTTTTCTATCAGTCACTTTATTACATTACGCACAGGAAATGAATATCCATATCACTTGAAGCAACAAAAAATAATAATCCCCATTTGACTCAGACTGGAACTTGAGCAAGAGAATGAATGTGCAGAGAGATGATGTGAGGCTCAGATTGCTGATAGAGGTCATCTCCATATTCCCATCTAGCTGGTTGTGAAAACATGCTCTCCGTTTGAATAACCTTCAAGTGTTTGAGGGGAGTGGGGACAAGACACACATTTTTCACTGGATAGATTTGCTATTGAAAAATAACCATTGTTTTTCTTGAGAACTCTATGGATTTTGAGAGGCTATCCATGCAGAAGGCCCCAGGTTCCATTCTTGGCTTGGTCCAGAAGCTCTAGCTGGTGCAGAATGGAGCAGCTAGATGGCTGATGGGGCCAGACAACCAACAGCATATGACACCTCTGTTAAAACATCAGCACAGCTGCCAATGCAGACTAGGTTCAAGGTACAAAGCCCTTGGGTCTAGGATAAGGACTACCTGAACCCTTATATGCCAGCTGAGATCTTCTGGAGGAATGCAGTTAGTTGTCCCCTGTGTAACAGAGACCCAGCTAGCCTCAACCAGAAGTTGGGCATTTAATGTTGCAAGTTCCTTGCTATGGGACCCTCTTCCAGCAGAGATTCAGCAAGCAGCCTTGCTTTTGACTTTGAGGCATCTCTTGCAGCTTAGCCAATCACTTCAATCATTGTAAATTTTTAGTGGAGTTTTGTTTTTTAACATTGTACAGTGCCCTGCTGTGCGTTTTCTCCTGATCTGTAGGGTAGGACTTGAACCAATGGCTTCAATTTACAAGAAAGCAGATTCTGGCTGAGAAACTTTATGACGGTAAGAACTGTTAAAGGGGATGTAACTCTACAATTCTATGATTCTAGGAAAATGCTAAAAGATGGCAACAGATGATTATTAAATTGGAAGCTATCTGACACTTTATTGAAAAAGATACCAATATTGAAAATTTGGCAATATGCAGGGAATATTTAGGTTCACATCAAAATGCAAAACAAACCAAATCTCCCCATCCCAACCCAAGAGCTTTTTACTGCTCAGGAAAAAATTGGGAGCACACAACAATATTATTCAAAGTAGCACGGAGTATCATGGTTTTTAAAAATAAAATAAAATAAAACATACAAAAATAAAAATTGGTTATGTATGTTGCTCCAGATGTGAAGGACAGAGGACTAATTGGTTTTTATATATTTGAATAAACCTCCCAAATTGCTAACAGAACTTCTTGGCAGTACACAAAAAGCAAAAGGCTGATTTTTCAAATGTGTCTGCGATGCCCACAACTCTAAAAATAGCCAGAGGCCACCATAGTGAGGAAAATGGGGAACACATCGTATTGAGGCTCTTAAAAAGGACAAGCAAGGATGCATAGACTTTTTTTTAAAAGACTGTTAACATTTTATTTTAAGAAGCATTTATGGCTGTTTAGCATCCTCTCTATCAATCCTTTCCGTATAGAAAACCTCCTGAAAGGCAGATGTGTATAAATCACTGCCACATCCCTGCTAGAAAGTTCTCTAAGCAGTTCCACCCCGTATGTAAACAGAGATTTAAATGAAGCCAGTCATTTGGAGAACTAGTGGGGGCAACTGCCACTACACCAATCATGTCTTAAGTCTTACATTCACAGTACCACTATACAGAGCTGTGCTCAGATAGCTCCTGGAACTGTCAATCCTCTTTCAGGACAGAGAAATTGGGTGGGGTGGTGGGGTGGTGGAGAGATAATTTCACCCAATTTCTCCTTCAAGGAACCTACCCATGTCTAAAGTGATCTGAGGTGAAGCAGGCAAGCCCTGAAGCTTTGTACTGTACCAGCATTGAAATTCAAGGGACTTTTTTTCCCTGGGCAGTTTTGATTCATTTTTGGATTTTTCTCAATTGTCTCCAAGTTGTCCATAAATAGAAAATGCCAGGCAGATGGGAGGTGGAAAAAAGGGAGGTGTCTTGACAGAGTGGTGCATGTTCCGGTTATCTCCCGCTTGGACTACTACAATGCACTCTACGTGGGGCTACCTTTGAAGGTGACTCGGAAACTAAAACTAATCCAGAATGCAGCAGCTAGACTGGTGACTGGGAGTGGCTGCTGGGACCATATAACACAGGTCCTAAAGGATCTTCATTGGCTCCCAGTGCATTTCCAAGCACAATTCAAAGTGTTGGTGCTGACCTTTAAAGCCCTAAACAGCCTTGGCACGGTATACCTGAAGGAGCGTCTCCACACCCATCGCTTAGCCCAGAGACTGAGGTCCTCCTCTGAGGGTCTTCTGCTGGTTCCCTCACTGCAAGAATCGAAGTTACAGGCAACCAGGCACAGGGCCTTCTTGGTAGTGGCACCCTCCCTGTGGAACACCCTCACTTCAAGGAAATAAACAACTATACGACTTTTGGAAGACATCTGAAGGAGCCCTGTTTTGGGAAGTTTTTTTTTAAATATTTTAATATATGCTGTAAGCCATGCAAAGTGGCTGGGGAAACCCAGCCAGATGGGCAGGGAATAATAGTAGTAGTAGTAGTAGTAATAATAATAATAATAATAAGCCAAGAAATGACTTTAAATTATGGTGCGTTTGGGAGGGATGTTGCAGCAACATTTCAGAAGCTGTTGCTTCACTGCTCTATGCTAAGGAGCCAGGATGCTGAAATAATTTGTAGAGTGGGTGGCGGTTGTGTTTTTGCTAGTGTGACCTTAGTCCAATCTAGAGCAATTCTTTCCTATAATTTCATTCTTGGCTTTGTTTTTTAGTCTTTCCATTGTTTGCCATGAGCATTAATTAGTAGATGGGTCACCTTCGTACCAACCCTAGTAGCAATTTATTTAATTTTGGAATTGTTTTTGGGTCTCTGTGTGATTGTACAGTATTTCTGGGTTGTATAAAATGTTAGTCATAAAGGATACCCATTGAAATGAATCAGGGGTGCCAACTTGAATAAAATATCGTGGGGGCCCAGGAAAGCCTTGCCCCACATAATCAGTCACATGATGCAATTCACACATGCTATTTGAATGGGAATGTCCATCAACTTTACTGGGGCTCAGACCCCTCAAATATTTTATTGTTGGGGCCCAAACCCCCACGGCCCCTAGTAGCCAACTCCTATGAAATGAATGGACATGACTAAATAAAGCCCATTATTTTGATGGTTCTACTCTGAATAGAACCATGCAATTCTTTGCGTTTGCCTGTGTTCTTTGTCATTTGCGTGTTGTGTGACTGTGCTACACACTCTCTCTCTGTGTTACAGTGTAAACCAAAGCTCTACATTTGTGTGCATAACTCTTTAATATAATGTCATCCATCCACTCCAAATTAGCTGTGCATTTCATGTCACATTGGTGCAAATGGAGCAGAAAACAGTAAATATTAAAAACAAATATTTGCTATTTAAAACAAAAACAGAACTTCCTAACTGCTTCACCTATTTGTCTGAACTTTGGCAGGCTTCATTTCACCAGATGAGGCTATGTATTATGCCCAAAAATTCAACCCAGTTCTAGAAGGAAATAAAAAAGTCTCCTTGTACAAAACTTGCTGCACTGCAACTATTTGCCTGAAATTTGGCATGCTTTATCCCCTGAGAAGATATCCCTTTGTCTGCAGACACCATCCTATATAAACAAATGTAGTCAAATACTGCCTAGGATTTGGAAAACTGAAGTGATCTGCTTCAGATCCAATTCAAAGCACAATGTCACATTGAGCCTCTGAGTGTAGATGACACTAAGATGGGTTCTAACGCATTTTCTGTGTACATCCCTAATTAAGACGACCTCTCTCAATATTCTCTTAAAACAACAATGAAGAAATCCTAACTTATCAGCACAACTGTTTACATTTCCACAATGTAGATATCCCTGGAATTTTTCCTTTGATAGCAGCCTCTCCAACAGCACTGGCAAGAATTATATTTATGGAGGATAGGAGCTAGAGTCCTCGTAAAGTAAAAGGGGGGGAAAGTGCCTCCTGTCACTGTGAAGTGTAAATCGTGGGTTCTGCTATTTTGGAGGCTGATAGTACTAATTGGACAGTATGGCATGAATGCCGCCGATCCCATGACCCGTGAAGCATAAGAGATTTGGCAAAGTCGCTTTGTTGGATGGCGGTTCCGATGTCTGACTTTTGGCTGTTTGGAACCAGAAGCTCAGAAATGCGGCGGGGACTCCCTGCTCCCTTCCATCCCCATCAATGGGCCGTGCAAGGAAAGCCTGTTTATTGAAATAACAGTAGATAGCTCAATGTCCATCATTCAAAGCGAGCTTTTTATAATAACTGCCCACCCACCCCCACCCCCGTTCTCCTGACCTCCGTGCTCTAATAAACGACAGGGTTTGTTACTCTTTACATACCAGAAGCTGAAGTTAAGAAAGCCACTTTTGCTGACCTGGCACAGCACTCAGCTACACCCCCTCCTGGGAAGCACAAAGTTATTTGCTGACACACAGTTGGATTGTGAAGGTTTCAGCCAGAGCCTCCACGTCAGAGGCGATTTTAGGGTAGCACAACCAGTTGGGCTGCATGGGACGCCTTGTTGCAGGGGGTGCCACGACAAAGCTGTAGAACGGCGCATGAGAGGAGGGGGGGGGCAGATTTTAGTGTCGCACATGGCGCACAGAGCCACCACTGTCCACTGGCTCTAGAGGCTGGAGCTTTCAGTCAAGGCTCCCTTCAATAAGTCTCTCTAAACCTGGACAAGGTGTGATGCTAAGAGCCTTCCCCTCCATTGGTCTTCTGTGGGCCCAAGCAGCTGAACTGTCTAACCTGACATTCTCGGAAGTGTGGTGGGGTATGATGGGATAACATGTCAGCAGAGAATATAGTTCCTTTGGGTTCATACTTACTGTCGTCAGAGCTGAGATGGAGGCAGGTAACTCCAGAAACCTTTAAATAAAAGTGAAACCCAACCCAGACTTCCTTAGCTTTAGTGAATGGTTGCAACATGGACCCCAAGACCACACTATAAAAAATATCTTTAGCCTCTTCTTCTAAGATAGCAGGGCTTGTCTTTGTTGGTTTTGCTGCAGTGAAACTATGAGGGTTCTCTGGAATAGGATCGGGGTGGTCACTTACACAGAGGAAATGCATCACAAACAAAAAGAGGACAGCCCTCTGTTTGAAGATGATGAGAAAGAAGCATAAGAATAGAGAGCAAGTTGCCCATCAACAGTTAACACCTGACCAGGAGACTGAATAGAGGCACAAAGGTTGCCTGGTTCCAGTCCTCCTCACTACAGTGAGATGGATTGTTTTTTCTATTTAAACTATAGTAATTATTTCTAAATTTTCATCTGCACATATAAATTAGCATATGCATATTGTATTCAAATCCGTGATCTCTTTTGTCCTCTTTCTGCTATTGTAAGTGGCCACCCTATGCTGGAAAGTGGGTTGAAATGGGGATACCTTGCTCATGGGAACCTAAGGGTTAAGCACAGACCCATCGTTGAAAAGCCCTCGGCTGCCCATAGATCTCACCCAACAAGACCTCCCTGGTTGTTCTTAGCAGTCTGAAAGGGGAGGCACACACATAGGGAGAGCCTGTCTCTGATACCTCTGAATCTCAGAGATGGGCATGCACAATCTCTTGGCTGCTTTCACCAATAATCCCCTTGGTCCTCCTCTGTCAACTCCTTTGCAACATAATGACCGGTGATTCCATGGAATTGGCTGCAGTTTTTCAAAAGGAAACCAAAGCCTTCTCTCTCATTAGTTTTGCAGGAGGCTGCCTGAAAAGTTGATGATAAATGAAGCAATTAGTCACCAGTCAGTGACTTCAATTGGAAAGGCATAAAAATTGATAACAAAGTAAAGGCAGCGGTGGGGTAAAAAGGCAGGGGGTTCTGAGTGCCTCTGGTTAGCTTTCACGTTGCCCGCTAATTGCAAAACAATTCGCCCATTTGTTCACCGTCTCTTTAGAAATGACAACCTCGCTATTTAATTATTTCTCAAATGAGGTGGCATTCTGAACGACTTCCAAGCATCTCTTATAACACTGCGTGCATTTTGATATTTAAATGATGCGAAGCGAATTCTGAAATGTCTGAGATTGCATAAGGAGCAAGATGTCCTTTCTCGCTGCGGAACAGAAAAAGGGGGTAGTTGGGGGTTCATGTGAAAGGCACTTTTTGCACTTCCCATTCCTGTGATCTGAATCTAAAACCTACATTGGCTCTGATGCACAAATAATTATGCCTGGGACGCGGAACTCAATGGCCTGCCAAAACTGCTGCGCTACAACTCCCATCTTTCCTGAACATTGTCCATGCTTGGCTGGGGATGATGGCAGCTGGAGTCCAATAACAGCTGCAGGGTCATGAATTTGGATGCATTTAAATGAGGATTAAACAAATTCATGGAGGATAGGGCTGTCAATGGGTATCAGCCACAATGGTTGTAGCGTTTTATTTATTTATTTATTTATTTTTAATTAAGGGATGAATGATAGACGTCTATAAAATTATTCCCCTCCCAGAACTACAATTCCCAATGTGGTTCAACAGCCATTCCTTTCCCCCAGGGAACTCTGGAATGTATGCTCTGGGAGGGGAATACTACAGCTCCCAGAATTCTTTGGGGAAAGCCATTACTGTTTAAAGTGGTACCACAGCATAGTGTGAATCTGGCCTAACAGCACTCTTCCAGATGACCTCAGTTATTGAGCTGTGATATAAAAGGGCTGGAGGCTAGACTGCAGGGCATGCAAGGCTCTGCCCTCCAACATCTCACCACTGTGTGTGAGGCAGCTGCCCCTCCTTCTGCCTAACGGTACGTCCGTCACCCGCCGGCAGTGGCAATCATAGGGCTTTGGGAAGCTTGCAAACCCCCTTTGGTGTTGAACGGTGGGCCAAAACCATGCATAAACAAGTAAATGGTTCTCTCTTTAACCACAAATAAATGTTTGTAGGAACAAACATTTTCAACAGCATATACAAATCCTGCAGTGCTAGCCAGAAGTGATGAAATGCAGTTCATCAAAACGGCACCATTTTTCAAAGAACTGTCTCTTGTTTTCATATTTTTTTTGGGGGGGGGGAGAGGAAACTGTGTACTGAAGTGGCGAGAAACTCTGGCTGGCTCGTTTTAAATTCTTAACTGATGGAGCTTCTCTGCAGAGCACAGAAAAATAATGAAGAACATATTGCAAACCTTGTTAGATGTTTGTATTCTTGACATACATGAGCAGCTCTCAGAATTTGATCTTAGATGGTTTTAAACAGCCAACACAAAACTTTTCCCTCTACCCCCCTTGCTCTTCTCATTTTGGCTGGAAAATCAGCCTTCTTTCTTTCTTTTTTAAGTCAAAGGATCCCTATAAAAGAGCACAAAAGAGTGACAGCACCGACTACTTACCATGATGTGGTGCTTAGAGGGTTTGGCATGTACTAGGGAGACCTGAGTTTAAAACCAACCCCCAGCCATGAATCTCACTGTGTGGCCTTAGGCAACTTGCTATTTCTCAGCAGAGCATGCCTCACTGGGTTGTTGTGAGGATATAGAAACCTAGGAAGTTGCCTTATACTGAATCGGACCTTTAATACATGGGACGTGGGTGGCACTGTGGTCTAAACCACTGACCCTCTTGGGCTTGCTGATCAGAAGGTTGGCAGTTTGAATCCCCGCAACAGGGTGTTGCTCTGTCCCAGTTCCTGCCAACCTAGCAGTTCAAAAGCATGCCAGTGCAAGTAGATAAATAGGTACCGCTGCAGCGGGAAGGTAAACAGCATTTCCATGTGTTCTTGTTTCCATCACAGTGTCCTGTTGTGCCAGAAGCGGTTTAGTCATGCTGGCCACATGACCTGGAAAGCTGTCTGCGGACAAACGCCAGCTCCCTTGACCTGAAAGCGAGATGAGCACCACAACCTCAGAGCATAGCTGTCAACTTTTCCCTTTTCTTGCAAGGAATCCTATTCGGAGTAAGGGAACTTCCCTTTAAAAAAGGGGAAAGTTGGCAGCTATGCCCCAGAGTTGCCTTTAACTGGACTTAACCATCCAGGGTCCTTTACCTTTAATCATCTAGCTCAGTATTGTGTACATGGACTGTCAGCGACTCTATGGGGTTTCAGTTTCCCTTAGTCAGTTTCTCTTCAGTTCCTCTTAATCAGAGAGTTGGAAGGGACCCTGACAATCATCTAGTCCAACCCCCTGCGATGCAGGAATATGCAGCTGTCCCTTACGGGAATTGAACCTGCAGCCTTGGTGCTATCAGCACCATGCTCTAACCAATGGAGCTCTCTAGCATCCCACCTGCAGATGCCAGGGATTGAACCCGGGACCTTCTGCATGCAAAGCACTGCAGTATGGCCACCGGTGGAAACTGAATGTGGGACAGAGCAGAGGCTTGGTGTGATCCAACAACACAATTCTTACATTTTTGCTGCGGTGGGAAACCTGTGGCTCTCCAGGTGTTTCTGCACTGCAGCTCCCATCATTTCTGACAGTTGGTGCTGCTGGCTAGGGAGTCAGGTTACCCATCCCAGATCTCTTACATAGAATCATAGCATCATAGAATCAAAGAATCGGAAGAGACCACAAGGGCCATCCAGTCCAACCCCCTGCCAAGCAGGAAACACCATCAAAGCATTCCTGACAGATGGCTGTCAAGCCTCCGCTTAAAGACCTCCAAAGAAAGAGACTCCACCACACTCCTTGGCAGCAAATTCCACTGTCGGACAGCTCTTACTGTCAGGAAGTTCTTCCTAATGTTTAGGTGGAATCTTCTTTCTTGTAGTTTGAATCCATTGCCCCGTGTCCGCTTCTCTGGAGCAGCAGAAAACAACCTTTCTCCCTCCTCCATATGACATCCTTTTATTTATTTGAACATGGCTATCATATCACCCCTCAACCTTCTCTTCTCCAGGCTAAACATACCCAGCTCCCTAAGCTGTTCCTCATAAGGCATCGTTTCCAGGCCTTTGACCATTTTGGTTGCCCTCCTCTGGACACGTTCCAGCTTGTCAGTATCCTTCTTGAACTGTGGTGCCCAGAGCATGCACAGATTGAACTGCCTCTGCAACAGTTTATTTGCGGCATGCAAGTATCCCAGAATTTTGTGAAGCACCGGTGTGGAAACCATGGCACCTCTGTGTTCTGCATGCCTACATGCCTCTTGGCCACATTCCCTTAATTACATAGCATAATTGCTTTTCACTTGGTTGCTCCATGGAGGGATTTCTAGTGGGAATTGCTATGTGCTCCTTGATCCCCAGCCTTGCATACATTCCACCTGCCATCTGTTGGGTGATATCACACCCATTATGTTCTTTCTTGTTGACAGCCATGTCTAGGACCTCCCTCCGGCAGAGTGGAGGCGGAGCCCTTATGGACTGAGAAAGAACAACAACAACAAATAAAGCAGTACAGTGGTACCTTGGTCTCGAACTCAATCCGTTCTGGAAGTCCATTTGACTTCCAAAACGTTCGAATTCCAAAACTTTCGAAAACCAAGGTGCGGCTTCCGATTGGCTGATTGGCCCCGGAAACAATGCCGACAGCCGAAACGGATGTTCAGCTTCTGAATATTCCCAGAAACAAGAGATACTGCAGATGTTCCCTGAATGTCCCGGACACTGTAGAGCATATTCTCTTTTATTGTCCACTACACAGTACGCTGCGTGAACATGTGTTGTCCCCCCCTTTTGGACGGTTTGAAACCGCAGCAGGGTGGAAGTGTTGGATTCTGTCTCTCTGACATTGACCAAGGGGTGACTGCGGGGGTAGCCGAGTTTTTGGCAGCAGTGCTTCAAGGAGTACTTTAACAGGACGAAATTCTAGATTTTACTAATACACACATACAATCAGCCTATGAGTTTAATTGTTGTTTCTTTGTGTATATATATATTTTAAAGTTCCTGTATGTGATTCTTTCTCTTGTGATTTTACATGTAAATGCCTAATAAAGGTTTGATAAGTAGTAGCTTCTGAAAAACGTTTGCAAACTGAAACACTTACTTCTGGCCAAAACAAAATAAAAAATAAAAATATATCCTTCCAGTAGCACCTTAGAGACCAACTAAGTTTGTTCTTGGTATGAGCTTTTGTGTGCATGCACACTTCTTCAGATATTTCTGGGTTTGCAGCGGTCGGGAGTCGATTTGTTCGTCAGCTAAGCTGTTCGGGAACTAAGGTACCACTGTACATGTTTGAGCTGTGCTGATGCACCGCAGCCCAGTTCAAGCAACCCTTCATTTTTGCAAGCAGACAAGTTCTGTACTCTATAGCAGGGATACCAGCATGTTCAAATTAGAGCTGTGGATTAGAAGAGGAGCAGTTCGGCGTTTTCATGTGGTGTGTCCACTCGACACATCAAAGGAAATGAATATGTTGCATAAAACCCACGTCTTTTTTAAAAAAATGATAAATCTGCTTCATCATCCATGGTTTGCTTTTTTAAAGAACACCCAAATGCACATATTTTTCTTATGTGATATAACAGTTTTTTATTGAGTAGATTATTACCCACAACAGCTTCCAGAGCCAGCTCTTTCTGTTAGGCAAAGCAGTGGACATGTATCAGCAGGAAATGAGAGGTTTGGATCTGACCAATAAAATGAATGGTGGCCAGTTGCCATTTTCACATTGGCAGTTCCTGGAAGCTTCTGGGTTGGGGGTGGTGGTGGTGGTGAATATGCAAATGTGTTGTGACTGGCATTTTCAAACTTGGGGGTTTGTGGTTAATCTGAAAAGATTCAAAGCCTTCTGCATGTGTGACACCATGGGACCTGGAGGACAGATGAAGATGCTTAATGATTTCCAGTTACTGTACTTTGCATTGCTCCCTGAATCTTGGAGAGCATTGCTGTCATTGAGGACCATGTGCCAAATATTGCTTAACTGTTGTTCTCAGAGGTGCTGAAACTCAGGGTCTTGCCAGATGTTAGTGTATCTCATAATCTCCAGTATTAGGGGATGTGTGTGCATGTCTGTGCAAACATGTGTGCTACGTATCTGAGCATACAAGGGCACATGCCCTTCATTGAAGGCTGTCAACTTATTAAATAAATCTTAGATTTAAATAAAGCATTAAATCTGCAGATTTAACTAGTTGCCATTCTAGAAGAAACATGCTGCAACTGACATCTCCTTTAAAGAAGCATAATCTCTGACATAGGAAATGCCACTTAAAAATATTTTTTAAAATAAATAAATAAATAGAACAGAAGCATTTCATTAATTGAATCATGGCACAAATAGAGGATTCCCCTTGCCCCCAAAGCAAATGGCCCACTTACTGTAGCCAGTGGGCACTGTAGGCTAGTTAGGGAGAGTGTAAGTTCAGTTTCACCCATCTCCATATAACTCCTTGATAGGGATGGGGAAATCTGTCAATTTTGGTTTCTCATTTTTCCAACCTTAAATTCACTTCTCCACATTTCCACATCATTTTGCATCTCACCAGTATGTGTATTTAACCTTTTTGTACACTTGGCTGGAGAACTGGATTGCCAAATTCAGCGGAATGTGGAATTTTATTTTATTTTTTATTGGTGTTTCAATTCACATCTTATTTCAGGAAGAGTAAATTAAGTAAGTTTGCTTTTAAATATGAAGTTGAATTGACCCTTTCCCTCCAATACTCATGCGGTATGACGGATCATGTGGTCTGGTAGTTCTCCATGGCGGTTTTCCAGATACAGAGATATAATCATACACTTTACATAGTTTGCACTTCTAAATATGGAAGATAACAAGACGTAACATAAAAAGATGTCTGGCAAGATTTATGTTACAAGAGGCCCGCTTTGCACAACAAAGCATGTTTTCTGCCTTTGTCAGTTTAAGCTTTCATTTCTTAGCAAGGCATGCCTAAGGACGCAAAAAAGCTTAATTGGGGTGTTCCCGGTGACTGCTAAGTAAGAGTAATGAGATTAGATTAAAGAAAAATACATTGAAATATGGCTATCAGGAAACATTCCACAGCAGTGAGATATGACAGATTGCATAGTGTGAACTTATGGAAAGCAGTGGAAGCCTCTGGTTACTTGAGTTTCCAAAAAATAACCTGAGGGAGCCTTTGACTTGAATGACTTTCAGTGAGGAGGTCAGCTCCCTGCCAGAAACACTCACAGGGGCAATTCACACATCAAGTTTCTTAGCTGTATTCCTAGGAAGAGAGGGCCAAGGATGGATGTAGTGCCTTTCCTCATACATCTTGTCCCAAGATGGCTGTAGTTCGGTGGCAGAGCATCTCCAGCATTCTGTAGGGTTCTTTCATGCCCAATATGTCTTGGTGGTGTCTGTACAGCTGTACATTCATAGGTGTTGTACACATATCCTCCCTGCTGTTGCTTGCTGAGAGAAGGAAGCCTTCATGGGATTTGAAGGGGGAAAGTACCTTGCATGACACAACCAGGTGAGGAGGTGGATGTTTAAATACCCCTGAGGGAGACCAGAGTGGGGCCTGTGTGCCTAGTCTGATCCGCCCCAGGGGGGGAGCCAGCAGAGAGGCTTACCAATCGGCAGGCAGCCCTCAATCCACTTCCCATTGGCCAATCAGCAGGCAGCCCTCAATCCACATTTGGGAATGTGCCAGGCTTTATGTTCCTCTCCCTGCTCTGCTGTTGGCGCCACCACTGTGCAGGTGTTCTTATCTTGGCGTAGTGGGGGACACAAAGCTGCAGGAGAGAGTGAGGCAGTGCAGACTTTTGCCCCATAAGGCAAAATGTGTATGTATAGCACACTGGGAGAAAGAAACTATGCCAGCTTCTGGAGGCATGGCTCTGTTTGTCCCCCATGCTAGGGGCATGTCAGAGGAACAGGATCTGTAGCCACTTCTGGAATGCACCTGGAATGGCTCTTTGCTCTTTTCATTGTGGGATTTCTTCTGTTGGAGAGGAACTTTCTGTGGAAAGTTAGTAGAGGGGACTCTCATCTGGCCTCTCCAAGGGTGGGCCTCTTTTCTCATCCTCAATGAGGGAGAGACGGTCCTTAGGGTGTCTTCCAATGAGGATAGGATTGAAGCCTGAGACTTTTTTTTTAAAAAAAGGGGGTATACCTCAAAATAAAAAAGGATACATAGTTGTCTGTTCAACATGCAAGTCCCTCATGATAAAGCATTGAGCCTGAATGTAAGAGCGGAAAGGGGTACACCTGCCCCCATTGTTGAGAATCAAACTTCCAATATAGTCCCCGTGCTGGTTTCTGTTTCTTGGTCACTCTGAAGTGTGAAGGACTTTTGGGAGTCTATGATAGGATATTGGGAACTGGCTTGTGTGCGTGTATATAGGGTTGGGTGCTGTTGTTGTTGTTCCTTATTTCAGTGCCTGAAAATAAGCCGGTATATAGACATATCTGAAAACAGGAGCAAGTCTGGGTTTTCTGCTGTGAGTTTTGCTTCTCCCTTCCTCTAACGTACAGTACAGTGTACTTAACTTTTTTGTTCGTTCACATGGTGGACTGCATCTTGTGACATAGTAGTCCTGTAGAAAGGATTAACCCTGCCCAATTTCAGATGGATAACTTCAGGGGTTGCCATGCTAGCCATCTTTAAGTTTGGAGATTGCCAAAACAATTTTTTTAAGACTGTGAGTGCTCAGCCGTGTACTCCTGTGTTTGCCCTGTTCCTTCCATCAAGATTTTGAAAACATTGGAGTGATTTTCTTTTAATTAGGCTTGGGATACCAGGCTCTGGCAGTTAGCATCAGGCAGATACTTGCAGGCCACAGCATGAAGATATGCCTGTGGGACAGAGAAAAATACAGATGCAGGAGTCTTTTGAGCAGCAGATTGTTATTAATGAGAAAGTACCAGTTGCCAAACCTCTTGCTTAATACAGGAAATTTCAAGCTAGAGGATCCTCAACAGATGTCTGTCTAGCCTCCGCTTGGAAACCACCAGTAAGGGAGAAACCAACCTCTCCAGCTAGTTGGCTCCAGTCTTAAGCTACCGGTATATTAGAAATGCAAGGGAAGTGGCTTCCTGACTGATGCAAAAGCCATCCAATCAGTGTTGGGCATGGCCCTGCTTTGGGAAGATGGCGGTGGCTCCATGACTGACACAAGGACTGGCCAATTGGACTTCTCCAGAGCTCAGTCTAGCAGAGCAGGTGGTCAAAATGTGGATAATGCTCTTCAGTCATGGGCTTGTTGCTTTCTGCTAAATGCCTGCATATAGCTTTGAACTATTGCTCAACCTGCTTGGTCTCTTTGGCTCAACTTGGCATGTAATTGGATGGGTTTATTATATTTTCAAGAGCATTGGGGGTGCCGCCATGATAGCCCCCCCACAACATGCAGGAGTTGGCTATCTTAGCAACCCCCCAAGCAAATCCAAGTGGTAAGCAGTTTGCAATATTTTGTAGAAGCACTGCCAAATACAAGTTTGTGTAGGAGGATGGTTCCCGGGCAATTTATTATTTTTCCAAGGTTTGTTGACCCAATGTGACTTTTCCATATGTATCCGTTCAGGGGATTACAGCAAGCTCTTTACAGCTTGAGCAGGAAATGTTACATCGCCATCGACCCCTGTTCTCCCTCCCCACCCTCTTTTTGTTATGAAACAAATGGAAGAGGAGCCACGGAAGGGAGACCACTGAGCGACAGATGATCAGAGGCATAAAAACGCAAGCCTGACTTGCTCAATGCGACGCACATCTACCCAGTATCCTGTTTGTGATGTTTGCCAGACGGAAAGGCGCTGTGAGGGAAGAGCGGAACCCTTCAAGTCACTCACTTCCACTCTGTGTCAAAGGGACAAGCGACAAGATCTGAATCTTGCTGATAAAACTCGGAAGCTGTCATGTTGAACAAGCACTACTTTATTCCTGCAGCCATACATTATCTGGGATGTGACAACCGTGGAGAAGAGTTTGGGACGATGATAGGGAGGAGAAGGGTGGTAGCTCAGCAACAGAGAATCTGTCTTGCATGCAGAACCTCCCTGGTTCAGTCCCTGGCATCTCCCAATAAGGTTTGAGGATGTCCCCAGTTTGAAATCATGGAATCAGTGTAGACAATACTGAACTGGATAAACAAAGATCAGTTCTATTCGATTAATTGGGAAAATAGTCAGGTAAACAAGTTTGGAACATGCACAGTGGATGAAAAGTATTAGAAATCAAGAAAAAGTATTTTACTCTGAGCAGCAAAGGAGGGTGGGAAAAGAAGCATATTGGAGGGGAGGTGGAAAGTCAGTTTTTAAATTTGAATTAATTTGCTGTTCATTTGTTTAAAATTTGGAAAACTAATAAAGATTATTAGTTTCCTTACTTCCATCATTCCTGAACACTAGCCTAGCTGGCTGTGGCTACTTGGAGTTGGAGTTCAACAACATTTGGAATGCCAAAGGCACTCACACACCCATCTTAGGCTGAGGCATTAGTGGTTTAAATTTTGTTATACTGGTATGGTAGCCAGGGCTGCAGCTATTTAGCTCATTCCAGACCATGGAATCTAGGGAACCAAGAAAGTGGCTGGCTCTATTTCCTGCTCCAAGTTGTGTTCTTTAGTTTGTGCAGCTTGCAAGGCTGCAATTGCACCTGGCTGCAATTGGAGCAATTGCACTAGTGCCCATGGCAGCCATTTTGTGTCATGCCATGCCCCGTCCATGGCAGCCTTTTCGTGAGGGCTGCTCCTGGCACTAACTAAAAATGTGCCCACCTGTGCTCACACGGCAGGGCCCGACCCTATCTGCAGGTCATGCCTTTTGAATAAGAAGCTGTACTCCCTTTCCCCATATGTGTAGAGTCTGTACAGGGGTTTTTCAGCAATCGGAAAATGAACCATACACTCAAAGGCATTATTTTCTGCACATATTCCAGGGTTGGGTCTTGACATTTAAAGTAAGTTATGATGTTCAGCCAAAAACGTTGGGGGCTGTACTCTGGCTCAAATAAAACTTTAACATCTGCACATTTAGGCTTATAAACAGTTGCATTTAAATGTGTGCTGTTACTCCCATAGCTTGTCTTCTAAGAGAGAGAGAGAGAGAGAGAGAGAGAGAGAGAGAGAGAGAGAGAGAGAGAGAAGTAAGGAAGGAAGGAAGGAAGGAAGGAAGGAAGGAAGGAAAGAAAGAAAGAAAGAAAGAAGCAGGTTTCCTAAACTGACACTGAGAATCATTATACAAAGTCTAGTTGGGTTTGTTTTGTTTTTTGCCTTTGTAAGAACACTGGCCAGAAAATATCTGCTTGTCCTCTTCTGGTAAAAAAAAAATTCATTTCATGCTGCAAACTTCCCTCCCCCACACCCTGCCTTCCTGACGGTCTGCATCCTTTCTGATAACTTGTCCTGTGACAGCAACAGGATCATCTTTACGGAGAAAAAGGAGAAGGAATGTGTTGGAGATCACAGCGGCTATATTTCACATTGTGGTTCTGAAATTGTTTGTTTGCTTAACTTCCTGAGGGCAGCGTTCACTGGAGTTGAAGCCTGCCACATGGGTCCATTTGCAGAAAGATGGTTGAGCTTTAGGAATGCTCAAACTTTATTGTAAGAGACAAGAAAACGACTAGCCTTCTCCTGGGTTCGAATCAGTTCTGAGGGTAGGAATAGAGATGTAGTGTAATCTGTCTGACACATTTTGTGTCAGGGATAGCCAGCATGGTATTCCCCAGATGTTGTTGGGGAGTGTCTTTGGCTCCATGGAGCCTTCAATGTGGGGTTACTCAGGGCTCAGTTTTATCCCCTATGTTGTTTAGCATCTACATAAAACCACTGAGTGGGTACATCTGGAGATTTGGAGGTGTTGACTACAGGTGAAAATGTTTCTCTATTACCATACCTTTGGCTGATTGAGGGACGTGGGTGGCGCTGTGGGTTAAACCACAGAGCCTAGGGCTTGCCAATCAGAAGGTCGGCGGTTCGAATCCCCGCGATGGGGTGAGCTCCTGTTGCTCGGTCCCAGCTCCTGCTCACCTAGCAGTTCAAAAGCACGCAGTGCAAGTAGATAAATAGGTACTGCTCTGGCGGGAAGGTAAACGGCATTTCCATGTGCTGCTCTGGTTCACCAGAAGCGGCTTAGTCATGCTGGCCACATGACCTGGAAGCTGTATGCCGGCTCCCTCGGCCAATAAAGCGAGATGAGTGCTGCAACTCCAGAGTCGTCCACGACTGGACCTAACAGTCAGGGGTCCCTTTACCTTTACCTTTGGCTGATTGAACATTGTATGACATTTTAAATGTGTTTGTGGGAGAGGAGTTATTTTTGTTGTGTTCTGTTCTTGTATCACATATTTTATGTTCACATTTTGTATTTTTATGCTGTGAACTGCCTTTGATCTTTGGTGAAGTTATACAAATTTAATTAATAATAACAATAATAATTTTATATATGGTAATCATCCCATTTCGTCTCCCCACCACCACCAAAAAAGCCACTCCAAACCCTAAAGAATTTAGGTTGCTGTTGCTGGGTTTTTCAACCCCCCCCCTTAAAAAAAAACTTGTTTATTGACTGTTGTTGGGTTTTTCACCCCAGCACAAATGCTTTGCATCCCCGAGTTAACTAAATATCTCATTTCAACTCGTCTGCTTGTTTGTGTGTGTGGTTTGCAAAACTCTCTTTATGTTTCATTTCCCCCTAGATGTTTTGGCTCCTGGAGAAAGTACGTGGGTTGTTTTTCATTTTCCCCAAAGCTGCGTTTTTGAAAAGCGGAAAGCAGGGTGCCTGACTGCTGAGAAATAAAATAGGGCGGATACAAAGGCCCACAGCTTCCCCCACCCCACGCCTTGTCACATGTCACCAGTGGCATTTGAACATCAGGCCACCCACCTCCGGGGCAGCAAAGAAAATGTTCGGCGTGTAAGCTTCCCAGGAGGAGACTGTCATTAGCTCAGTGTGTCATTGCCCTACTGTAACAAAGAGGGTGGGAGGCAGGAGAGAGGTGCTAATAAATCACCTGTCAAAAGATGAGGCACTTTTCCTAAAGAGGTTACCTTCCTTTTGTTTTGGTGGAACTGGACTTTTGACTGCGCTGGTCCATAATTTTATGCTGCATCTGGCCCCCCCATTGTGAGGGTTTTTGTTTCTGCTTTCTTATTTAAACCGTTTATGAGAAAATTAAAGTTCTTTTTAAAAAACCAACTGAGTAGCAAAACTGTTGTCGGATTGGATTCAGCCTTAGTCATCATACTCAGGGTGCATTCAGACATAGGGAATATTGCATTAGTTTTCCTGATTATAATGCTAGTACCGTTGTCTTGTTTTCAAAAGTTCCTTCCACACTGTGCTGCTACCTGTGGTGTTATGGAATTGTGGTTGGTTTTTTTTTTACTGGTATCACATCGTGTTGAATTCAGTTCATACCAATGTTCATACAGTAATGTCATTGGACAATGTCACTGCTGCTGTTCCCCCACGATTCTCTCATGAAAACAGCAGGAAAGAGCTGTATACCGCCTCAAATTTTGTCACTTAACTCCCATGATTTTCTGGGTTTAGTGGGCTGCAAACACTCCTCCCTGCACCCCCGGAATCATATAACACAGAAAGGAGTGTTAAGCATGCACTGTATGCCATTAGTTTTCCAGACATGCCTCAAATATAACATGGATATTAACATTTAGGGGAAAAGGAATGAACTGCCTTTAATGCTGTCTTAAGTTAAATTAGTGCAACTAATTAAATCCCATTGATTTCAGTGAGCATTCTCTAATCACGACTATTTTTTCCTGTGTACAAAAAATAAATGTAAAAGAAAGCATTGAAAGATGGTTGCACATGAGCGGGTAGCCTTTCTTTATTGGACTGGAAAATCTGTCACTTCCTTCCAAAAGACACCTATATTGAGAATTTTGTAATGTGCACGTTGATGCACATAGGAATAATTAGTCGATTAACTAGATGAAATTTTTGCGCTGACTGCTGACCTTTCTGACCGTTTTTTATTCTGTAGCCTCTCTACCAATTGTCATTTGCATGAAAAACACAATAAAAAATAGAACTAGACCACATTTAAAATGTACATCTGATTCTGAGCCTCGATCCCCCTACATTGTTGTTTATCTTTTGCCATGAGAACTTGGTCTGCGGGATCTAAGTTACTTCCTTCACTGCTATGAGCTTCTTGTCTTTTATTTCCTGTTGGTCTCCCATTAACCAAGTGGGGCACACATGCAATCTTTGAAGATGTGCTTGTATCGACTTGCTATATTCCCACACCTCCAGCGATTTTTCATCTCCTTGGACACAGCCTTCGCATTGTCTGATGCCATCTGTTTAGCATTTGAAACCAGAACCGCCTGAAATTTGCCTCTGACGCCCTGTTAGTACTGTGTTATGCTACACCAGAAGCTTTTGCTGTCCCGTTTCTTCCCACTTCATTTCTTTTCCTTTATCCAGCAAGAAGTGATGGACTGCAGAGTTAGGTTACTGTGATACAGGGATAGTAACGTTGTGTTGCATGATATTTTACGAAGTAGCATATGCATATCTAACTAAACCCAAAGCCAAGATGATGGGGCCATGCTATTCTGTGCATCTCATCTCTACTTTCCTTTAGAGAAACAAAGGTACTCTAGGGTGCATACAGTGATGGGGCTATAGAATGGATGAATTTGTGAGAGTTAATTCACAAGTCAAGTGACTTGATTGATGAGCTGTAGTACAACTGAAGTCTTCACATAAAGCTTTGATCCAGAAATAGTGGACATGAGGCCCTCTGGATGTTGTTTGATTGCAACCACCATCATTCCTGGCCACTGGCTATGATGGTTGGGGCTGATGGGACTTGGAGTTCAATGGGACCGGACATCCAATATGCCTTCTTTCATCTGCTCACCACACCGATTCACTGAATGAAATAGATTCCTTCAAACTGTTGATGGCCCTTTTCACCCTTAAGTTAAAAATGGAGGAACAGAGATTGCCCTAAGTAAGTCATACTCAGAGGAAATCCACTGAGTCTGCTGTGTTCAGTCTTCAGATACAAAGGAAGACTGCAGTATTTCGCCAGTTAGGTGAATTGATTCATAATAAAAAGGATTATCACAGTGACCAACCAGATGCCCATGGGAATCCCAATAGCAGGACTTGAGTGCAACAGCACTCTCCCTTCCTGTAGTTTCCAGAGCAGAGTATTGACATCATGGCTTGTAGCTATTGATGGCCGTCCAAGCCATGAATTTGTCAAATTCTCTTTTCAATCTATCCAAGTTGGTGGCCATCGCTACCTCTGGTGGGAACGAATTCCATAGTTTAACTATGTGCCGTGTGAAGAACGACTTTCTTTTGTCTGTCCCAAATCTTCCAACATATAGCTTCCTCGGATGTCCATGAGTTCTAATGATTAATGATTATAAGCAGAGTGGAGCTGTCCAGATGATAGGATTTAGCTGCCCATTTCTCATGTCAGTTTATGTCCTTGAAGAATGGTGTGCTTTCACATTACTTCACTTCGTTTCCTTCTGGCTGTATGGTGAACATCTAATAAAGCCTGGCATTTCCTCAACAGAGTTAATAACACATACGATTGTAAAAACGTCACTTAAATATTGTAGTTTGTTCTGTCTCTGAAGTGCATCTTTGAAGAAGCTTGGACAGAACAGAATGAATTTAATTCCCTGGAGAGCGATATACTGTAGCACAACCATATACGATAGCTACTGGCTCACTGAAAAGTTATAGACTTTCATATTTGTACGGTTCTTACGAAGACATAAAATCCTGAGCTGGGAAGTATTAGAGTAATAACATCTGGCAACCAAGAATAACCATCTGATAATTCCTGGGAAGTCAGGCTTCAGTGCAGCAAATGGATGGATATCAGGCATCATCTGATAACAATAGCTTGATTGTCAGAGGTTGTTTTATAATTCACGCCCCTGAAAAAGACTAAGGGGAGGATTGTGCTTATTCCAGTAGGCAAAGAAAACTCTGTCCAAGTCAGACAGATTCATTGTGCCATTTTATTTTTTTAAAGCAGAGACGTTTAATCTGCATTTATGTTTGCAACGAGACAATTTGTGCTCAGGCCAGAAAAGGATTTTCTGGTTTACTAGGGGTTCCCTCTTCCTTTTTTTCACTCAAAGACAGACGTGTGTTGCCAGACTGTTTTGAAATGACAGATTGCCGTAAAATCTTTAGCTGTCTCTAGGAACGTATGTTTCTGTCTACCAAAGTGCAATGTCTGGGTCTTCACGATCCAGAAAGCGATTTCAGGCACTCCTAAGATCGAAAGAGGAAGAAGAGGAGCCCTGCTGCATCCAGCCAAAAGCCCATTAAGTCCAAAATCCTTGTATCACAGTAGCCAGCCATATGCTTGGCAAGCCTGCAAGCAGAATTTGAGCTCAACAGCACTCTCCCAACTTGTCATTCCCAGCAGGTATTCAGATGCCTCCTGCCTTCAGGGTCCTGCATGTCTCCTGTGACTTTTTATTATTTTATTCTTCTTCTTCATGGAACACTAGGCTTCAATGCAGATGTGATATTGGGTCCAGTACAGTAGATGTCCATGCTAGTGTGACGTTGGATCCATTTTGTATTGGCCGCCACATTTCCTAGAGTAGAAATGGGCTGGATGAGGGCTAACAAGCAGAAACTAAATCCTGACTTGACACAGGTGGTGTGGGTTGATGGTTTTCTGCCCCAGGAATTGACTAGGTGGCCTGGCTGAAGCAACAGGTGTGTGATCTGGTTGCATGCCTTGACCCAGGTTTCACACTAGAGGCCCAAGTGGTGTCAGTGACATGGATTGCTTTCCCCCCAGCTCTGGTTGGTTTGCCCATGCCCATCAGCTTCTGAATAAACATAGCCTCGCCGTAGTTCTCTTTTTCTCTCCTAATATACTGGGACGCGGGTGGCGCTGTGGGTTAAACCACAGAGGCTAGGGCTTGCTGATCAGAAGGTCGGCGGTTTGAATCCCTGCAACGGGGTGAGCTCCCATTGCTCGGTCCCTGCTCCTGCCCACCTAGCAGTTCGAAAACACGTCGAAGTGCAAGTAGATAAATAGGTACCGCTCCGGCGGGAAGGTAAATGGCGTTTCTGTGCGCTGCTCTGGTTCGCCAGAAGCAGCTTTGTCATGCTGGCCACATGACCCGGAAACTGTACGCCGGCTCCCTCGGCCAGTAATGCGAGATGAGCACCACAACCCCAGAGTTGTACACGACTGGACCTAATGGTCAGGGGGTCCCTTTACCTTTAGCCGTAGTTATCCATGCTCTGGTAGCCTCCCATTAGATTACTGTAATATTCTCTACATGGGGCTGCCCTTGAAAGTGGTCCAAAAGCTGCATCTGGTGCAGAATATGGCTCCCAGAGTTTTGACCAGTTCAGTCACCCAAACAATGTAACCAGTTTTGAAGAACTTGCTCTGGCTGCCTATATGCTGCCAGGCCCAATCCACGGTTTTACTGCTGACGTATAAAGCCCTAAATGACTTAGGCACTTACCTGAAGGAGTGCTTCTCCGCATATTATCTTACCTAGGCTTTAAGATATGCCAAGAAAACTGTTCTTGTTATTCCACTTGTGAGTGCAGCCCATGATTTGTTGACTCAATCCAGGGCCTTTTGAGTGGTGGCACCCAAACTGTGGAATGCCCTCTAACTTGAACATGATTCAGCTTTCAACACCAGTGTCGTCTCTTCCTCTCCAGGCTTTTGGTGGAGCAGAAGGCTGATTTGGTTGGGTCAGTGATCTTCATAATGAGAAGGAGCAAGCTTGTGGGAAGATCTGCATGGTATTTAAATTTCATTCATCCCCTGAAGGTCCAGGTGCGCAGCCTGGGGGTCATTCTCGACTCACAGCTGTCCATGGAGGCACAGGTCAATTCTGTGTCCATGGCGGCTGTCTACCAGTTCCATTTGGTATGCCGGTAGAAACCCTACCTGCCTGCGTACTGTCTCACAGGAGTAGTACATGTGCTGGTTATCTCCCTCTTGACTATTGCAATGTGCTCTACGTGGGGCTACCTTTGAAGGTGACTTGCAAACTACAACTAATCCAGAATGTGGCTGCCGGACTAGTGACTGGGAGCAGCCGCTGGGATCATATAATAGCAGTCCTAAAGGATCTGTTGGTGCTTTACAGGACGCAGTGTATTATATTCAATAAATGCCACTCCTGGAGGCATGGAACTTATCTTCATAAGGCCCTAGGCAGATATGCCTAATATGAACGGTTATGCAATGAGAATTCTTCTACTGCTGCACATATTTGGGGAGGCTTTTGTTTCAAACCTAATCTGCCTTTTCAGCTATCCTTTAACAACATGTCTGGCCAAGGGCAGATCGCTAAAAACAAGGAATCTGTTTACCATCGTCCAGGAGTATTTCAATCTACTGATAAAGATCACGACAGTTCCAGAAAGGCCCTGTTGAAACAACTGCGGCACGTAATGATTTTCGAGGAGTATGTAATTAAATTCCACTAAGTGGTAAAATATTATTCAAGGCTGTTGACCAATGTGTTGCATATCTTTCAGAATGTCAAGTGTTTTCTCTGAGCTGCCTCCCTTACAGTGATGAATTACTTGATCTATCATTCTGGGCTTGTCGGCCTCAGATCCTTGTGTAGTGCAGACAGACGAGGCATGTAATTTCATTCCTGCTTGCTCCATACACTTTTCCTTGGTCTGTTGGCGAAAGCCCTCTGTTGCCAGGTCTCACATTTCAGCTGTTGCCCATTTATCTTACTCGGGTGCAAATAGTTCAATATCCTTTCATTTCTTTGGAACTAGACTGAAATGCAGACATTATCGCTCTCTCTTGCTCTGTGGGAGGGAACAATCCTCTGGAGTCCTCCATCTGATACGTCAAATGCTGCATGTGCCTTAAAAGGACTCGTGGCTTCTCTTGTGCATTAGAGAAGTTTGGGGCTAGCACCCCCTGTGAGGAAAGCTGATGAACTGCTGTTGCCTAGAGAGCTGAATTATGGTGCTGGAGGAGACTCTTGAGAGTCCCATGGACTGCAAGAAGATCAAACCTATCCATTCTTAAGGAAGTCAGCCCTGAGTGCTCACTGGAAGGACAGATCCTGAAGCTGAGGCTCCAAGACTTTGGCCACCTCATGAGAAGAGAAGACTCTCTGGGAAAGACCCTGATGTTGAGAAGGATTGAGGGAACAAGGAGAATGGGGACGACAGAGGATGAGATGGTTTGACAGTGTTCTCGGAGCTACCAACATGAGTCTGACCAAACTGCGGGAGGCAGTGGAAGACAAGAGTGCCTAGTGTGCTTTGGTCCATGGGGTCACGAAGAGTCGGACACGATTAAACGACTAAACAAGAACAACAAAGAGAGCTGAAGTGCTGGGCAACCTGAGGCCATCACAGTCAGTTACCTAAGAGGTTCATCATGGATATGGCTGCATTGACAGATGTTGTGGAGTGGACGGCTCAGGCAACAGACTCCTTCCTGAAGTGGTCATGAGGTCCAAATCTCTTCTCTTGCAAAGATTGTTGTTGTTGTTCAGTCATTCAGTCGTGTCCGACTCTTCGTGACCCCATGGACCAGAGCACGCCAGGCACCCCTATCCTTCACTGCCTCTCGCAGTTTGGCCAAACTCATGTTAGTAGCTTCGAGAACACTGTCCAACCATCTCATCCTCTGTCGTCCCCTTCTCCTTGTGCCCTCCATCTTTCCCAACATCAGGGTCTTTTCTAGGGAGTCTTCTTTTCTCATGAGGTGGCCAAAGTACTGGAGCCTCAACTTCAGGATCTGTCCTTCTAGTGAGCACTCAGGGCTGATTTCTTTGAGAATGGATAGGTTTGATCTTCTTGCAGTCCATGGGACTCTCAAGAGTCTCCTCCAGCACCAGAATTCAAAAGCATCAATTCTTCGGCGATCAGCCTTCTTTATGGTCCAGCAAAGATAGCAGCAGCAAATGCAGAGCAGGAAGAGATGGCAATAGTTTTACCCGCTCTGCAGTTCTTCTGGCTGCTCCTCTTCTCCTGCCTGCTGGGAGTCCAGCAGGGGACTTATCATTTCCGCTTTGCATAAAGTATCCGAGAATGTCAGTTGCGGCCTAAGAGAATTAAGAACATAAGATTGGGGAGGGGGCATTTAGGATGCCATGTCTGAAACCCCACCCCCAAATCTGAAGCCAGCAACTGCACGAGGGCCCGTGTTTCTTCCCCTTAAAATAACAGCTTGCCTCACTTGATGAATGGCAAAGAAAATTTGGCAGAGCTATTTAGCATATGGGAGATTATTTAAAGCTGCACTCTGTTAACAGTGTCACAGAATGGCAGAACCATCTATGCTAATTTGCAAATCTAGTATGAATATCGAGCGCTTTGCTTCTCAGCCAGTATCTCCCTTTTTGGCTGCAGCAAAGGAACTGGATTGCAGAGGCGCTGGATCAAAAAGCAGGGGGTGGAAATCTACAGCAAGACTTACAGATGTTTCAACAATAGGCCTTTCCTGTCCAACTTGCTTCCTTTCATCTCATTCTGCAGTCAAATTGTAAAATTCCTTCGCTTTATATTATGTCACCGCCAAATGTTTCCCTGTTAATTGGGAAGGGGAGGTGAAAGGGTTTGAAAACCTAGCCGTATGAACAGGAACATCGAAAGCTGCCTTAAATTGAGTCAGACCACTGACCCATCTAGCTCAGTGCTGTTTGCACTAACCGGTAGCAGCTTGCTGAGGTTTCAGGCTCCCCCAGCCCTTCTTGCAGATGGTGGAGATTGAACCTGGGATGTTTTGCATGCAAGGCAGGTGCTCTGCCATTGAGCCACCACCCTTCGATGACCTAGCTTTTCTCTATCTCTGTGAACTTAGAGTCTTAGGGCCAAACCAGCCAACTCACATGAGAGTGTGGCACCAAAACAGAACATTCCAGGAGCCAATCAGAAGCCAGGTTGGCTTCTGTAATTCCATTATGTCCTGAAAAAATCAGGAGTGGTGGGTGGGTGGATGTTAAAAACCTAATGATCAACAACAACCAATTCTTTTAATGTATTAGTAGCAGGAGACCCTCCAGGGAGCTGGATGGACCCTTGGATAACAAGGGAGTCAAAAGTGTGATAAAGGAGGATAAGGAGATGGCAGGGACATTGAACAATTGTTGTTGTTGTTGTTGTTATTTCACATCTGTCTTTAGAGCAGAAGATAAAGGGCAGAGCCCTGTACCTGAATTAACTTTTGCAGGAATGGAGTCTGAGAAACTAAGGCAAATGCTGGTCATGAGGAACAAAGTTCTAGACCTAATAAGACAAAATAATGACATCCAGCTGAGAGATCTCAAAGAACTCAAAAGTGAAATTGATGCTCTCCTAATACTGGGACCTGTGCTTTTTAACTTGTTCATAAATGTTATACGGTTAAAGGGGGAAGCCATGAGGTGGCCAAGTTTGCTGATGATACTGAATTGTTCGGAGTCATTAAGAAGTGGGCCCCACAACCCAAAGAAGATGTCTAAATTGGGCTGAAGGCTCATCTCAGAATCATTACTTTCAGGTCTGGAATACCGTTCAACGTGGCACTAGTTCCATGCATTTTGTGACGGCCCAGTTCAACACTAGCTTCCATCACGTGGGTGCCTTTCCATATTGCTGCAAGCTGGCACTGGGAATATGCTGTGCTAGCACCGTGGAAAGAAAAAAATAATTGATGGATTCTTCGCTGTAAAGGGGATCATTGAAAAGGGAAAAAATAGTACATGGAGAACGCGAACAAAGAACTGGTATTTACCTAATGTCTTGGAACAGTTTGACCTTACACAAAAACCAGGGACATTTAAAACAAACTAAAAGGAAGTGTTTAATTCACTGTTAATAATTGACCTATGAAACAAGGTGTCGTACAAAGCTGTGTAGATCATGAGCGTACGAAGAGTGAATGAATGCATGAAGGATGGGAGTGGAAATCCAAGGCAGTTAGACGGAATTAAATATTATGCTCAGCACGAAATATAATATCAAAACAGACCCCATCCCCTATTGCTCACTGCCACTTCTAGGAATTGAACTGGTATCCTTCAGACCAGCATATCATAGAATCATAGAGTTGGAAGAGACCACAAGGGCCATCCAGTCCAACCCCCTGCCAAGCAGGAAACACCATCAAAGCATTCCTGACAGATGGCTGTCAAGCCTCTGCTTAAAGACCTCCAAAGAAGGAGACTCCACCACACTCCTTGGTAGCAAATTCCACTGCCGAACAGCTCTCACTGTCAGGAAGTTCTTCCTAATGTTTAGGTGGAATCTTCTTTCTTGTAGTTTGAATCCATTGCCCCGTGTCCGCTTCTCTGGAGCAGCAGAAAACAACCTTTCACCCTCCTCTATATGACATCCTTTTATATATTTGAACATGGCTATCATATCACCCCTTAACCTTCTCTTCTCCAGGCTAAACATACCCAGCTCCCTAAGCCGTTCCTCATAAGGCATCGTTTCCAGGCCTTTGACCATATGGTTGTCCTGAGTTTTCTTCCAGTGATATCTGAAAGCAAGGATCACCTGGAATGCGCATAAAATGGTGGAATTAAAAATGGAAAACACTGATTTCATAATATAAGAAGCGATGAATAATAATAATGGGGGGTAACTTTCTGGTGCAGTATGCATTGTATTCTAAATATACATACTTGCAAATACCAGGATACTCAAACGATTGATTGAGAAGAACGGGTAATGCTAATGCACAAGGTGTAGTGACTGTATCCTTTTCCTGGACTATGTATGTACACAATTCTTTTCTGAGCGCTTTGATGAAACAACCGAGCCACAGCATGACTAGAAGTCTTGTTTCTAAATGATCAATATCGTTCTTACAAAAAAATGACCGGCTTAAGGCTGAAAACGCGACGAGATTGGTTTTCATGCACCTGCCATTCTATATCTTATTGACCTCCAAAGAGTGAAAGAAATTGCCTTTCCACCTGAACAGAAGATTACCTTTATTTTCTTGAGGAGTCGCCCACCCCACCCCTGTTTTCTGGAGAGGGAAAAATCTATCTCAGGTTCATAGGCTTAATGCTTGGCTGAGCCAGAGAGTTCCATTTCCTGCCCATTTCATTGCTCAGAGTAACAAAAGTCTTCTCTTTCTGTTCTTTGAAGTGGAAAAGCTGAGTAACTGGTCCCTTTGATTATAAAGAAAAACCCCATTGTCCCCTATTTTTATTACTTATGGCTAACTACATTACAGAGGACTTTGTCACTGGCTTATATTACTGCTTTTTTCCCTTCTGAATTAGCTGCAGAGACCAGAGAGACACTCGGTTCAGCTACCTACCCAGATTGTATATTTACGTCCACACATCCCTCACCCCTCACTTTTGAGTACAAGAATGTAAGTAGCATCTGACCGTATGCGTACCAACTTATTGAGTGTATTCACACGAACACTTTTTTACTGATTTGCTGGTAGAATAGGGGTATGGGGAACCCTATGCCCAGATGCAAACCTCTCTATCTGGTCAATGGGTCACTCACTGCTCTCCCCCAGGCCTTACCACTCTCTGTTTCCACTTTCTACCCTCCTTGAGGGTTTTTGCCTGGAGCTGGAATGTGGTTTTGAGCTCTGGTGATGCCTCTTGCTTGTCTGGATGGAGTGTATGTAGAAACTACCCTACTGTGCAGATTTAAGTTTTCAGCTATATTTTATTAAGTTTCAACAGTTTTAACATATAAAGCCAAAACACAAATTCGTCTTTTCTCTTATTTTTGTCAACTTCCCACTCTCCCTTTTATGGAGTTGTTGTTTCTTTCTTTCTGCTGCACCCTAAAGGTAAAGGTAAAGGTACCCCTGACTGTTACGTCCAGTGCTGGACGACTCTGGGATTGTGGTGCTCATCTCGCTCTATAGGCCGAGGGAGCCGGTGTTTGTCTGCAGACATGTGGCGAACCAGAGCAGTGCACAGAAACACCATTTACCTTCCCACCAGAGTGGTACTTATTTATCTATCTTCTGCTGCACCCTATCTTCTATCAAATCATAACCACAATACAGTGGAACATTGGTTGTCAAACATAATCTGTTCCGGAAGACCGTTCGACATGCAAAACGTTTGACAACTGAGGCGCAATTGCCGGCCGGCAAAATTCATTGAAAAAAATTGAGAAACGTGCCTTGGAAGCCGTTCAATTCCCGTGGCACATTCGAAAATGGAAGCACTCACTTCCGGGTTGTCGGCGTTTGAAAGCTGAAATGTTCGACTTCCGAAGCGTCAACAACCAAGGTTCGACTGTACTATAATCTAAGTACTTCTGCTGCACATAGCTCAAATCCTGCTCGTGAGTTCATCATACTATTTCTTCAAGTAGTCCAAAAAAGGCATCCATTCTTCCATAAAATGCTCGTCATTAGATTCTCTTAATTTTGCCAGTTCTGCATAGTCCATTATCTTACTTATCCATTCTTCTTTGGTTGGAACTTCTTTCTTTCATTTCCGCACATATAGAATCCTAGTTGTTGTTGTTACCTACATAAACAACGTTAACATACCGTATTTACTTTAATCTAATGCTCACCTTTTTTGGCCAAACTTGTGAAAATTAAGGTGCACTTTAGATTCAATGCCACATATACATTCACCAGCAAATACTTTTTTTGGTTTCATGGTTCTGAAAATTGAGGTGCGCATTAGATTCAATGGCGCATTAGACTTGAGTAAATACAGCATTTGGGGAAGAGATTTCAGATTGCTGCTTTGCCCACTTTTGCCTCTGCCTCTGCCCCAATCCCACCACCACCACCTGGCCCCTGGAAAGCTGTCCAGGAGGGAATACCGCCCTCTGGCCAGAAATGTTACTCACACTAGATGCACTTCCATTGTTTTATGGTTCTTTCCTGGCCAATGAACAGAAGTAAAACCCTACTGGATCAGACCAAAGGCTTGTGTAGTCTAGAATCCTGTTTCCAACAAGGGCTAAGCAGATGTTTACAGGAAGCCCCACAAGCAGGACATGAAGGCAAAAACACTCTCCCTACATGTGGTCTCCAGCAACAGGAACTTGGACACATGCCACCTCTGCAGGCAACATATTACTATGACTAGCATCCATTGATAGACTCCATGAATTGGTCTACCCCTCCAGTGGTAAATTTATGTTTATTGCTAGAAAATTCAGTTTTGGGACTACTTAAAGAAACAACACAAGTGCTTCAGGAGTAGAACATTAGGACCGCGGTTGCTTATATTCCCAAATTCAGTGCAAAGGAATAGAAGAGAGACACTGTTTGGAAAATGTGGATATTGGGCAAAACTGCATACAAATTTGTACTAAAATGCTGGCACATTTTCACTAAGAGCCACAGGCTGATGCGGAAATGTGAACTGAACTGAAGACTGGAAAAATGAGAAATTGAAATTGACATGCTGTCCCATCCCTTATTACAGGCCAAATAATGTGTATATGAGGCAAAATTGCATGAGAACATCTGCTTATTGTGAAAAATTCACCCCCTGCCCCCAGCAATCCTAATACATTTCCATGAGGAACCTAATAATAATAATAATAATAATAATAATAATAATAATAATAATAATACAGTGGTGCCCCGCTAGACGAATGCCTCGCTAGATGAAAAACTCGCTAGACGAAAGACATTCGCTAGCGAAAGGCTGTCTCGCAAGATGAATTTTCCTATGGGCTTGCCTCGCAAGACGAAAAGAATTCCCCCCCCCCCGTCAAACCGCTATTCTCCCGTTGGTGCTTCGCAAGACGAAAAATTCGCTATACGACAGCACTCGCAGAACGAATTATTTTCGTCTTGCGAGGCACCACTGTAATGTGGAAATGTGAATAACTAATGGTTGGAAAAAGGAAAAACTGAAAGTGACATATTCCCCGGTCCCTAATTACAGGCCAAATAGTGTGTACATCTATTGACAGATTTGCTGAACTCTGCTGGCATTTGATTCATCTTCAGCATCCTTCTCTGCACTGGAGGGGAGCATGCTAGATTAGGGGTTTCAGGACGTATTGCATGACAGGTACAAACACACAAGTCTGTCCGCTCAGTACCTTTTGGCATCTACTGCCTGAAGCAGCTGCCTTAATTTGCCTCTTTGCAAGGCTACCCTTGAACTGCTTTGGTGTTGAAGAATCTGTGAATCATCTTCCCTGAATGCCCCAATGGGCTACGGAACATGAACAACAAAGAATCAGGAAAAAGAAGGTGGTTGGGATAATTCTAGCCCTTTGCACTGCTGAGCAAGCTGTGTAGCTGGATAGCTTCTTCAAACGACCTAACGGTGCAGACACCCAATTTCAGAACTGAACCACTGAAAACACAGATCCGTGCAGCTCGATGTTGGAATACTGTTAAATCACTCTAATGGGAACCACATTTGAATATGGCATCCGTAGTTGAAAGGGCACTACATTAATCTTCTGAGCAGCAGAGTTGCCTTGTAAATGGCACTCATGTGATTCTATAAGAAATTGACTGTGAAGGGTGCCGCTCTTTGAACTTGCAATCCTTGATGGTTTAAAAATACACAATTCTTATATGTTTTTACAAGAGTGTGGAGGCAGCCTGAAAAACAAAAGATGCTTTGCTTCTCTCCAACCCCAACCCTACCCCCCAAAATGTTGTGATCAGGGAGTGGAGTGGGGAAGGTAAAATGTCATGTTGTTGTAACATTCCCAGCACTGTCATTTCTCAGCTGTCTTCAATTGACAGGTCTATGAAAAACGTTGTGTGCCCCCAATGATTTTTTTCTTTCTTTCTCAAATGTAGAATCTAAATAACAGACTGCTGTGGCATTTCCCCTTCATTGTTAATCCATCATTATCATCTGGAGCTCCCTACTTTGAAGACTGGAGATGGTCCATATTTCAATTTAAATGATGCCGAACAGGTATCAGCTTGACAATTTCTGTTCCCACTATGGTTTAAGGGGCTGTCAACATGTGTAGTTTCTCGGTATCTTTGGACGGCCTCTCTGGATAGCCAAACCTGTATGCAAAACCACATATGGTTACATTTATGGTTGGTGTACGGAAACACTTTCCTTTTATGGGATGCTGCATGGACATTCCTTGTGAAGGAAGACATTTCCATCCCTATCTGGTTTTCCCTAGTTGAAATCATGAGATGTGTTGTTCAAAAGATCCCAAGCTCCTGTTCTGGTACAGAACATCTGCTCCTGACGACGTTTTAAGCACACGTCCTTCAAACTCTACAGTTCTATGTTTGTTTGCCCGTATTTGTGGGATGAAATTCCTGGGTCCCTTTCAGGCAGAGGGCCACATTGCCTTCTGGGGGCCCTTGCCATTGCTGCATAGGGCCAGAGCAATGCTTGAAAACTTGACCTTTGTACAGCAAGCTACTTACTACACACCCTCAGGGGCCCAGCTCCATCCTCCACCCAGACAAGCAAGATAGCCTGTAGAGTAATGGTTAGAGTGTTGCACTAGGACCTGGGAAAGCAGGGTTCAAATCCCCACTCAGCCATGAAGCTCACTGGGTGACCTTGGGCCAGTCACCATCTCTTAGCCTAACCTACCTCACAGGGTTGTTGTGAGGATGAAATGGGGAGGAGGAGAACCATGTACACCTCCTTGAGATCCTTGGAAGGAAAAGGTGGTATATAAATGTAATAAATATTTATAATACAATACAATACAATACAATACAATACAATACAATACAATACAATACAATACATCCCCACTCTTTTGTGTGGGGGGCTAGACATTCTGTGTGAGAAGTGAGCTGTTGGGCACTGTGGGTGGGATTCAACTCATGAGTCCCATCAAAAGAAGTTCTGCACATGGATTTCTACTTGTGCACTGGAGATCCCCCCCTTTTTCTTCCACCCAGCCCCCCCCAATTGGCTTGGGGGTGTTGGGAGAACCCGCAAAGCAGCACATGAGGGGAAGAAGGGGTGGTTGGTCATTCCACCAGGCAAGCGAAAATGCTTTCACTGATGGAACTATCAGAAGAACGTGATGTTGAATTCCTCCCTATATAATGGGAAGTGGGCGATCAGGGGGTGAAGGAATTTTTAAGGCATCTTATGCTGCCCCTACATCAGGATCCTTGAGAGGTTTGTTAGTTCTGTATTTTACAGTGAGCCAACGTTATTTGCACCTTGCAGACCTAAATACAGATTGGAATGCAGATACCCTTCAATATTCGCACTTCTCTGAATTTTGCAATACAGTTCTAGGCTCCGACAGTATCAAAATGCATATGAAAGTGGATGTTTGGGGTTAGATTGGAATATATGGACTGACACGGACTGGGTATAGGCTCATCCCCCCATCCCAGCTCCCATGTTGGCTGGGTTTAATGGAATCACACTTGTTACCAGGTTTGAGGACTTGGCTTATTTAATTTATTTTCTGCATCAATGTATTCTGCTGCTTAGCGCTTTTGGCACACAGTTTTGTAGTTTTGACACACCATTGACAGTACATAGAAAAATGGGTACTGAAATTGTTTATTTTAAAATTTTATATCCCACCATGCATCCTCCAGCAAACTGACTGTTTCCTTGTAATGATTACAGGTGGGTAGCCATGCTGGTCTGCCATAGTCGAAACAAAATAGAAAATTCTTTCCAGTAGCACCTTAGATACCAGCTGAGTTTGTTCTTGGTATGAGCTTTCGTGTGCATGCACACTTCTTCAGATACTTGTAATGCTGATATTCTATTTTGTTTCGATGTGTATTGTTTTATATATTAACTGTTGGGGTCTTAGGGTGCGGAGTGGGATATAGGTTTTCAGAATAAACAAACAAACAGTTCTTCATTAGGGGTTTTTGACCTGAGGCTATCAGGAATGTGGTAGTTCTGGGTTTCCTGCAAACAGCAGGGACTAGACTAGATGGTCCTTCAGGTCTCTTCCAGCTTTTGTATTTCTGCAAACATCAGAGTTCCCCCAAGCATGCCGATACCTTCCTTGTGTTTCCTCCCTACGCTGTTTTGATTACATTTCCGTCGGCACTCACTATCCGAGTTCATTATTAAAGGGAATGTTATAGACCAATAAATCCTTTCTTCCTCTTTTCCTCACACTCCCGGCCAGTCCAATCGCTTAGCTAAGAGCAAGGCTGAAGGTCGAAGCAATCGACCCATTGCCCCAGCCAGAAAAGAAACAAAGCTACACTTATTGCCTCAGCTACAGACTTTTAGCTTTGTACTTGATGTTTTTAGTAGTTGATGAAACATGTAAAGAGGATTCCATCTGCTGAAGGGGTGTTGTGTTTCTCAAGTGAATCCAATAATATAATGTATAGCTAGCCTTTTTTCCAAGTGAGAAAAAACAACAAGGCTTTGACACGGGGTGGAGGAAAGGAAACCTCAAATGAATACTCAGCCTGTGGACCTTTAAAAGGACCTGTAGACCAGGGAGGAAGAGGGAACTTTTTCAGCTTTCTCCCATGGGCAACCTTCTGGAGGCCACATACCATTGGTGGTGGAGGAGAGGAAACAGAGCAAAAAGTAGGTGGCACCAGAGCTGAGACTCTTCTTACCTAGCTATCCAAAAGGAACCAATTCAGCAAGAGACATTATCAAACAGGGCCGGCCAAAGACATTTTGGCAACAGAGGTGAACTACAAAATGGCACCCCCACCCTGCCAGGGAAGAAGCTGTGAGTGAAGATCTACATCTGGAACAAGAGGGGAATAAAGACCTACATTTGCAACAAGGGTGGAGGGAGGCCAGCAGCGCCTCCTATTCACCAAGAGGCTGCTGTAGAGGCAGCATCGGGAGGGGTGCTGAGGAGGAGGCAGATCTGGCCTCCAAGGAGAACACTGCAGCTGCAAAGGCAGCTGAAGCATCACACTGCTGATTCATGTTAAGCTTGTGGTCCACTAAGACCACTGGATCCTTTTCACATGTACTCCTGGCAAGCCAGGTGCCCCACATCTTATATTTGTGCAGCTGGTTCTTCCTGCCTTACATTTGCCTTACATTGGAATTCATTTTGTTAGTTTTGTGTCGGAATACGTTTCACGGATCCGCCATGGATTCATAATTAATTGGTTATTTTATGGGTTTTTCAAGGTCTACTTTTGGTATAATTGCGCGCAAAAGTGAAAGTGAAAGCATGAATGAATAGTGTGGTTCACTTACAAGATTAATCCGCCTTTATTTTGTAGATCCGGTCATGTTCAAAGTTGTTAATGAGCGTTAAACTTGCTTCCCGCCCTTTTGGAGGGCAGCAACAGTGATTTTATTGGTTAAAGTACTAATGATGATGTCACGTTTGTTCCCTAATAAAAGGCAGAGGCACCCCGCTTAGGCAGGAGGAGTAGCACGAGACCGCACGTTCTTCTTATGTTCTTTTAGTTGGGTTTTAGTTGAAGTCAAGTTTAGTTTAAGGGGCTAGGAGCGGGCTGGACGGGTTGGATGGGTTTTTCTTTAGTTAGAGTTAGATCGCGGAAGATCATTCGGTTTTAGTTTTAGTTAGGTTCTTTTAGGTTAGCCTAGGGATAGGCCCGCGGAAGATATTTCGGTTTTAGTTTATTTAGTTAGCCTCGCGGAAGATTGGGCGCGCAGGGTCTTTAAGCTTAGGAGAACTTAGCTTAGGGGACGAGCCTACGCGGGTTCTGCCGAAGCCACTAAAGATACAACCGGTGTCTGTCTTCCTTTGGGGTTAACGGGGGGAGTAAAGTAAAAAATTTTATTTTCTGTAAATTGGTCCGCCTATTCAGAGTCAGGGTACAAATTTTATTTCACGAGGCAACTTTTCTCTAAAGAAGGCAACTAGGAACTTACACACCATCAGAGTCTTCAATTGGCTTACTCATCATCCTTCAGACTGTGAGGCTTGGCCGGCGACCGTGCTCGAAAGCACGCGGAACGCTGGCCGCTTTCCCCGCAACTGGTACCTCGTGCATAACCAGTCCAAGGCCGTGCACGAGGAGCTCCAGCACCCATACCCCGACAGTTTTGCCCAGTTCTCCAGTCTGTTAAGGTCATGTTGAATCATGATTTTGTCTTCTGAGGCATTAGCTACCCCCTCCCAGTTTGGTGTCATCTGCAAATTTGATGAGTACCCCCTCGGTTCCTTTTCGGTGAAGACAGAGGCAAAGTAGCTGTTGAGCAGTTCCATCTTCTCTCTGTCATCCAACAGCATTTCTCTGTCTTCTCCACACAGAGACAGCTGAAGAAACCTTTTAAAAATTATTCTTAACCTCTTCTGCTAGCCTGAGCTCATTTTGAGCTTTGACTTGCCGGACCTTCTCCCTGCAATGCTGGCTACTCTTCCTTTGTGATTTCCCCTTTCCATTTCTTACACATGCCCTTCTTCAATCTCAGCTCATCTGTAATATCTTTATACAGCCGCACCAGTTTCTTTAGATGCCTCCTACTTTTCTTTCTCATTGGATTTGTGCTTTCAATATTTTACCTTTAAGAAACTCCCATCCATCTTGGACTCACTTCTCTTTGAGTATTTCTGATCTTGAGAATTAGTTCCTTAAGCTTTTTGAAATCAGCCTTATTGGCATGAATAACAGTAAAGGTAAAGGGACCCCCTGACCATTAGGTCCAGTCGTGTCCGACTCTGGGGTTGCGATGCTCATCTCGCGTTACTGGCCAAGGGATCCAGCGTACAGCTTCTGGGTCATGTGGCCAGCATGACTAAGCCGCTTCTGGTGAATCAGAGCAGCGCACGGAAACGCCGTTTACCTTCCCGCTGGAGCAGTACCTATTTATCTACTTGCACTCTGACGTGCTTTTGAACTTCTAGGTGGGCAGGAGCAGGGACCGAGCAACAGGAGCTCACCCCATCACGGGGATTTGAACCGCCAACCTTCTGATCAGCAAGCCCTAGGCTCTGTGGTTTAACCCACAGCGCTACCCGCATCCCATGAATAACAGTAATCTTCTATTAACACCTCACACGTCCATTAAACATTTGAAGGAGTTTGCTTTCTTTTCTGCACCTCTTGCAGTTCTATAATATTCTCTCAGAGATGTGGCAACCAGAATTTCACATGGCAGAACTTGATAGTGTAAATTAGTGTAAATTATGGCACTGTGATACTGGCAGCTGTCTATTAAAAACAACTAGACATAAATTTTGTCAATTCCCCCCCCCAGTAAAGACCACAGTCAGGGATACTGATTCAGGGATACCCATTTATTTCAATACGACTTCATGCCCAAACTTTAGACAGTAGTATTTAAATCCAGCTCTATCCTGATGATATACAAAGGGAGCAATTGCTGTCTGGTTTTAACCGCATACAAGTTGAGGAGTGCCCCATCCACTGCTTGCCTTCCCAAAAACCCTCTCCTCAATTCCCCACCCACACAATCCCAGCTGAGAACCATCCTGTTACTTCCAGTTTGGCCCCCAGTGGACCTAAGTGCCCTAGTTTGTGAGCAAAATGTTTAAGACTGAAGTGTTAGGCATTCATATAGTGGCAATCGTAATACTCTCTGGGCACCTTCTAAAAGGATTATTAATGTCGGGATTATTAATGGCAGCTGTTGGAACAAAAAACCAATGGTTGTCCCCCTTTCCCTCCCTGCTCCTAACCCTTGTGAGAAATTCTGGGATCAAGCTGCTGTATGGAAGCAATATAAAAAGATACTTTCCCCCCCCCTTTTTCACATGAAATGGACTCAAATCTTCATGAAAACAGCTCATTATTTCTATCAAGGTAACTTTTTTATATATAAACTCAAACCATCTGTCGGTTCCTGAGACCTGATCGATCCTGACAATTCAGGCCTTTAGCAACTGAATTACGCATGTGTGTACATACACACACAGTAAGGAAAGAAAAGGATGAAATTTTCTGAGTAAGATAGGACGTTTGTATAAATTACCTTTCCCAAAAGATGACTCTCCCTTTCATCTAGGTGTAGTTTAGACCATGGATGGACATACTTGAGACTTGCAGAATCTGCTTTCTTAGAACCCAGAGCTAGGAGCAAAATAGTGGCTCTCCCAGGCAGACTGATGCTAAAAATTAAGGACCTAGATGCCTCTGTGCACATGATCAGTCTAGGAATTTGTGATCAGTACCAGAGGCAAGCTCACACATAAATCCATGCCTGGTTTTCTCTCAATTGTTCCTTTTCAGCAATGTAATGTAGCAGGAAGGGAAGCAGGGAAGCTTTTTAAGTTGTTGCTGTTGTTTGGAACAACTTCATCTACCTTCTTGCCATCATTGTATGATAATGGTAATTTCAGTGACTCATAACTTTTAGTGACTCATACAATTGTTGCGACTGCAAACAAAGGTTGTAAGAGTGCATTTGCATTTTTTTTTAAAAAAATAGCATGATAGGAGATGACCATGTATCCTGCTTTGCAGAAGACAATCTTCTGTTTGAAGGGTTATTGTTATGTACTGAGTTGAAGGAATGACACAAGGGGACTGGGAGTACCGCCTTGCCACATTCCTTCAACCAATGACAGTCCTCTGTTTGAAGGACTATCCAGTTCAAGTCTGGCTAAAAGATGATGAACCAAAAGAAGGGACACCAGGGTCCTTGAAGTTGTCCCTCAACTGCTTGCACAGGTCTTCTTCCTTGCAGTCTTCTTCTACCTACCAATCCTTGTTGTTGTTCAGTCGTTCAGTCGTGTCCGACTCTTCGTGACCCCATGGACCAGAGCACACCAGGCACTTCTGTCTTCCACTGCCTCCCGCAGTTTGGTCAAAGTCATGTTAGTAGCTTCGAGAACACTGTCCAACCTTCTCATCCTCTGTCATCCCCTTCTCCTTGTGCCCTCAATTTTTCCCAACATCAGGGTCTTTTCCAGTGTGTCTTCTCTTCTCATGAGGTGGCCAGAGTATTGGAGCCTAAGCTTCAGGATCTGTCCTTCCAGTGAACACTCAGGGCTTATTTGCTTCAGAATGATTTCGTTCACAAGAGGATAGGTCTCAGATGTCGACGGCCAGGTTAAAGGGGTGCATTTTCAGCAGATGCTCCTCTGTATAGAGGGAATCTCCCAATGCCTTCTTCTGGGCTGCCATCCCTGGAATTCTGAGGATGATGGAACTATCATGAGGATCCCCTCTGGATTTTAACATGAGAAAAGGCTTTTAGGGAAGGTAGCTTGCTTAGACAAGGTAATAGTGGAACTAACAGCGGCAAGGTGTCCTGCTGGTGACAGCAAACATAGAACCCTGAAATGAGGTGTTACAGAGGCAGGGCAAGGGATCTGCTGGATCCAAAGTTGCTGGATCCTCTTGAGAGGACCTGATCTGAGCTGTATCGCACTGCAGCTGATACAGCAAGGATTACTGTTTGGATAAAGAGGAAAGGACTATATATGCCACCTTGCAGTAAAGGTGGAATATACAAGTAAGGTTGCTTGCTTGTTTGTTTTAAAAAATAAAATATTTTATTATGAGTTCCTGTTACTTCAGAGATTTAACAAGCTGTATAGTTGAGTAGCTGTCTGTAAAAAACAATGTTACTGTCTATAAATGGTCCTGCGGGTTGCTCATATACTGCTTCCAAATGATGACCACTTCTTGATCGGTCTCAAACAATCTAAATGAAATGTCCATGTTTTAAGGGTGTTCCCATTAGAATGGTAGAAACATGTGGATCTTTTAAGTGTATTGCTATTTTTCTTAAGTATATTGCTATTATTATTTTGTTTTAAAAGGGGTGTGTGTGTGTGTGTGTGTGAGAGAGAGAGAGAGAGAGAGAGAGAGAGAGAGAGAGAGAGAAAAGGCAGGGCAATCCAGAATTGGAGCTGAGATGGGCTATCTTTGGACTTCCGGCGGCTGGCGCAATCATGGATGGTCGTGGGTTGCTTCGGCTGCGAGGCACCCAGTTCATCCCGGGGGTTAGGAGCTCCGCTACCGCATAGCGGGCTCCAGTTGGGGCACGGGAAGAGCGTCCCGTGCCCTGGGCTCCCCGGCTGTGCCCATTGCGCTCCGAACCCTTCCCCCGCACCCCCTGTAAAGGGGGAGTGGGGGTGAAGGGACCACGGAGCCGGGCCTTAGGGGAAATGCCCCAACCGGGATGTTTACATGCGGCGGCAAAGTCCGTGATGAGCGTCTCTGTTCTACCTATCATTAAGGAGTTGCTAAGAAACCAGAAGCTGTGAGTAATTGACTGACTCTTTGTATTCCGGGAAAGCTCTGGGATTAAGAGAAGAAAGGCAGCCCGCCTCTCTCCCTTCGGGTGGTGAAAGAAATTAACTCTTTAAGTGACTGCTGCTACAACAATCAATTGAAAGTACTTGGAATTTGAAAGCTGAGTCTGTTGAGATCTCCTTTTGGGGGTTAACTGAGGAAAAAATATCTCCATCTGAAGTTTTGGTCTTTATACTCCGGCATTGGAAGAAATGGCGACGTTTCGGACTTGCGTAGGAAAAAATTCAGACAAAGGAAGGAAAAGACAGGAAATGCAATCTGATACCCACCTCCCCCCGAAGATGCTGGACTTTGCATTTATGCTGGCACTGAAGGACTGGGAGGAGGAGGAAAAGCTTACTGTCTTTCAACTGGAACTGCTTGATCGAAAACTAAGAGCCTTGAGTGCGATTTTAAATGGAAAGAATTTGTTTTCCACAGAGGAGGCTTTTCGAAAGTTTTATTCAATGGAAACAGACTTTTGCAAAGAGTTGGAAGATGTGCTGCAAGGATGGTTTGAGATGGCTGAGCAAATCCGTCTGGAACAGGGGCCGAGTTCAGGGGGTGGCAGTAACCCTGGAACGGAAAGATTTTTAATATCCAGACTTCGAGGTGGCAGCTCGGGGTCGAGGGACATAGAATTAAGATTTCTACAAGAAGAAGAAGTATGGCACAAAGACACGGAGAAACTCAGATTGGAGAGGGCGAACATCTTGGAGCTCGATGCAGGGTTTGTTGTGGTTGCAATCAGGATCTGTGGACACTCAGAAGAATACAATAGGAGATCCGGTTCTGGTGAAAGACAGGAGAAGATAATGGACAAAAGGGGAGTGGGCTGAATCAATTAAAGTATAACATAGATGGTCTGCCATGGTTTCCGAAATCGGAGTGTGAAGTCTGTTAATTATAAGTTTATTTTAAATAAGTAAGGAGATATTGAATCTAAGTTAAAAGCAGCATGATAAATGATAGAAGAAATAAGTCTAGCTGTAAGAATATTTGGTTAAGTTTTAGGTTATAATGCAAAGATTAAGATAAAGGTGTTTTTTCCTTTTTTTTTAAGTAATGCTAAATTTTTATAGAGAAAAGTTGTTAAGGAAATAGTGTATTGTTTTAAAACCGAAGGTGTACAGGCGGGGGAAGTCAAACGTCAAGATTTGGAACTAGAATTTTTTTTTTTTAGTAAGGTATACAGATAAGAAGAAGAATCCTGACATTATGTGTATTTGTATTTGTTTTGATATTTGTAGGTGTGGGGGTTGGGTTTGTGTTATTTTGTGAAAATGTCAATAAATTCTGTTTAAAAAAAAAAAGAGATGGGCTATCTTTATTGATACTTGCAAATGAGCTTAAAAATGGAACTGGAAATCTGTGGAGATGCTCTCTCTCTCTATAATTTATAATCTAAAGCATCTGACATGAATATGACACATATGTTTGGTATAATCTGCATACAAACTCAAAGGATTACCTATGCAAATTAGAAACATTCTCCACACGAAAAAGAGACTTGATATGTAAATATTTTTATTTTACTAGCCAGATTAGAACTTTCACTTGAATTAATCCATCTTGTGTGTCTAACAGATTTATTCAATACAGCAAACAAAAAAAACAGTCTATTCTTGCAATAATTGATTTCAACGAAGGTTTGCCATCTTGATTCTTCTAAGTTTCTCTCTTGCTGTTTTGCTCCAGACACACCAGAATTAAAATTCTGAGAAATCAAACACATTTCATGAACTCTTGCTTGTGCTTGTATGTGGGAGAGAAGGGAAATCTTTCATAACTTTGTGTGTTCTGTTAAATGTCTGTGGAAGCCAATTCTGGATCCACACATCCTTCCACAGTGGGGGACATAGGTTTCTGGGCGGGAAACGAATCACGGCGAGGGTTTGCCAAACGTGCCTTCCTCTTAGCACATTTCTCCCTTGCGTCCTGAGTTTGAGCATCTTCAAAATCCATGACACTTTTGGTAAAGGCTGTATACAACATTAAAGTCTCACATTGAATATAACTGATTTGTAGAAGGGACTTTATGAGCTGAAAATAGAGACAAGAAGCCCAAGAAAATATTTAACAAAAGCAATTTTGGGAGAAAAACAACAACCCACTGAGCTTTAGTCAACACTGAAATCCTGTCGAACTCGTTACAAGTTAAGGATGCATCACTCTTCCCTGCTGGATCATGGCCAAGATTTGGAACAACACAAAGCTGCTAGGTAAGGATGTGGTGGAATTCCCAACATCCTCTTCAAACCTTGCCTCCTCCATCAATATGAATATATGTTTGAATTGGCTACTATTCACTCTTGAGTCTTCCCCTGTGTATCCTCACGCATTTACACAGTGGTGTGCCATTGGTGTAGTGGCCTAAAGTACTTTGTGGCATTGTATCAGTAATAATTACTACAGCCCTGTAGGATAAACCAGTATTATCATAAAAGATGACGGGAAAATGACTTGCCTAAGAACCTCAATGAGGTTTGAACCTGGAACTGACCGCTTCATGTTTTTAGCCACTACTCCAGCTCAACATAAGAAATCCCTGTTGCTACATTATGAGAAAAACTTTGAGTTTCATATCTAATGAAACAATACCAGGAACTGATTTCATTTTAAACAAAATAAAATATAAAAACATTCCTTCCAGTAGCACCTTAGAGACCAACTAGGTTTGTTATTGGTATGAGTTTTCATTTGCTGGCTGAAAGGTGAAAAAAAATGATTTTTTAAATAAAAAATCTGCAATAGTTAAGAGAGGCCATTAAAAAAAATCCATTTGCCTTCTATCACTGTTCCATTGAGAGAGTGCTCACTTATGGTTTATATGTGTGGTATGGAACCTGCACTTCTCGGGATAGGATTGTGTTGCGAAGAATTATCAAAACAGCAGAGAGTATTATTGGGTGTTCACTCTCTACCCTAGAACATATCTATACCATCAGGTGCCACAGAAAGGCATTAGATATATCAAGAGACCCATTGCACCCAGGTCACCGGTTCTTTGAGCTTCTGCCATCGGGATGGAGATACAGAACAATGAGCCGTCTCAAGAACAGATTCTTTCCTAGAGCAATTTTGGCCTTAAATGGAAACTCTGGACTCTGAAGTCATCTTATTTTATTTGTTATATTGCCCTGTATTGTATTGTGTTTATCAGTATTTTTTAAATTATGTGGAGTGCCTTATTTGAGTTGATATAGCAACCGAGGAATTTCGTTGTTTCCCGCGAGGGGACAATGACAATAAAGATTTATTCTATTCTATATCTAGTACACACATCTGCCAATCAGATGGTTCAAAATCAATTTAGAAACCCGAAATATAGTTAACAGAAATTTTCCACCTCCGCTCAACTGAAAATTATTTGCAATAAAAACATGTTAAGCATATTTAAATGGGTCACCTCAGAGAGACACGAGGGACAAAGGTGAAATTTACACTCATGTTTTCTTAATAACTGCTTGATCTTACAATTCTGTGTGTTGACCCTTGTCAGAAGATAAAGATGAACTTGTACGTACTGGGTGAAATGTGTAGCCACAGGGCTTAACAGACTTAATAGGAATCACATGAAATACATCTCCATGGCATATCTTGGGAAATCTACTTTTTTGCATGTCTGACACAGCTCTGGATGCTTTAGGCAGGAGAATTGTGAAGTAGAATTCAATTTCAAACTTACAATGGCATTTCCAGGAAGCGTGCTCCTACTGTTAAAGGACTCCATCCTTCAGTTGTGAGCTGCTGCAAACAGTTGACTTGGCCAAGTGTTGAAAGAGGCCTTGGAACAGGCATGCACACTCCTAGTTCCATCCTAACTATTAACTATTGTGTGTTCAGATGGGCACTTCAATATCATTTATACTTTTTGCACTTCTTGGCCTTTGGCACGACTTTTAATATATCTTTCTCTACACACACCTTCATATACACGCCATACTTTTGATGAAGTGGACTCTATTCTACGAAAACTTATACCACATACAAATCTTCCTTCTGGAGTTGTTTTCCTCTTCTAGACATATTAGCTCTTTTTTAAGAAAGGAAACTGTAGTTGAAGTGGCAGGATCTTTTGCTGCATAATTAAAGCAAGCAAACAAAGAAAACCCCCTCAAATTTCCAGCTTGCTTTTCCATTTGTGACATCCCCCAACACCTCATTCATTTGGAAAATTGGCTGCCGCCCAAAGATTGGAACTTTGAGAAATGATTTAAGGGATCCTTCTGGGAAGGAATAACAACAACAGGTTACAACATGAAAAAAAACCTGTATTAGATGTTTGCTTTCTCACTGTTTAAACATCGTTTTTGGACTTTATTTAGCCCAGACTTAACTGCTGACTGTTTATACAGGCTACTGAGTATTTACCTTAGGTCAATACACAAGGCTGAGTATTTAACACATTTCTTGTGACATACAGTGGGGTCTAGAAGATTCTTCTCACCTTATTTCTGAAGAAAACCAGTGGTTACAGAAACTAGAAATTAAGCACCATAAAACTTATTTGTGGGGGAGATAATTCTTTATTTCAAGGGGGAAAAAACTACAGTAACCTGAAGGTTTGATTGCACACAGACACAGGATGGTCCCTATTAGCATCTTGAGTGAAGGGGTGAATGTTAAATGATGTCAAACAACTCATGACAAATGAAGAGATATTTTTCAGGCATGAGCCAAGTTTGGGCTGAGAGAGGTTTTGAGGGGAGCGGGAGCAGGGAGAGAAAAGGGATTTCAGCTTGGTGTCAGTGCAGACAAAATGGCTGCCACGGGCTCTTTTAAAATGGCTTTTCTTGGCACAATGCCATCACACAGCAGATCCGTGTGACGGAATTATCTGGAATGTTATAAAACAGTTGTTCCTGATAAGATGCCACAGACTGTGTTTCTCACAATACCCAAACCACACTATTTTTTGTGGGAAATAATTCATACATTCAAACACATGTCATTTCATTTCATGTACAGTTCGGGTCATTGCACCTCAAAAGGCATATTGTAGAGCTAGAAAAATATATAGAAAAGGGCAACTGAGAAGCTGGAGGAACGCCCCCCCCTGTGAGGAAAAGTTGCAACAACTGGGACTTTTTAGTTTAGAGAAAAGGTAGGGGGAGAAACATGGTAGAGATGTGCAAAATTATGCAAGTTTTTCCTCTGCGTCTCATAATATTAGACGTGGGGCCATCCAGTGAAGCTAAATCTTGGAAGATTCATCGCAGACAAATGATATCACTTGGTGCATAGTTAAGCTGTGGAATTCACTGCCACAAGATGTAGTGGTAGGTGACTTTAAAAGGGAATAGACAATAAGGCTTTCAGTGGCTACTAGCCATGATGGCTATGTACCACCCACAGTGTTGGGGGGCAATATGCCCTGAATACCAGTTGCTGGCAATCTCAAGTGGAGAAAGTGCTGTTGCCCTTAAGACCTGAGTGTGAGATTGACATAGGCATGTGGCTGGCCACTGAGAAACAGGATGCTGGACTAGATGGGCTTTTGGTTTAATCCAGCAGGGCTCTTATGTTCTTACGTCTATCCATGCAACATCAAGATCTAGTTTGTATTTATTTAACCGGGCCAACTTAGAAGCCCTGTCAGTTCTTCTGTCTCTCTGCCAAAGAGGAGTCAGGCTAAATCCCAAAAGGATAAGAAGGGCTTTGCATGTCCTCTAAACAATTACTCTAAGGGCACTGCGGTGTGTGTACCTAGATTCTATGCAGACAGCCAGTTGAATGCAGGGGGAAATGGGATTTTAGACCCACATCCCCCCATGTATTCCAGGTATTCTGCGAAAAGTGCTTACGACTTCAGTCCTAAGTGCTGGCTGGCAGTCGTGGGGCTTTATGGGACAGCACACCCACAGCCAGGGAAGAAATTCCCTTTTGCTGTACTACCTTCCAGCCTCACCTGTGAAATGTCTCCTTCACCTGTTAAATGCCCGCTTCAGGTGTTTCTGCTGGCCACTCCCAGTGATGCGGGTGTCACTGCCTGTAGCTTCCACTTGCCATTTGGGCACACACATTGTGATGCTCCTCACCACCAGGGTTTCTGCCAAAGGCAGAGTTCTCCTGCTGGCATAGACATCAGAGCTGGGAAGAAACCTAGTCAATCTCTGCTTCTTCCAAACCCCCTTCAGCAGGGCAGATTGAGGGTTTCATAGAATCGTAGAGTTGGAAGAGACCCCTAGGGTCACCTAGTGCAGGGATGTCCAACCTGTAGATGGGATCTATCGGTAGATCACCAGGGTGCTCCAGATAGATCGCGGGATGATAGGAAGTGATCACTGAGAAACAGCTCTGGCCACCCCGCCCAAAAAATGGGGGGGGGGAAATGAAATTTGAGGATTCTCTCTCAACAAAAGCTCAACAACTCTGTCCTCCCCCCCAAAAGCTCAACAACTCTGTGTTGTCCTTCAAAAATAGCTCAACAACTCTGGCCTCACCCCCCCAAAATCTAAACAACCCTTGGCAAATCTCCCCCCATTTAGTTGCCACCTTTGGTAGATCACTGCCAGTTTTTTTATACTGGGAGTAGATCACAGTCTCTTGGGAGCTGGACATGCCTGTGCAACCCCCTGTGATCTTTTGCCTAACCTGGGGCTTGAACCCATGACCCTGAGATTAACCCCCATGCTTTACTGACTGAGCTATTGTTCTGCCCCAGAACAGGGCTGCATATATGGGGAACAAACTGCACCCACCTCCTCGGGCATGGTGGAAAGACATGAATCTTTATGTGCTCCCACTCAAGATGTACAATGTCTTCGAGAAGGAAGGATCACCTGAATGTCATGTGCAGACTGCGATGCCATGTGCGCCGTTGTAGGTGGGCGAGTGTCTGCTACCAATGGCACAACAGCTGAAACAGACTTAATGTTTTTCATGAGCTTGTGTTTCTCAGTGCTTTGCAGCAATGCAGCATCAGCATTCCACACAAAAGCGTAAGAAAATCCTCTGCCCCCCCCCCCCGTGATTTCCAGCAATTGGTCTTCAGAGGCATAATTCCTCTGACAGTAGAGAAAGGGAAGGGTGGAAGCTGAGGCTCATGCACTATGCCAAACTTCAGTTTATTTCCCCCTCAAAGGGCTATTTGGGTCAATAAACTTTACTTGTGAAGGTGGCTTTCATATTGTATTTATTAGCTGATTTGTCAACATTTTGAACCACCTTGGCTATCCTGGAAGTAGGGATTGACAAATGAGGGGAAAATGAGAAACTGAAATTGGCCGGTCTTAAATTGAGCTTGCCACGTTTCCTCATCGGTTTGTGTCTGTGTTTTAAATCCTCACAAAAAAGTTGGCATTTCAGTGCACAGTTCCCCTAGCATACCCAGTTGCTGCAAGCCGTTTTCCTGAATATAATGCATTTTTGTTTTCACTAATGTATGCATCCCCCCCCAAGAAACACTTTCCTCTAACACACACATTATTGTGTGGAAGAAGAGCATCGCAAAATTCAGATTCTCCTGGTCTGAAGTCCTGGAGAGACATCGCTGCCATCATATCAGTGTACTGGAAGAAGCAAAGATCACCAGTGTTGAAGCAATGATTCTTCAACATCAACTTTGTTGGACTGGCCATGTTGTGCGGGTGCCTGATTATCATCTTTTTTTTTTTTTTTTTTTTTTTATAAGATTTTATTATTTTCCAATAAAAAAAGGAGAACAAAATACAAAAACAACACATAGCATAAACATCAATAAAAACACAATAAACATTAAACATAATCAACAATAAACATAATCAACATTCAGAACAATAACAACAATAAAAACATAAAAATAAACATATACAGACCTTAACCATTATCTTTCTTTATATATTTCTTGTTTCTAACTTCTCTGTTTGGGGACTTCCCCCGTTCCCTCCACTGTCTTCAAAAAACATATACTTCTTCAAGGTAGCTTTATATATTGTTCAATTCACTTTTACCCAAATTTTAATATACTTAGCTTTCTTTTGGTCAAATATCTCAATAGCTATGTATCTTATCTTAACGACCTATCTTAGCATATTTTGACACATACATCTTTCACATAACAACAATTCCTCTTACCATTCATATCTAATACATATCTACCAAAGCCGACATTCTGTTTAATTCTGCTCAAATGTTCAGTTTAACTGATTTAACCAAATAGTCTTTGAATTTTTTCCACTCCTGCGACGCCTTCCCCTCCCTCTGGTCTCGGATTCTGACGGTCAGTTCAGCGAGTTCCATATATTCCATCATCTTCATCTGCCATTCCTCCACCGTTGGTATCTCTTCACCTTTCCATGTTCTTGCCAATAAAATTCTAGCTGCTGTTGTGGCATACATAAAAAACACTCTATCCTGACTGGGTATCTCTTCATTGGTTATGCTCAGGAGAAATGCCTCTGGTTTCTTACAAAAGGTAACTTTCATTACCTTCTTAAGCTCATTATAAATCTTGTCCCAGAAGGCACTTACCACTGGGCACAACCACCACATATGAAAAAAGGTACCTTTCGCATGTTTACATTTCCAACATACATCTGACATTTTGGTATTCATCTTAGCGATCTTAACTGGTGTCAAGTACCATCTATAAACCATTTTCATTATGTTTTCTCTTAAACCATGACAAGCAGTAAATTTAATACCTTTTTGCCACAATCTCTCCCAGTCATCCATCATGATATTATGTCCGACATCTTTTGCCCAATCTATCATTGAAGATTTAACCAATTCATCTTTTGTATGCCACTCTAGCAAAAGATTATACATTTTGGAAAGGTTTTTAAAGTTCGATTCTATCAGTTCTGTTTCCAGTTTTGATTTTTCTACTTGAAAACCGATTTTTTTATCCATTTTAAATGTTTCATAAACCTGATAATAGTGCAGCCAGTCGGGGACCTGACTTTTTACTTGATCATAGCTTTTTAGCTTTAAAGAGTCCCCTTCCTGCTGCAGTATGTCCATATATCTTAACCAGTTTGCAGACATATTCGGTCTCTTATATGCCTTGGCCTCCACTGGGGAGATCCATCTAGGGGTCTTTCTCTCAAACAAGTCTTTGTATCTAGTCCATACCTGATATAGGGATTTTCTCACAATATGAGACTTAAAAGTTCTGTGGATTTTAGCCTTGTCATACCAAAGGTATGCATGCCATCCAAACATATTATCGTGTCCCTCCAAGTCCAACACATCCACGTTGTCTAGTTTAAACCAATCCTTTAACCAGCAAAAGGCCGCAGCTTCAAAGTAAAGCCTTAAGTCCGGCAGGGCAAAGCCTCCTCTGTCTTTAGAGTCTGTTAAAATCTTAAATTTTATTCTAGGCTTTTTGCCCTGCCATATAAATTTCGATAGGTCCTTTTGCCATTTTTTGAGGGTGCCTGATTATCATCTTCCAAAGCAACTACTCTATTCCGAACTTAAAAATGGAAAGTATAGGTTAATGCTGGTGGTCAACAAAAGATGTTTAAAGACTGTCTAAAGGCAAATCTTCAAAAATGTAGTATATACACCGACAACTGGGAAACACTGGCCTGCGAGCGCGCCAGTTGGAGAACAGCCTTTACCAAAGGTGTCATGGACTTTAAAGACACTCGAACTCAGGATGCAAGGGAGAAACATGCTAAGAGGAAGGCACACTTGGTAAATCCACACCGTGATCAACTCCTGCCCAGGAACCTGTGTCCCCACTGTGGAAGGACGTGTGAGTCCAGAATTGGTCTCCACAGTCACTTACGGACTCATTGTTAAAACTGTGTTTATGGAAGACAATCTTACTCAGCTACGAATGATCGCCAAAAAAGAAGAAGAAGAAGATTGAGCTCAATGGACCAACGTTCTGACTCAGTTGGCAGCTTCCCATGTTCCTAAGTGCGAATGTCAAAGGATATTTTGCATACTGTCCCGAGAAGTATGAATTAGATGTGCATTAAAATGGGGCTTCAGTTTCTCCCTGCCTGAAAAGGTAGAAAGGCAGCAGAGACATTAAAGGAACAGATAAACAAATAGCGGAGGCGATACACACACTTACCCACAAAGCATTTCCATTCTCCCATGCAGCCTCAAGTTGTTGCTCCACTCACTCTTTGTTTGTGGTTAAGAAGTCTGAGAAGTAGATGCTGGTATTACAATGCTAGTCCTTTCAAGTATTTTCCTTTCCCCTCAGGTCGTAACACCAAGGGTGAATGGAAACTGCAGTTAGAGATTTAATTAGACCGGCTATTTCTGGATGAAACTCATTATCGTACCTTGTAATTAAAACTGGGGTCATGATATACCCTTTTGGCAGGTTAAGCTGTGAATGGAGACATTTCTCTTTTATCTTCCTTTGCCCATGTGTTGTTGTCCCCCCCTTTTTTGCAGGGGGCGGCGGTGGTTTGCAGCCGTGGCAAATCATTTGTATCTTCCCCGTTTTTGAAATCTTCCCATTAAAAGATGAAAGACAATTATTCATGAAGCAACAACCAGCAAACAGCCCCTTCCTTGACAATTAGACCAGAGGGAAATATCACCAGAGGAGAAGAGAAAGTTGCGTCCAGGTTGGCAACAGTTGGCAAGCTTACTCATCCGTTGCACCGCCTAGCAATCAACTTTTCAAAAACTTGCCAAAGATACAATTCTGCTCCCAGGGAAGAAGAAGGAGGAGAGGAAGGGGGAGGGGAGGAAGCCTGATGATTTTCAGTTGCTCAACTTTCACTAGAAGCCGAGAAGGTAGAGATGACTATTTGCTCCCCATGCGCACAGCCTGAAGCATTTCCCACAAACCAGCTTGAACCCACAGAGTGGTGGTAGTGATGATGAGCTCTGAGATTTTTTTTGGGGGGGGGGAACCCACCAAAATTGTTGGGCAACCTCCCCCCAAAATAGTGGTTTTAAGCTTTTGGAGCTGTTTCTGCTGCTTTTTTCATCATGTTGCCATACATCCGATTACAGGTAGGTAGCCGTGTTGGTCTGCCATAGTCAAAACAAAATAAAAAAAATAAAAAATAAATCCTTCCAGTAGCACCTTAGAGACCAACTAAGTTTGTTCTTGGTATGCGCTTTCGTGTGCATGCATACTTCTTCAGATACCCATACATCCGGGTTTGCCCTGACATTTTGCTGCTTTGGCAAAATTCCCCGACACCTGAAAATCGGGACATGTCAGGAATCTTCTGGCAAGCCTACTGTTCAAAGCAAAAACCTTCCTATCCTGATTTTGGCTGAATCCACTTAATAGTTTGTCCTGATCTAGTTTTGCTGCAGCTATTTTATTTTATTCTCTTTTAATGTTTAGTAGTTTTTTTTAATGGTTTTTATCTTTGCTATTATGGTGTACGTTATCATTATCACTAAGCACATTGACTATGGTTCCTGGAACAAATATTTTAATGAAACAAATACTATAGGTGCATATGATTTGGTATATGACAACCAATTCGACATTGTGCGGATCTCATCTTCCTTTCTTTTCTCCTTTCCTTAGAACACAAGAAGACCCTGCTGGATCTAGCCAATGGCCCATCTAGCCCAGCGTTGTGTTCTCACAGTAGCTAAACAGATGTCTGTGGGGAACCCACAAGCAAGTATTGAGCACCTCTTGTGGTTTCCAGCAAACAACGTTCAGAGAATAACTGCTACCTCTATGGAGGAAGAGTCTTGGCTAGTAGCCATCAATAGCCTTAACCTCCATGAATCTGTCCAATCCTTTTTTTAAAAACCATCTAGTTTGGTGGCCACCACTGCCTCCTTTGGGGGCAAGTTTGATAGCTCAATATGGAGTCTTCTTTCCTTTCTCTCCCCTTCTTTCTTGCTATACTTCCTTTCAGTCCACCTTTCTACTCCTTCTGTTTCTCCTTTCTTCAAGTTTCTAGCCCTTCAGGCAAGACAATAGGGGTGTACACGGCACTCAAGATTTGCCTTGTATCTGTGTTTTAAAAATTTCTCCCTTCCTTCCATCCCAATATTCTGAACTTAGATCACTAGGCGGGGTGAGCATTACTGCTACAGCAATAATAAAAAAGAACAACAAAGGGTTAAAGTCCTCCCCCCCTGCACCAGGGTCCTAATCTAAACCTGGCCCTCACACTGGGTGTCAACAAAACCTACCCTGCACTAAGAATGGTTTGGTGGAAATCTTGGAATATGCAGAGATGGCAAAATTGATGGCACTGATAAAAGTCGCAAATTTCTAATATTTTGAAGAAGACTGGAAACCATTTCTAGTCTATATAAAAAGTTGTTTTCCATATGTGAAGTCCACAGCAGGGTTTGAAGTGTAAGAAAATACTGTAGCAGAACGTGTTAGAGAGGATGAAATTACATAAGACAGAACCTTAAAACGCAATTGCATGTCATTTGGGTTATAAACATTGATGTTGGGTGGGTGGGAATTCACTATTTTGTTTAATTGGAATATAATTGTTGAGTAACAAATGTAACTTTCTATAGGGGAAAAATAAAATATTATTATTTTAAAAAACCACCCTGTGCTTAACGGCGGAGACATGTGATTAACTTCATGTGCATTTTGGCCCTGAAAGAACATCATTTTGCAGTAGAATGCCAATGGATTGGCAAGCTGAGTGCAAACAAAGCCCAAATTCCCCTAGTAAAGTCCTCCTTAATTAAAATTTGGGAGCTCTTGAGTTAAGGCAAAAGTACACAAGAATTCTCCTAGTAACATTATAGTATTATTCACCAGTACAGTTACAAGGCGGTTTGACTTCTATTGTACGCCACAACTGATGATCATCAGATTAACAGTTAAGGGTAATCAGATCCAAGCATTCCTTTGTGGTTAAACTGCTACACATTCCATCTGTCTTCCTGGGATTTCTTGCAACATGCGTTGCTACAGGAGTGTTGAGTCAGTAATTTCACATTGCCGCAGCTAAATTAGGTTTGTGGGCTCCAGAAAAACTTCTGGTGCTACCGTTCCCATAAACACCTACCCTGTAGGCGAACGGCTGTAACCTGGGCCCTGGGTTGCCTTGGATTTAACAACAAAGCACCATTTAGGACTGTAACGGAATTAATAGTAAGCTGTTAACTTTATTACGCTGATATACAAATGGTTCAGCTGCGCTGCAGATCCCGCCTTGTAAGGAAATCAGGGTTAACTGAATACAGCCTCATGTATATACAGGCCCTGGCGACTTCAAGGTTGGATTACTGCAATGCACTCTATCCTTTGCACTTGTCCCAGAAACTGCAGTTAGTGCAGAAGGCTGCAGCATGGTTGCTGCCAAATGTGAGACCCTGGCACAACTCTGCTCAGTGATCTGCACTTGCTACCTGGCTAGGTTCCAGGTGTTACTGTTGGTATATAACAGTTTGGGACTAGTTTACTTGTGGGGTTGCCTTACCCCGTATGCCCTCGCTAGACTATTTTGATATGCTGAACTGGCACTTGTTACAGGTGCCACATAATACCCGCTCTGCAGTTGTGATAAATGAGTTCACAGTTAGTATATAGAGCTGCAAACTTGCATTTGTCTGTGTGTAGGATTCGCCGAAGAATTGATGCTTTTGAATTATGGTGCTGGAGGAGACTCTTGAGAGTCCCATGGACTGCAAGAAGATCAAACCTATCCATTCTCAAGGAAATCGGCCCTGAGTGTGCACTAGAAGGACAGATCCTGAAGTTGAGGCTCCAGTACTTTGGCCACCTCATGAGAAGAGAAGACTCCCTGGAAAAGACCCTGATGTTGGGAAAGATGGAGGGCACAAGGAGAAGGGGATGACAGAGGATGAGATGGTTGGACAGTGTTCTCGAAGCTACTAACATGAGTTTGGCCAAACTGCGGGACGCAGTGAAGGATAGGCGTGCCTGGCGTGCTCTGGTCCATGGGGTCACAAAAAGTCGGACACGACTGAACGACTGAACAACAACAAGGATTGGTAGGTAGAAGAAGACTGCAAGGAAGAAGACCTGTGCAAGCAGTTGAGGGACAACTTCAAGGACCCTGGTGTCCCTTCTTTTGGTTCATCATCTTTTAGCCAGACTTGAACTGGATAGTCCTTCAAACAGAGGACTGTCATTGGTTGAAGGAATGTGGCAAGGCGGTACTCCCAGTCCCCTTGCGTCATTCCTTCAACTCAGTACATAACAATAACCCTTCAAACAGAAGATTGTCTTCTGCAAAGCAGGATACATGGTCATCTCCTATCATGCTATTTTTTTTAAAAAAAAAAATGCAAATGCACTCTTACAACCTTTGTTTGCAGTCGCAACAATTGTATGAGTCACTAAAAGTTACTTTGTGACTTGTAATTTAGATCCTTTCCCTTTATTTAGATGGAAAGCACACCAGTGCATCGTTTAAGATTCTTATCATTGTCTCCCAGACACCCCCAGATACCAAATAATATGGCACTGACTTTTTGAAATATGCCATTTGTTAGTGTAAAAGGTTGCTTCAGCTCATTTCAAATGACCTTCTGGAATTCAAGGCCACAGAGTGTGCGAGGGAAACTGAATGCAGCTTAACAATGTGAGCTGGCTTATATTTCACCAGATTTGAGAAGCACACAATACAAGCATCTTTGGTTTCCAAAACTTAATAGCAGGCCTCTTTCTAAACATATTCTCTCCTACTGTGTCCATGAGAAAGGGTAATTTATGTGGCTGTGCTTAATATGTTCTTCAAAGGTGCAAACCTGTAGAAACTGGATTAGTATGTTGACTCCATCAATTAACGTTAATCTAATATCCTGCCCATTTAAATTAGTGTAAACATTGACCGATAGGGTTAAGGGAAGAGAGTTAAACTGAAAAAGATTTATTTAAGGATTAGTGTAGCAGCTACACTAGAATTCAATCCAGGAAGTAAACATCCCAGCAGTGCAGGTTGCAGGAAACAACAGCGCTCAGCAAAGATTAGCTGCTCAAAACAAGAAGGCCAAAGAAAAGTTGTGCTGTGCAGAGGTGGAAGAAATGGGGATTTCTTGTGCTACCAAAGAGCATGGCAGTAATACAAATACAACTACTAATGAAAATTTTAAAAACCATGTGGAATTGACCTGGATCCTTCCTTTACGAGGTTGAATGCTCCATGTTGATCAATCGATTAGAAAAAAGGAAGTAATAACACATGGATTGAAACAAACCACAATGGTGCAAACTAATATAAACATCCCAATCTCAAAACAAAATTAAAAAAAAAAATCCTTCCAGTAGCACCTTAGAGACCAACTAAGTTTGTTCTTGGTATGAGCTTTGATGTGCATGCACACTTCTTCATATACAGTCTCAAACAGTCTACATCCCAATCCCAAAGAAGGGCAGTGCCAAAGAATGCTCCAACTACCGCACAATTGCGCTCATTTCACACGCTAGCAATGTTAGATCAAACCGATCCATTCTTAAGGAAATCAGGCCTGAGTGCTCACTGGAAGGACAGATCCTGAAGCTGAGGCTCCAATACTTTGTCCACCTCATGAGAAGAGAAGACTCCCTGGGAAAGACCCTGAAAGATGGAGGGCACAAGGAGAAGAGGACGACAGAGGACAGTGTTCTCAAAGCTACCAACATGAACCTGACCAAACTGCAGGAGGTGGTGGAGGACAGGGGTGCCTGGCATGCTCTGGTCTGTGGGGCCACGAGGAGTCTGACACGATTAAATGACTAAACAACAATATAAACAAGGTCAATGCATCGTTTGAAGATTGGAGAACCTCTACCTGTTTTTTTCATTAATGCAAGAAGTAAGGAACACTAAAACCTAAAAGGCTGAAGAATGACAGCCTGTTTGTTTTTTGGTTCCACTAGTATATTTAAATGGCACCCCCAAAATCTCCCCAAAAGGAATGATTCAGAGAGTAATTTACTAGGGAATTGTACCATAAAAGACACACTACCCATGGCTTTTGGAATGCATGTACAGTGGTGCCCCGCTAGACGAAAATAATTCGTTCTGCGAATCTTTTCGTCTAGCGGTTTTTTTCGTCTAGCGAAGCTGCAATGCAAACCGCAAGGCAGCCCCATAGACAATTTTGTCTTGCTGGGCAGCCTTCCGCTAGACGAATGCCTTCGTCTAGCGAGTTTTTCGTCTAGCGAGGCATTCGTCTAGCGGGGCACCACTGTAATTGCATTGGTGGGATGGGAGTCTGAGTGAAGAAGCACTGGTTTACAGGGTGTCTTGCAGCAACAGCAACAGGGAAACTCAGTTTTAAAGAGGAGAAGAAGAGTTTGGATTTGATATCCCGCTTTATCATTACCCGAAGGAGTCTCAAAGCGGCTAACACTCTCCTTTCCCTTCCTCCCCCACAACAAACACTCTGTGAGGTGAGTGGGGCTGAGAGACTTCAGAGAAGTGTGACTAGCCCAAGGTCACCCAGCAGCTGCATGTGGAGGAGCGGAGACGCGAACCCGGTTCCCCAGATTATGAGTCCACCGCTCTTAACCACTACACCACACTGGTTCAGGGAGCTTCAAGTGACAGCCAAGATGAAATGCAACTAGCATTCTCTGGACAAGGGCCTGGATTGTGCCTTCTTCCCATCATTTAGTTACAAGTCATGGCCCTGTTTACAGGGGACAAGACTACTGACAAACTCTTTACTGCCATGCCACCCCCTGACATTTTTCTTTTTAAAAGCACAGCTATTGAATTACACTTCAACCAACACGGACCGATATTGGATTTAAATAAAAGCATTGCCAATTCTTTTCTCTCTTCCTCTTTTTTTAACATCTGAAATAAAGAAGGGTGTCAGGAATGGCTGGAGAGCAGCTGGCATGCTATCAAAGTGTCACTGGAAATCTGCTTGCCTTAATTCACTCCAGCAGAACACACATATTGCTTCTCAGACATGTGTAAATTCAGATTTTAATCACTTTAGCAGTGCCTCCGCAAGGCAGAGTGTTCCCCCCCCCCCCGTTGGGATCCCGGTTCTCACGCCATTAGAGAGGAGCAATTCACAACATTTCATGTTCTTGGCCAACACTTCTCACTTAACAAGCTGTCTCTTTGGAGAAGACTGTGGAATTAGCAGTGACTGAAATCCATACATTCCTAACAATATAACTGGCATTAATTGACATCCTTGTGGCCAGATATAGACTTTGTTGGCTTGGCTTGCAACCATGAAACCACTTAGAGGGATAGCTTTGGCGGGGAGGGGAACGGAGTTTCACATGACCTCTTCCACATGCCATAAGGACGTTTGGAGTGGGTACGTGTCAAGGACAGTACAGGATGGCCCATTAGGGCAAATGGCACTCTGCCTCACCACCCTCTGTAGAACTCAGCAGGAAAGAAGATGGGGACAAAAGCAGAGTGAGTTACTGTTGGCCCCAATGGTCTCTATGGGCACCAGCTATTGCTGGTCTATTTTTATATACAGTATATCATTTTTATTAAGTTTTTTTGGGAAAATTGTACATATAAAATAGCAATTTCAAGCATTAAAATACAGAGTTCTTTCGAACCTTTAGACCTCCTTCTATGGGTGGATTCTATGGGTTCCATCTTTAAGATTAAATTTACTGCATCTTTTACCTTTATCTATTATATAACCAATCCTCCAATCTTTTGGTCTACATCCCAATCCCAAAGAAGGGCAGTGCCAAAGAATGCTCCAACTACCGCACAATTGCACTCATTTCACACGCTAGCAAGGTTATGCTTAAAATTCTACAAGGCAGGCTTAAGCAGTATGTGGACCGAGAACTCCCAGAAGTGCAAGCTGGATTTCGAAGGGGCAGAGGAACCAGAGACCAAATTGCAAACATGCGCTGGATTATGGAGAAAGCTAGAGAATTCCAGAAAAACATCTACTTCTGCTTCATTGACTACGCAAAAGCATTTGACTGTGTTGACCACAGCAAACTATGGCAAGTTCTTAAAGAAATGGGAGTGCCGGATCACCTCATTTGTCTCCTGATAAATCTCTATGTGGGACAAGAAGCTACAGTTAGAACTGGATATGGAACAGCTGATTGGTTCAAAATTGGGAAAGGAGTACGACAAGGCTGTATATTGTCTCCCTGCTTATTTAACTTATATGCAGAATTCATCATGCGAAAGGCTGGACTGGATGAATCCCAAACCGGAATTAAGATTGCCGGAAAAAATATCAACAACCTCAGATATGCTGATTATACTACCTTGATGGCAGAAAGTGAGGAGGAATTAAAGAACCTTTTAATGAGGGTGAAAGAGGAGAGCGCAAAATATGGTCTGAAGCTCAACATCAAAAAAACTAAGATCATGGCCACTGGTCCCATCAACTCCTGGCAAATAGAAGGGGAAGAAATGGAGGCAGTGAGAGATTTCACTTTCTTGGGTTCCATGATCACTGCAGATGGTGACAGCAGTCACGAAATTAGAAGACGCCTGCTTCTTGGGAGAAAAGCAATGACAAACCTAGACAGCATCTTAAAAAGCAAAGACATCACCTTGCCGACAAAGGTCCGTCTAGTTAAAGCTATGGTTTTCCCAGTAGTAATGTACGGAAGTGAGAGCTGGACCATAAAGAAGGCTGATCGCCGAAGAATTGATGCTTTTGAATTATGGTGCTGGAGGAGACTCTTGAGAGTCCCATGGACTGCAAGAAGATCAAACCTTTCCATTCTTAAAGAAATCAGCCCTGAGTGCTCACTAGAAGGACAGATCCTGAAGTTGAGGCTCCAGTACTTTGGCCACCTCATGAGAAGAGAAGACTCCCTAGAAAAGACCCTGATGTTGGGAAAGATGGAGGGCACAAGGAGAAGGGGACGACAGAGGATGAGATGGTTGGACAGTGTTCTCGAAGCTACTAACATGAGTTTGGCCAAACTGCGAGAGGCAGTGAAGGATAGGCGTGCCTGGCGTGCTCTGGTCCATGGGGTCACGAAGAGTCGGACACGACTGAACGACTGAACAACAACAACATTATATAACCACAATTTAGCTATTATATAACCACAATTACCATTAAAACAATTCCACATTACAAGTGTCTTTACACCCCTGCCAAAGATTTTAACTGTTTACAGTGGTCTTTTAAGTAAATTACAAATTTACTCCACTCTTTAGAAAATACTTGATCTTCCTGGTTTCGGATCTTCCCCGTCAGTTTTCGTCATTTCTGCATACTCCCATCAGTTTCATCTGCCATTCTTCTTTTGCTGGTATTTCTCCTTCCTTCCATCTCTGGGCCAGTAGCATTCTCACTGCCGTTGTTGCAGACATCTTTTCTTGGAAACTCTTCACCTATAATGCCTAGTAAAAAGGCTTCTATTTTTTTTAACAAATGTATTTTAAACATTTTCTTTAGTTCATTACCGGTATATATCATTTCCCAGAAAGCCTTTACCGATGTACATGTCCACCACACATGGTAAAAAGTGCCCTCTTTCTCTTTACATTTCCAACACAGTTTAGAACTTGCTTTGTGCATTTTAGCAATTTTACTCCGTGTTAGATACCAACGATACATCATTTTCATATAATTTTCCTTCAACAAACAGCATGCAGTAAATTTTATTTCCGCTGGTCTAGTCCCACCTGCTTCTGCCATGCTCCTCTCACTTTGAGCAACACCCACAAGTTCGAAACCTGAGCAGCAGCAGCATGGTGGGGCAAAGCCAAGGAAGGCCAAGGCCACAACTGCTTACCTGGGTGGGGTGAGGTGTGATAGCAGCATGTTCAGGACCACAGAATTACACTGGTGGAAGCGCCAAATTTATGGTGCTGGTCCCGCTGGTGCAACCATGCATCCCTGAGCTTGCTGCCACCCTGCGGTACCCAGTTTCCATCCCAAGTAACCAGCAGTTATGCTAGTTTGCTGCAGCTGGACCTGGACACTTGAAGACACTTGAAGATATTGGGTTTTGTTTGTGCTGCATACACACATGCCATACATTTAAAGCGCATGGCATTCCCCACAGAATCCTCGTAACTGCATACCCTCCCATGCAACGCAGCCCAAATCTGGGACACCGTCTTCCGGGTACGAGATCCCGTGCGAGTCATGTGACCTGCATGAGATTGTGGACCCAGAAAAGGCACAATTTTCAGGCACGGTGCCCCCGAACATGCATTTTGGAGTGCCACACAAGATCATGGGCTTGGGGGGGGGGGAAACAACATGCTTTTTGCAGGGCGAGACCTCAGCCTGAAATTGCACGGGAGCAAGTTGCCCCAAATGGCTGCCGGGCTCCTGTGGGATGTTCCAGTTTTTCCAGGGCATTTGATGGGTATGGAACAGTAGTTTGATAAAGATCCTTGAAATTGTAACTCTGTTAGGGGCAGTTTTAGGGCAGCGTGACCGGTTTGGCTGCACTGCAGGGGGCGCCTCAACAATGCTGTCAAACGGAGCATGGGGGGGTGAGGCACGCACCAAATTTTAGTGTCACACAGGGTGCCATTGCAATTCGAGAGTCCAAAGTCTGCCACTGGCCCAGAGGGGTTTGTGTGTAAATCGCAACTCCCAGTATTCTTCAGAAGGGAAGCTTTACATTTGTATGGCTTTTAATTTTCTGCTGTTTTCACATTTTACTGTGCTGCGGTATTGCATTCGTTCATGTGCGTCTTTTAAACTTTTCTCGCAGAGATGGATTCCACGGATTTGCAAGTTGCCCTGAAAGCAGGTGCTGATCAGATGGGGTTTATATACATATTTCAAAATCAATCAGTCAACAGAAGAGGCAGGGAAGCCGTCCCTTCCTCACCGAGTCTCATAAGGGGAGGGCGTTGGCAGAGTTCCTTCTTGCTAATTGCATTTTGCTTTAAGAGGCCTAACAAATTGCCCAGTAATGTAATAGATTATTCTTTTTGAAAAAAACCACACACCATGCCATGCTAAACCACCTCTTAAACGTAATGAGTTACATGAAGTCATCCAGTTTAAAAGACTCTCTTAAAGAGGTAATTTAATTCAAATAAGGGTATACACTACCAGCTTCAGTGGCTTAAAACATTTATAGAGTAGCAGTACTATTCCACTGCCTTAGGTTATTCCGTTGACTGGAAACCACTCAGAGAGGAAACTTGGGGAAAGCTCACAGCCACCAGGCATGTGCATAGGAACTTCTTTATAGTTAAACAATGCTTGTTGGTTTTTTTTTAAGGATCGTGGAAATAAAAAGTTGTAGGAAGGGTTTGCTCATGTTTCTGAGATCCTTCCTAATGAGAAAACAGCTGCCACAAATTTGCTAAATCTTTTGGATGCTCTTAGCTCCGCTGACTGATTGCTAAATTTGAGAGCTGCATGTAGGCTGTGATTTTACATCAAGGCAGGAAAAGTGAGAACTAAGGCACTGGGCAGAATATCTATTCAACCTCTGAGAGATTTAGGGCCCCTCCAGATTACAGACAGAAGGATGAGTCACTTTTGGTCCCCTTGGTTCCTCATTTCCCCCATCTTAAATTGGACCCTCCACTTTTCTGCTGCAATTTGTTGAATTTCTTCTTCACAATCCTCGTGAAAATTCTCCAGTACTTTAGGGAAAATTTCTCCACATTTTCACTAATGTATGCATTTGTTATGTCCACTTTACCTAATGCATGCATTATTTTTTTAAAAGAAAAACCTATCCATTCTTAAAGAAATCAGCCCTGAGTGCTCACTGGAAGGACAGATCCTGAAGTTGAGGCTCCAATACTTTGGCCACCTCATGAGAAGAGAAGACTCCCTGGAAAAGACCCTAATGTTGGGAAAGATGGAGGGCACAAAGAGAAGGAGATGACAGAGGATGAGATGGTTGGACAGTGTTCTCAAAGCTACCAAAATGAATCTGACCAAACTGCAGGAGGCAGTGGAAGACAGGAGTGCCTGGCGTGTTCTGGTCCATGGGGTCACGAAGAGTCGGACACAACTAAATGACTAAACAACAACAAGCCATGATGCTAGAGGCAGCAATGCTTTTAAATACCAATTGCTGGAAACCACAAGATGGAAGAGAGGTAGATTTAAGGCGATGAAACTGGTTCTACTGCCCTGGGCACTGAGGGCAACTATGATGCAGTGAATCGGAAGTTAAGAGGTGGATGGCATCAGATTTTGACCTTGCACAGGGTGCTGGACTAGATGGGCTATTGGCCTGATCCTGCAGGCTCTTATTATGTTAAATCATACTCAGAGTAAAAAAAAAACCCTTGAAGTCAAAGGCCTGAGTATGACTTTATTGGAGATCACCCAGCCAATATTTCTGGAATTTGCCAGCAATTCCAGTCTGCAGTTCATTTAATAATACTTTTTTAACAAAAAAATGATCCGCAGGGACTAAGTTGTGACATGAATCACTCCAACATGCAAGTGGAGAAAGGAAAGAACAGTCTTCTCTCTCTCTCTCTCTCCCTCATACACACACACACACACACACACACACACACACACAACTGCACAGTCTGCCTTGGCTTTAATCAGTGGATATATATATATATATATATATATATATATATATATATATGTAAGCAGATGTTCCTTGCTCGCTTATTTCCCCGTGGAGTAAGGAGGCAGCGAATGGCCAGACCCCTGCCTCTCCTCCCACATCCCCTTTCTTCATTGGCAGGCGAGTGACGCTGAGGTCTCACAGACCTGTAACAAATGACTCCTTCCCTCTTCCTGCCAGCAAGCAAAGGGGAGGATAGACAGGAAGCTTTTCTGAGAGGACGGTCTCAGGGGGCTCATCCCAGGTGGAGGAGATAACACGGACCGCGTCTAAGAGCCACTTTGGATGTTCCCTGCGTGGGCAGCAGTTCTCCGCCTGGAAAAAAAAAAGGCAGGCAAGCTGCATGTAGTTACATGGAATGAAGAGGGTGCATGCGTCTGTTTTGTACTGTATTTGGGAAGCTCTAGCCAAGAGGCTACTGTAGGAGCAGAGTGACGAATGCTAGCTGGAAGGCTAGTTTAGGTATATAAGAACAGTCCTGCTGGGTCAGATGAAGGGTTCACCACATTCAGCAGTGGGGAACTTGTGGGGCTCCAGATGTCATTAGACTCCAGTTCCCATCAGCCCAGCCAGAATGGCCAAAACTCCAGGGATGATGGGAGTTGTAGTCTAACCATAACTGGAAGGCCACAGGTTCCCCATCCTTCACCTAACCCAATATTGTGTTTCTGGGAGCAGAGCTAGTTGGAGGCTTTTGGAAAGCCCATGGGCCTGCCATCCATGAAATTATCTTTCGTATGAGCATCGGAAGCTGCCTTATATTGAATCAGCCTGATAGCAATGTATCATAATTTCAGTCAGGCTTTCGACGAAGTGGAGCAGCTGGTAAAATGTGGGCTGGCCGATGTAACTTAGATGGATTTGTTGCTGGTTGACTGACGGCTCACTAATGGTTCCTCATCATCCTGGGGAAAAGTGACAAGTGGGGTACCTCAGGGTTCTGTCCTGGGCAGGGGAGTCTTTAGCATATGTGCCGCCGGAGTGCAAAGATCCGCCTAGAGCCCCCAAGTCTGACAAGCCATTGTGAATGACAAGCGCCGCTGCTGGCACAGCACGTTTTTGGCAAATGAGCACACAAAGTCGAAAGTCCTTTAGTGAAACAGTAGGTATACATTTTGGTAATACCTAGGTATATATGTATTTTGTTTTTCTAGCTTGATCAAAATTATTTATTATTTCATAACAGGTAGATAGTTAAGAGCAAGATCAGGTAGATAGTTAAGAGCTTAGGCAGCTTCAGCGGCAGGCATCTGCCCCCCCCCAATTCGGCGCCTGGGTGCCCCACACCCCTTGCACCCCCAGGTAAAGACGGCCCTGGTTCTGGGCTCATTGTTGTTCAACATCTTTATAAATTACTTGGATGAAGGTATTGAGGGGATGCTCAATCTACAGATGACAGATAAATTTTAATAGGGACAAAAGTCAGGTTCTGCACTTCCAACTCTAAGATTCTGTGATTCTATGACAGTCAGGGCCGTCTCGTCATAGGGACTGGGTGGCGCGGTGCACCAGGGCGCCAGGCCCCCCAGGGGCGCCCCCGCGAGCCCGCCGGCATACCGGGCGCCCCCTCCCCAACCCGCGCCCTCCCCTTTAAGACGGCCCTGATGACAGTGCCACCGAAGACAAAATTGGGATTCAAGATGACCTCTTTTTCATGTTCTGTGAATTTTATGGGTTGAGAGGGAGCAGGGTGGTGCAAGCCAACTGTGCCTGCCCCCCAACCTTCCACGTTAAGTGAGAAGGTCTGAAAAGGGATTGCAAGCATGTTTGGCTGAACCCACTTACAGTCCTCCCCCAGATGAGTGGGTGGGGAGGCGAAGTGTATATTGCATAAATGAATAGGTATAAATAATGTTGAATCCTAGAGTAATGAGGCTAGCTCTAGTAAAACAAATTGTGTATTTTTGTTAGCAGATCAACGCAACATATAGGTCTTTAAAAACTGATGCCTAGAGCTGGAAACTTAATTTATTATTTTTGGATTAGTGGCAGAAGTTCATCTCGTATATTTCTTGCTTATGAAGATGCTTATATTCCACCTTTCCACTGAAAGGCACCCAAGATTTGACTAAGAACTCTATTTGACTCAGCTTTTTGGATGCCCTTTGTGGAAAAACTGGCTCAGGGAATCTGTCCAACATATTTTGTGGTGAAGAACGGTACAGGAAAGCTTCAGTCCCCCTTCCCATCAACAATAGTTTTACATTTTAATTGTCTTAACAGTCCAGCCACCCCAATCCTCTTTTGGAAATAATGAAATTTGTCATATATATATTTTTAACAACTAAAGCTCTTGCGGCTACAATTCTATATCCATTTACCTGGGAGTAAGCCTCATTAAACTAAGTCACACTTGCCCAAGAGTTGCTTATGAGACTCACAATCATCAAAGATAGGTAGCTGCCTTATACTGAGTCATACTAATGGGTCCATCTAGTATTGCCTACTCTGACTGACAGAGGTTCTCTAGGGTTTCAGGCAAGAGGTTTTCAGAGCAGCTCAAAACCAGCACTTTGAACTGGGGCTGCAAACTAATTGGCAGCCAGTGCAGTGAAGCCAGGACCAGTGTTTATATTGCTCAAAATGTCTTGACCTGGCAAGCAACCTGGCTGCTGAGTTCTGCACCAGATGAGGTTTCCTGAGCTTCTTCAAGGGCAGCCCCACTTTTAACGCTTTGCAGTAATCTAACCTAGAGGTTACCAGAGCACAGGCGACAGAAGTTAGACTATTCCTGTTCAGATAGGGGCATAGTTGATGAAAGGCACTCCAGGCCACTGAGGCCACTTGAGCCTCAAGCGACAGCAAAGGATGCAAAAGTATCCCCAAGCTACGTGCCCACTCCTTCAGAGGCAGTGTAACCCCATCAAGAGCAGGCAACCTCTAAGCCATCCTGTCTAGGGAACCACCCACCAGCAGTGCCTTAGTCTTATCTCTGAGCTGAGCTTCAGTTTATTGGCTCTCATCCAGTCAACTTCCGAGGCAAGACAATGGTTCAGCACTTCCACCTGCAGATATATAAGGAGAAGTAGAGCTGTGTGCCATTAGCATACTGCTGGCAACCAGGGAGGTTTGGCTGGCGCCTTCATTATACGCCTTTCAGTGCCAGGTGAAAATGTTCCTTTTCAACCAGGCCTTGGGCTGACTGACATACGATGCACTTTTAAATATGTTGTGGGAGGGGGAATTATTAGTTTTTGTTCTTATTTTTATTATGTGTTTTTTTATATTGTAATTTTATGTTGTGAACCATCCTGAGTTCTACAGATGAAGGACAGTGTACAAATAATAAAATAAAATAAAATAAAATGTACATTCATTTCTTTGCCCAGTTTTCCCTCTGGCTGGACTGGCATGTAACCCTCTGAAAGTTGCCCCAAAAGGAATGAGGTCCTCAGGCTGAAAAGGATTCTGGGTATTCTCTGACATATAGAGCAACTTGTCCCTAAGACACAGGGCAGCTCCAGGTTTGGGGGAGACCTGGACTAAGTTCAGGTGTCCCTGAAATTCCTCTGACCTTGGTGGTCCTGTGATGATGACCTTACCTGGTGGCAATGGCAGGTGACTGTGAGCCATCATTTTGAATTTCTCCCAATGTCATGTTGCTCCAGTACATTTGTGGGAAATAGGAAATTTTCACAGCTGCTCAACACATGGCACCTGGGGCAGGTGTCAGTGCTGATGGCTTTGGCAGGGTCCTTGGGGCCTTGGGAACTACCTGAGCATACTGGGTGTCAACACTGGGCCTGCCAATATGCCCTATATTTCCTTTCTAGCCTACTTTCTTTTCCGGAGAAAGGAGGATGCCACACTGTTGAATGAGAGGCAATTATCTTATGTAATTACATGGTATTACACCAGGAGCTCTGTTCTTATTCAGCAGCCAACTTTGGATCATGATGACTCCATTGCACTCTGTCAACTTGGGAGGTCAGCATTAATCAAATTCCACCCTTTCTATTTACTCCCCAGATAGTATCATTGAATAATGACCTACCTCACAAGAGTGTGGTGGTGGTGAAAATGATGAGGATTGCCAAAAGGGCTGTATCGGTTGGTTCTATAGACAGTGAAAGTGTGTCGGTAAGAGCTGGTGTTTAGGGTATAGATTGCAACATGATATGCACAGCCTGGGATCTGACTCTTGTCCATCCAGGGATGCTGCAGTCCAGCATTAGACTCATCAGTGGAGTCACTTTCACATCTGCAAGAGAAGATAGAGATATGTGAACATCCGTAAAGTCTAATAATAGTGGCATCTATTGCTGTGCTGATGACTGGTGGCATGTGTGCGTTTGTGGATTAGGATCAGAGGTTGTGGAGTTGAAGACCCTGTTACTATTTCTGCAGCAGGAGCTCTGCCTGCAATGTGCTGGAGCTGCCCAATCAGCATGGAAGTGCAGCTTTTTATCCACTGAGAAGAAATATCACCTTTTGTGCTGATTGGAGCGAATCAGAGTGAAAGGAGGTGAGGGTTGGCTCCTAGGGTCACAGTGTGGTGTAGTGGTTAAGAGCGGTAGACTCGTAATCTGGTGAACCAGGTTCGCGTCTCCGCTCCTCCACATGCAGCTGCTGGGTGACTTTGGGCTAGTCACACTTCTTTGGACCTTTGTCAGCAAGGTGTTGTCTCTGCTTTTTAAGATGTTGTCTAGGTTTGTCATTGCATTTCTCCCAAGAAGCAGGCGTCTTTTAATTTCGTGACTGCTGTCAACATCTGCAGTGATCATGGAACCCAAGAAAGTAAAATTTCTCACTGCCCCCATTTCTTCCCCTTCTATTTGCCAGGAGGTGATGGGACCAATGGTCATGATATTAGTTTTTTGGATGTTGAGCTTCAGGCCATATTTTGCGCTCTCCTCTTTCACCCTCATTAAAAGGTTCTTTAATTCCTCACTTTCTGCCATCAAGGTTGTGTCATCAGCATATCTGAGGCTGTTGATATTTCTTCCGGCAATCTTAATTCCGGCTTGGGATTCATCCAGTCCTGCCTTTCACATGATGAATTCTGCATATAAGTTAAATAAGCAGGGAGACAATATACAGCCTTGTCGTACTCCTTTCCCAATTTTTAACCAATCAGTTGTTCCATATCCAGTTCTAACTGTAGCTTCTTGTCCCACATAGAGATTTCTCAGGAGACAAATGAGGTGATCCGGCACTCCCATTTCTTTAAGAACTTGCCATAGTTTGCTGTGTTCGACACAGTCAAATGCTTTTGCGTAGTCTAATTATTAGACTACATAGATCTAATTATTAGCTTTGTATAATTATAAGAAGGGGGTATGTCTGGAATGGTCACAAAGGGCCCTTCCACTTCTGAATTTGTCACTTTAGTACTAATTAGGTTGTACTTATTATCATAGAATGAAATGAAACAATCCTGTAGAAGTTAAGAGAGGACTTGCCCCACTAACATTCCTTAGATGTAGTTCCTATGACTTTAATGTAAACGTGCACACTTATAATTCTACATTTTTAAAGAAAATGTTTAGTTAAGATATTTTTATACCACCTTCAAAAGTCAAAAGTCAGAACCTTCTCAAAACATGAAATAGAAAACATGAAAAATGAAATTTACTGAAACAACAGCATTAAAATAACATTCCAAACAAGAATAAACATTAAATTTAAAATGTCATTGGTAGTTAAAATCATAGCTGTATAAAATATAAAATACTAGCAGCCTCGTACCTGGTGCTGCTTGGGAATTCTAAGAAAGGGAAAAAAAGGAAAAGAAAAGAAAAGAAAAAGAAAAAGAAAAAGAAAATCAGTGCAGTTTTGAAATCAGTAGTTAAAATCAGTGCAGTTTTGAAAGGGTCAGCCCACCATCTTGATTGAATTTGTTCAATTGTATCCAAGCATAGACAAAAAACTACTTATTCATCTCAGGAAACATCATGCAAAATTTGGTTACAGTATCTCAAGAGGTATCCAAACACAGAGTTAAGAAACAACTTTTAAAAAATATATAGTCATACATCAGGTTGCGAATGCTGTTGGTTACATTTTTTCAGGTTGCGCTCTGAAGCAAACCTGGAAGTACCGGAACGGGTTACTTCCAGGTTTCGGCACTCACGCATGCACAGAAACACTAAATCGCGCTTCGCACATGCGCAGAAGTGCTAAATCGCACTTCTGCAGAAGCGCCAAATTGTGTCACGCGCATGCGCAGACGCAGCGTTGAAGGATATGAACGCTGCGGGTTGTGGACATGCCTCCGTCCACTGTAGTAGATAAAAACCAACATAAGCAGCAGAGTCCTCTGCACAGAACTAAACCAGCCCAGTGTTATTTAAAAGCCCACAGTGGGTAGGTAATAGATGACTTGTTTAACAATAAGTTTCTACGTTACAGGTTTGCTGCATCAGTTAACAGTCTGGGCCAAGGCTACCCAACTCATCTATGACATGAGAAGAGTTAAGTCAACGGTAACAATTTAAGCGGTGGCACTTCTGCTTTCCTAGGCTCACTGTGACATCCAATCAGTATCATTCAATAGGGTCAAGAGCAGGGATGGGTAAGACATTTGATTCAGTTCACATTTAAAGAGAAACCTACTTAATCCACACTTCATGAAACAACACACAAATTGAAACACAGCCATTGTACGGACTCCCTCGGAAGGTGGTGGACTCTCCCCCATAGGAGGTTTTTATGCAGAGGTTGGATAGCCATCTGTCATGGGTGCTTTAGTTGAGATTCCTGCATAGCAGTGGTTTGGACTACATGTCCCTCAGGAACCCTCCCAGCTCTACCATTCTATGTTTCTATGAATTAAACACCTGGCACATATCCCTGAGAGAAACAGCTATGACCCAGGAGGCCAGCTTCTGGAGAGCTGACTTGGAGGTGTGGCCTGGCTAGAGCTCCCATGGCTCATCATAAATACAGTGGTACCTTGGTTTAAGAACAGTCCGGTTTAAGAACGATTCAGTTTACAAACTCTGCAAAACCAGAAATAGTGCTTTTGAATTATGGTGCTGGAGGAGACTTTTGAGAGACCCATGGACTGCAAGATCAAACCTATCCATTCTGAAGGAAATCAGCCCTGAGTGCTCACTAGAAGGACAGATCCTGAAGTTGAGGCTCCAGTATTTTGGTCACCTCATGAGAAGAGAACACTCCCTAGAAAAGACCCTGATGTTGGGAAAGACTGAGGGCACAAGGAGTAGGGGATGACAGAGAATGAGATGGTTGGACAGTGTTCTCGAAGCGACTGGCATGAGTTTGGCCAAACTGTGGGAGGCAGTGGAGGATAGGGGTGCCTGGCGTGGTCTGGTCCATGGGGTCACGAAGAGTCAGACACGACTGAATGACTGAACAACAACAAGAAGAAGAATGGAATCCAAATGGTGGAAGGCACCAGCGGTTGGAGGCCTCATTAGGGAAAGTTCGCCTCGGTTTAAGAATGGTTTCAGTTTAAGAACGGACTTCTGGAACAGATTAAGTTCACAAACTGAGGTACCACTGTAAAGCTTAATTTACCATTAACTTAGCTCATAGCGTGCTCATACATAAACAGCAGAAGCCAAGGCAGCCATCCTTTGAAATTCGCATGTCTCCAAATTTTGCAATGCAGTCCTTCAGACAAGTAATGTGTATACAAATGCATATACTAGGGGAAAGCCTGCATATAAAATGTCTGTATTAGTGAACATAACGTGCGGAACTGCATTGTATTAGGGGACTCTGCATTGCAGAAACGTGCCTGTTAGGCAAAATGGAATACCATAGTGCAGTACATAAAGGGGAGATCATACGAAAATGTTGATGAATTTTCATGAGGACTTTCTTAATGGAAAAAAATGGGCAACTGATGTGGAAATGTGCAGCACCGAATTTAAGATTGCAAAAATGAGAAACTGAGAGAAGGTGAAGTTGACAGCTTCATCCCTGGCCAAGAGAGGCAATGCTGGGGAATGGCAGAAGTGGATTTAGGGGAACGCGACAGGTTCCACTGCATTGCGCACCGAGCTTAAGGGGTTCTGCACGGCAGCACAACCTTGATGTAGTGCAGGGACTCCCAAGAGACTGCAATCTACTCCCAGAATAAAAAGCTGGTAGTGGTTTACATATTTTTTTTTGGGGGGGGGAACCAAAGTTGTTGAGCTTTTTTTAGGGACGAGAGTCCAAGTTGTTGACCTTTTTTAAGGGAGGGAGTTAAAAGTTTGGAAACATTCATGCTTATGTACCTTTTCTTTTCATAGGGGGAAATCAATACCACTGTCTGGTGCTTTTGCGATCGTGCGCGAATGAAGGATGGGGCGAGGGGGCGGGGCCAGATCTTTCCTGACCATGGAGGAAATAGAGCCCGCAATCGACCGCAATCACCCGCTAGCTGCCGCGGATCAACCAGTCGATCGTGGTCGACCAGTTGGACATCCCTGATGTAGTGAATTGAGCAGAATGGAAGGTGAGAGGCACGGGGACACCAGGTTTTGGCCTCACACAGGGTGCTGCTGAAATTTGAGAGACCAAAGCCCATCTCTCGGGATGGGGCTCAGAGATAGGGATGAATCTGTGAAGGCCCTTTGCTCATTCTACAGAAGCCAGCAATGAACTGAAAAGGCCAACGAAAACTCCTCTCTGTTTTTAAACTTTTCTTGTCTGCTTTAATCCCTAATGTCAGCTTTTTCAAGTTCAGATGTAGATCACTTATTTAAAAGGCCCAAAATAGCTCTGCTTTTAATGTAGGATCACATCTCTGGACTCCCAAATACAATTTATCAAAGGAAAATAACTGCAATTGACACTGTGCAGTTTCTGAAAGAGATGAATGCTGCAAGTAAACATTCACTCTCTAGATTTAATGCAGGAGACAGAGGTCAAAACTCGTGTGGGTTAATATTTTCCAAAGCAGACGAAAATACTTCCTATTGCCATTCCATTAAAAACACTCTCCTTCCAATTTCTGTATCTGGCTTTAAAGGAAGCCCTTTTTCAATACCCCTGTACAGTAATATAATTGGAAGGGGGAAGAAACTCTGTCTCCAAATAAGCTTTCTCTTGTGAACTCCTCCATGATATTTTATTGTCTCCACTACAAAGGGATGCTCTCTGGTAAAAGACACAGTCAATAAAATAGTAAGTTTACAGCACAGTTCTGCAGAGACCTTTTAACAGGCTGCTAAAAAGCCATTATTGCCAAAGACCTTGGCTAACTACAGATCAACTCGCCAAAATTCCATAACATGGAAAATAACATTTTGCACATTTAGTCAGAGCCAAATAAATTCTGCACGCTCCACCAGTGATGAGTTTCACTACCTAACAAATCAGTTCAATTGTGCATAAGGCACAATTAAGTCTGGAGGAGAAATTTATTTGGTGCATATTTTAATGTGAATATAACTTATTTGCACGTTCCAAATCCATATGCGAACCAATACACAGCTGTCCTTGAAATTCAGTCTTCTCTGCATTTAACAATGGAGATTTCGAAGCCCTGCAAAAGCAAAAAAAAAAAAAAAGTATATTAGATAAAAATGAAATAAAAATGAACAGGACTTACAGAAATGCATTTTATTTGTGGACATTCCTTGCAAGATCACACACACACACTTCTTAGGGGAAATTGCAAAAACAAAAACACAACAACACACACACACAAAAACAAATATTAGGATATATTTTCACATGGCTTTTTAAAAAATTGCAAACTTGCAAAAATGGGGTGAACTGAAGACTGGAAAAATGAGGAAGGGGGATTGACAGATTTGTAAATCCCTAGACAGAACATCAGTAGATGTGAAGAGTTTGAGAAAGTGGCTGTGTTCCCAGCAGCTTTGAAGCAACTTTCCCATCATACAATCCCATTGGCTCCCAGTACGTTTCTGAGCACAATTTCAAAGTGTTGGTGCTGACCTTTGAAACCCTAAACAGCCTCGACCCAGTATACCTGAAGGAGCGTCTCCACCCCCATCGTCCTGCCCGGACACTGAGGTCCAGTGCCGAGAGCCTCCTAGCGGTTCCCTCACTGTGAGAAGCGGTTACAGGGAAGCAGGCAGAGGGCCTTCTCAGTAGTGGCTGCCTCCCTGTAGAACACCCTCCCTTCAAGGAAATAAACAACTATACAACTGTTAGAAGACATCTGAAGGCAGCCCTGTATGGGGAAGCTTTTTAATGTTTAATGTCAGAGTTATGCCTCTGGGTACCAGTTGCTGGTAACCGCAGGAGGGGAGAGTGATGTTGCTCTCAGGTTCTGTTTGCAGGCTTCCCATGAGCATCTGGTTGGCCACAGGGAGAACAGGATGCTAGACTAGATGGGCCACTGGCCTAATCCTGCAGGATTCTTCTTATGTTCTTATATCCATTCCAACAAAACACAATGAATGTGGTGTGTTATGGGAGTTTTAATATGCTCTCAAACATTTTACAGCCTCTTGCAATATCTTGGCATCTTCAAATTGGTTTTTAGGGGGGGGGGAGAGTGTGTTTCAAACTGAACTTTTATAATAGAATGGGGGGAAACTACCCTTCACAGTGAAGTCCTGAAACCCATGTGTTTTGTGGTACGGAGAGATCTGTTATGATTCTTATCTTCACAAGCGCATGAAAAAATAGCGCCTTGTCCTCAACCTCCTTAAGAAGTTATTTAATAAAGAACTTGAAACCATTATCAATATTTACAAAAGAAATGCTCGAGAGCTGAGTTATGTGTTTTGAAATTCACAGAAGGCCACAGCCATTGAAGCAACAATGATAGGAAGTATAGCTGACATTTTCCAAATATAAAAACCAGATGATGGAAAGTTTAATTTCTGTGAATTTGGAGCAGTAGCTTAGCAGTCGACATGAACCATGTGGGAATATTGGCTGCCCAGCAGGGTGTGCAAAGTGAAGAATGTCCTCTGCATTTGCAGGGGGGAAAGAGCTGCACATCATTCAACCAATTCCTCTAGGTTAAATGAGAAATTAGCCCTTCTCTGGAATTGCCATTCTTCGTTCACTCTTTTTTATGGTGAATCTGCATGACACTGTTGACAAATTGTTGCATTGTAGTATTTTCTATGCTGCGTTTCCATATTTTTCAGACCTGATTTATTAAATGCCAATGTATTTTGAACACCAGCCTGTCCAGTGTGGAGAAACAGAATTATTTTGAGGTACTCCAGGTTTCCTGTGTCTTTAATTAAAAGCTTCTTGTTTGCAGGTTCTGCCTGGTTCCCGCCCCCCTTTCTGCTGGGTGTGGCTGGGCAATTAAGCACAGAACTGTCTGCTAGTTGCTTGTCCCTTAAACTGCCTTTTATTGACAACTAGGGCTGTCAACATTCACCAAATTTCAGGGAAAGAGGTACAGTATTCCAGAGGTGTGGTAGGGGAAAACGTACCAACATCCCAAATTCTGTCCAGCCCTGTCACATGACCTAGCAAGCCAGCGGTAGTTTCACTGGCAAATAGGGTGGTGCAAGTTAAACGTTTTCTAAAAGGCTTTTTTCTCCCTCTGCCAGGCCTAAATTTGGAATAGGGGTGGATTGTACCAACGTTTACCCCCAGCATAAATTTTGCTGACTTCTTATAGCCTGGCTTGCTTTGATGTTGCCTCATGCAGAAAGCCCCAGGCTCAATGCTTGCTATCTCCAGCTAAAGGACCTATGACAGGAAATACCTCAGTTGGAGACCCTGAAGAACTGTTGCCAACAGGATAGACAGTGTGTAGTGGTTAGAGTGTCGGACTAGGACCTGGGAGACCAGGGTTCAAATCCCCACTCACAGCCATGATTGCCACTGGGTGACCTTGGACCAACCACTGCATCTTAGTGTCACCTAAGATGGTTGTGGGAATTAAATGAGGAGGGAGAGAGCCGTTTAGGCCACCTTGAACTCCTTGGATCAAAAGGAGGGATATACCGTATTTTTCCGTGTATTGGACGAGTTTTTTTTACTCAAAAATCATGTCAAAAAACTGGGGTCGTCCAATACACGGATGGCATGGGGGGGGGAGAGAAGTGGCACGCCGACAACCAGCTTCTTGGAAGGAGCGCAAATTCCCCCGACGCCGCTGTGCGCAGGAAACTATCTAGGAAGTATTTCCTGCCTGCAACTGCGTGGGGGAAGAGGCTCAACAACTTTGGGGCCCCCTCCCCTCATTTTCCTAAAATTGAGTCCCCTAAAATAGGGGGTGTGTGTCTTATACATGGGGGCGTCCTATAGACAAAAAAATACGGTAATTGCAATACTCAATAAATAAATAGTTGAGTAGCTAGATGAATAACCTGGCCTAGTTTGCAGTGCCATCCTATGAAGCAGAGGAGATCCATCAACCACCAAGAAGAAGATGCTGAGATGGGGGTAGTGACAGTGGGAGAACTTAAATTTAATCTATACTCACTCGTAACGTATATGCAGGCCACAGTGTTTTAAATTATCTTTTTTCCACTGTCACTAAAAAAAATGGTTGTTTACCTAACATCTCTCACATCTTTCATGGCTTCCCAAAGTCCGTCCTTGGAAGTGACCAGTCGGTTAAAAACATAATCGTAAATCTCAGTGGGAAAACATCGGTTTGAACACTCATGGCCATTCCCGCCTTTGTCTTCTTGCTGACTTTGAGTGTAGGGCAAGTGGGAGGAAGAGAAAACGAGCATGGGTGAGGTTACAGAAGGAATCTATCTTTTAGCTACAGAAGGAATCTATCTTTTAGCTGCAGAATAGCTTTTGGGTGGAGCGTGGCCACATAATGTGCTTGCAAGATGCAGAGCAAAATGGCAGGGAATGTGGGTCACAGAGGCGGGGAAGGGCCGTAGCTCAGTAGTACAGCGTCTGCCTTGCATGCAGAAGGTCCCAGGTTCTAATCCACAGCATCTCTGGGTAGGACTGGGGAAGTCTCCGTGCCTGAAACCCTGGAAAGTCACTAAACACTGTCAGTCAGTCCCAAGCATGAGGGACCAATGGGCCTGACTTGATGTGGGGCAGCTTCCTATGCTGTGCAGTGAGTGAGCAAAAGTGAATGGCTGCTTCTCCAGGCAGCAGAACCGGAGCAGCAAATGGCCAGCAATTTAACTGATTATTGCTATGTTTTTACCACCAGAAAGAGGTAGGCCTACTTGCAGGATTTTCTGCCTCAGGTGGCAAAATAACCAGACTGTACTTGGGCACTGTGTGCCTTGGCTTGTGGGAGGAGGGTGTCATGCTTACAAAGCTTGCTGTTTCATCTCAAAATGTCTTGAGCCTGTGCTTTCCAGCTAGTTTTTTTGTGCATCTTCTTTGCTCCCTACTTCTTCTCACCCTCATCTACTAGAACATGGGTAGGCAAACTAAGGCCCGGGGTACCAGATCTGGCCCAATCGCCTTCTAAATCAGGCCTGTGGACGGTCCAGGAATCGGCGGGTTTTTACATGAGTAGAATGTGTCCTTTTATTTAAAATGCATCTCTGGATTATTTGTGGGGCATAGGAATTTGTTCACCCCCCCCCCCAATAAAATATAGTCCGGCCCCCCACAAGGTCTGAGGGACAGTGCTGAAAATGTTTGCTGACCCCTGTACTAGAATGTCTCCTTACTTCCTTATTGTGCTGGCTAGGACTCTAGTCCAAGCCATCTGGAAAACACCAGGTATGGGAAGGCTGGTCTATTGGATGCTAGTGGCAGAAAGATCCTGCATATTCAGGTATCTCAGCTATGGCTGTTCCATTTCAGATCCTAAGGCGAAAATATATTTTGGGAGCCAGAATGTTTCTCACCAAAGGGGAAATTCAAATGTCTTTGCCCCCCTCTTATTACCACATGCACCCTGCTCTCAAGTTTTTGAGAGCAGGGCCAGGGCGGGAGAGTGCCAGAGTCCTGTCTAGTCCAGTTGCGTGGGATCAATTTCAGTCTGTTACCTCTGATGATGTGGACAGGCTGCTTGGACGAGTGAAACCAACCACCTGTCTCCTTGATCCTTGCCCATCCTGGCTTATAAAAGCTAGCCAGGAGGGGCTGGGCGATGGGCTCCGCGGGGTGGTGAATGCTTCCCTCTGTGAGGGAGCATTCCCAGACCCGCTGAAAGAGGCGGTCATTAAACCGCTTCTTAAAAAAACACCTTTAGACCCGGCCAATATGGCCAACTATCACCCAGTCTCAAATTTACCATTCTTGGGCAAGGTGATTGAGCGGGTGGTTGCCGAACAACTCCAGGCACGCCTGGAAGATGCGGACCATTTGGATCCCTTCCAATCAGGATTCAGGCCTCATCATGGGACTGAAACTGCCTTGGTCGCGCTGGTCGCTGATCTCCGGCGGGCTAGGGACAAAGGTGAGAGCTGTTTCCTAGTTCTGCTGGATCTCTCAGCGGCCTTTGACACCATCGACCATAACATCCTTCTGGACCGGCTAGGGAGGTTGGGAGCTGGAGGCACTGTTATGCAGTGGTTCCGCTCCTTTTCCTCCTGGGCCGTATTCAGAAAGTGGTGGTGGGGGATGAGTGTTCAGAACCCTGGGCTCTCACTTGTGGGGTGCCTCAGGGTTCTGTCCTCTCCCCCATGCTTTTTAATATCTATATGAAGCCGCTGGGAGAGATCATCAGGGGGTTTGGGCTGGGTGTTCATCAGTATGCGGATGATACCCAGCTCTACCTCTCTTTCAAATCAGAACCAGTGAAGGCGGTGAAGGTCCTGTGTGAGTGTCTGGAGGCGGTTGGAGGATGGATGGCGGCTAACAGATTGAGGTTGAATCCTGACAAGACAGAAGTACTGTTTTTGGGGGACAGGAGGAGGGCAGGTGTGGAGGATTCCCTGGTCCTGAATGGGGTAACTGTGCCCCTGAAGGACCAGGTGCGCAGCCTGGGAGTCATTTTGGACTCACAGCTGTCCATGGAGGCACAGGTTAATTCTGTGTCCAGGGCAGCTGTCTACCAGCTCCATCTGGTATGCAGGCTGAGACCCTACCTGCCCGCGGACTGTCTCACCAGAGTGGTGCATGCTCTGGTTATCTCCCGCTTGGACTACTGCAATGCGCTCTATGTGGGGCTACCTTTGAAGGTGACCCGGAAACTGCAATTAATCCAGAATGCGGCTGCTAGACTGGTGACTGGGAGTGGCCGCCGGGACCACATAACACCGGTCCTGAGAGATCTACACTGGCTCCCAGTACGTTTCCGAGCACAATTCAAAGTGTTGGTGCTGACCTAAAGCCCTAAACGGCCTCGGTCCTGTATACCTGAAGGAGCGTCTCCACCCCCAGCATTCAGCCCGGACACTGAGATCCAGTGCCGAGGGCCTTCTGGCGGTTCCCTCACTGCGAGAAGCAAAGCTACAGTGAACCAGGCAGAGGGCCTTCTCGGTAGTGGCGCCCGCCCTGTGGAACGCCCTCCCATCACAGGTCAAGGAGATAAATAACTACCTGACATTCAGAAAATACCTGAAGGCAGCCCTTTTCAGGGAAGTTTTTAATGTGTAATATTTTTGTATCTGATTTTTGTTGGAAGCCGCCCAGAGTGGCTGGGGAGATCCAGCCAGATGGGCGGGGTACAAACTAAATATTATTATTATTATTATTATTATTATTATTATTATTATTAATGGTTCCTGCCCTGCCCGCCATACCACCAAAGTGATTGAGGAGGAAAAGGCAGATAATTGTTCAGAGAAGCATTATTTAGGCCACATTCACACCTTACTTTTAAAGCATTAGGGTGCCACTTTAAGCAGTCATGGCTCACCCCAAATAATTCTGGGAGCTGTAGTTCTTAAGGGTTCTGAGGGCTGTTGGGAGACCAAGAGTTGCAGTCACCAAAATTTCCTGTGAAAGGAAGCCACTCTGGGAATTGTAGTTTTGTGAGGGGAGTAAGAAGCCCCCTTATGACCTTCAACACCTTTAACAAACTACAGTTCCCAGAATTCTTGGGGGGGGGAGCCATGAATGTTTAAGGTGGTGTAATGCTTTAAATATATGTTGTGAATGTGGCCTTAGAAAGACTGAGGGAAGACAGAAAGATTTTGGTGCTTCTACTTAATTCTTGATACCATATGACTAGTTGTGCTTCGGCCGTGTGGCAGTGACGTAGTAGCTCATGCCAACAGAGTGCAAAAGAATGAGTGGGAATGAGTCTGAGGGAATACAAAGCTGTCCTTTGACTGAGGTCCTCTGTAGTGTTTGCAGGGTGAGGCTCTCAATAAATCAACTACCAGCTGCTGGCCCGAGGGGTTAATTAGCTTCACACACCGCTGCCAACTGAAGGGAGTGGTGTTATAAGAGCTGGGAGAGTTCAGAGGGAAGCACGAGAGGTCTGGGAAGAGAGAAAGCAGTTCCTCCCAGAGGACATGTCATTCCAAGGCTGAAAGTTTCTGGTTTACAAAGGGTTGTGGTTTTTTAGCGGGCATTCAGGGTTTCAAGGGCCAGCTTGCAAATAACATGGTCTGCCAATTGTACTGCTTCCGTCATGGGAATGAGGGAAGCTCACTTTGTGTATGCACAGAGGCAACAATGCTCTCTCTAACCAGGCGGTCTTGAGATGACTCAGGCAATACTAACTTAGGCACTCTGTGCTGTGGAAGTGTGCACTGACAATATAGGCTGAAGAGCAGGGGCGCTCAGTGACCATTGAGAGTGGTAGGGTGGAAGGCAGGGAGGCCAACAGTAGGTGGCGCCAGAGCAAACGACAGTCAGAGTGAATTGGTCCTAGTCCTCCCCACCACCATCTTCTTCCCTTCTGAATTCTTCAGGGCAACACTGTGAGACTAAGGTAGAGAAAACTGACAAGCAGTGCTACCCGCCATACAGCCTGTAAGTAGGAGGGAGTTGGGGCACAGTGAGGAGCAAAATGAGGTTGGTGGGGCAGGGCCACAAGGGAGCAGCCTTCACTGCTAGAAAGTATAGCAGCCATACATACCTTCCAAATGCCCTGGGGAAAATGGGACATCCTGCTTTTTTTTCTCGCGAGAACTTGGCGGCCATTTTGGGTGCCACCCTCTCTCTCTCTCTCTCTGTCCACACTGCGCTCTCACTCTGAAAAAAGTGCTTTTTCGGGGCCGTGGTCTTGCATCATTTTGGGGTGCACATTTTCGGGTGCCACACAAGATCTTGCTGCACCCCCCAAAGTGCTTTTGGGGGGCAAGAGCGAGGCATTGGTCACGTGACTTCTCCGGGCGTGCGTCCTGGAAGATGCGCGTCCTGGTTTTGCATCGGAAAACATTGGAAGGTATGTACAAGGGCCTTTTTCATTCCTCCACCTAGCTGTGCAGTTGATAAGTGTCGCGTCCTGAAATTCTCCTTGTTCTCCTGCAGAGGTTGGGAAGCCTGTAGCCTATTCTTGGCCACACTGGCAAGGGCTAATGGGAAATGAGAGTAAAATCATTATTATTTATATCTTTATTGGTTTTCTACCCACACCTTTTCTTCAAGGAGCTTAAGGTGGTGTGTTTGTTTCTTCCTCTCCTCATTCAATCCTAAAAACAACACCGTGAAGTAGGTTAGGCCCAAGGTCACCCAGTGGCAATCATGGCTATGAGTGGGGATTTGAACCCTGGTCTCCCATGTCCTAGTCTGGCACTCTAACCACTACACCACACTGGATGAATGTTCAATAAATAGGTCATCTGGAGGAACCCATAGTAACATATCTGTGAACATTCTGTTTGGAGATCAAGGGACATAACAACATAAGAAATACCTGCTGTATCAGGTCAATGAACCATCTAGTCCAGCACCCTGTTCTCACAGTGGCCGACCAGATCCCTGTGGGAAACCAGGGAACAGAACATGAACACAAGAACACTTAGAATCATAGAATTGTAGAGTTGAAAGAGACATCGAGTGTCATCTATTCCAGCCCGGACTGCATAAGCAAGAAATCGGAAGGAGAAGGTGTCAAATCTTTTTTTAAAAAAATATATGAATCTTCAATTATGACTGGCTAATTCTCCTAAAAGATGTAAGTGGGTGCAGACGGGTGCATAATAAATGTGGAAAAATATTTGGAATACAAAAAAGAAGATGGCGGTTGTTTATATGTGGCTTTTGGACTCAGCTCGTCAAAGGGGAAGGGACTGTATACTGGAGAAATATGGACTTAAAATCCTCACAGAGACACTGTTTGCTTTGATTTATCTTGCCTGTTGGAATATATAAGAGGCTGTGAAAATATTGGAATGCGAAAACAAAGGACAGTAGTTAAGATAAAAAAAACCTCCGGAATTTGAAGCATGGGAAGCCATTAAGCAAAAATAAAATAATAATAATTCGGTTGATTTGGAACTTTTCTTTTTTTTATTTGATAATTGGATAAATAATTTGGAATGTAATTTGGAATGTTTCATGTGATTCTGTTGTATTGGAAACCCTAATAAACATGATTTGGCAAAAGAGTGTCATCTATTCCAACCCCTTGCAATGCTTGAATTTCAACTAAAGCATCCATGGCAAATAGCCATTCAACCTCTGCTTAAAAATCTCCAATGCTTGTTGTAAGTTCCTACTCTACACATGCAAATTGAAAGTGGAGCAACTGAAATTGAACCCGATTACTGTCACCCCACCCCACCTATTTGCTTTAGCCCCAATTGGAGTTTGGGAGGGCGCTACAAATATCAGCGAAACTCCAAATTCACTTCTCTCTAATGCTCAATGCGTTAACACAGCCATGTGATGATAAAGAGGGAAAATGTTGTTTTTCAACTTTCATTTTATTAAAAAAATCTTTGCTCCAATTGTAGACATTGCTAAAATGTAAACATCAGCACAGCCCAAATCTTCGAAGTCTCCCAGGAGCTGGAAAAGTTACTCACAACATGAAACTCTGAGATATTAGGTTTGGGCGTTTGAGTTCCAAAAATGGGCAACTGAAGTGCGAAATTCCACATGCAGGTTTCAAATCTGACATTCCTCCCTGTCAGTTCATTCCAGTTCTAGACACAACACTCTGCACTGGGACTTCACAGAAATGTTTCGCTTGCTCTTGTGGTGTAGTGGAGAGAACGAGGACGAGAGGGAAAGAAATTCAATTCCCTGGTTATCCTTCAAGCTTGCTGGCTGACCTTGAACCACTCTGGGGCTGTGAGTGCACATACTAACCCATTTGTAGCACAGAAACCCTTGCCTTCATGTAGTTATCCATGCCTTTTCCTTCATGCACGTGTCCCAGGTGAATGAAGGAGGAAGTGATGAGTGCTCTGCTGGTACATGCTCACCCACAACTTCCTTGGGCAGGTGTGGATACACACTCACCCTATTGCCAGGACCACCTATATCCGTTTCCACCTGTTTTCAAATGGACACATCGTGGGGTCATCAGTCGGCAATGAGCTTTTCTTCTCGGAATCAAACCAGTTTCTCGAGAAGTGCTTTTCCAGGATGACAGATATGCCATAGATCAAGATTGTGTGTGGACAACATAGAAAACCCCCAATAACTTTCTATTTTTAGAATAAAAAGTTGTGTACACACAGCCCCAGTGCCTTGTCATTGTTCATCTTGCAGAGCTATTGTTTTTTAAAAAAATAATTTTTATTTATAATTTTCATTTTGCAACAAGCACAAAACATAAATTTGAATTATTCCACATTATATTTCAACTCTCCTTCCCCCTTTCTGCAATTTCTTACACTTACACTGTGTTTTACTGCATTTCCAAGTTATCCCTAACTATTCTGTATCCCAAATATTCAATCTGTGTTTTTTGTCACTGCACGTTTTTACTTTAATCCTGCTAATGTCTTACTTTGTTTACAAATGTTTTGTAATTATTCAATAAATGGTTTCCATTCTACATTAAAGAGTTTATCGTCTTGATTTCTTATTCTTCCAGTAAGTTTCATCATTTCCGAGTTCTCTAATAACTTCTGTTGCCATTCTTCTTTAGTTGGGACATTTTATTTTTTCCATCTTTGGGCAAAAATCACTTGAGCGGCAGGGGTCTCACATAAATAATTTTTTTATATTGTCTAGGTAACTCTAATCCCATAATTCCCAAAAGAAAGGCTTCTGGTTTCTTAGTGAAGGTTATATTAAACATTTTTTTCGCAATTCATTATATATCATTTCCCAGTAGGCTTTTACCTTATTACAAGTCCACCACATATAGAAAAAAGTACGTTCCTTATCTTTACACTTCCTACAAATATTTGATTCCAATTTATACATTTTCACTTGTCTGTCGAGTGTCAAATCCCATCTATACAACATTTTCATATAGCTTTCCCCTCAAAGCATAACTTGCTGTAAACTTTAAATCTGTGTTCTACAACTGCTCCCATGCTAACATTTCAATATTTTCACCAGTATCCAGTATCATTTAATATTTTACTTGTTCATCTTTTGTTTCCCATTCTAATAGCATCTTATACATTTTAGACATTACTGTAACATTTCAGCCCAGCAGGTCTCTCTTGAATTGAAAATTTTGATGTTCAAAGCCCCCTTTTTTAAATACTTCAGTTAACTGATGACATTGTAACCAAGATGTTCACATTCCTGATATATCTTCAAAGTCCCTGAGCTCACCACCTTCCTCCCTTAATAAATTTCTAAATTTTGCCCAATTTTCTATCATATTTTTCTTTTTCACCGCTATTGCTTCTAAAAGCAAAAAGCCAAAGTGGTGTCCTCTTTTTCAACAAATTCTTATATTTATCCCACATTGTGAGGATGAAACATAACATATGGAGAAAGGGTGGTATATAAATTAAACCATCATTCCCTTTATTTTCAGAGGTCAGGTAGTGAGTGTCATTGCTTATACAGCCAGAACAGCACCACCCATACCCAAGAGGTAGGTACCGTATTGGCCCAAATATATGCTGCACCCAAATATAAGCTGCAGCTTTAAGATTGATTGGGGGGGGGAGGAAAAATACCTGAATATAAGTCGCTCCCTTCCTCACTGCTCCTGGCTGCATACTTGGGCAGGGGAGGGGGGCGCAGCCAGTGGCCTTTCCCCTTCCTCGCTCTCTCCCTTTCTAGCCTTGGGGGAGAAGACGGGGGCCTACACATGGGGTGGGCGCCGCTTTGCCTCAGGGCGGGCGCTGTTTGCCCAGCACTCCTGGCTGCATACTGTAAGGTCGCAAATATAAGCCACACTTTAACTTTTCACGGTCAGAATTTGGGGGGAATGTGCTGCTTATATTCGGGCCAATACGGTATTAGCAGATACAGTGGTACCTCTGGTTACAAACTTAATTCGTTCCGGAAGTCCGTTTTTAACCTGAAACTGTTTTTAACCTGAGGTACCACTTTAGCCAATGTGGCCTCCCGCTGTTTCTGAGCTGCCGCCACCGCACAATTTCTGTTCTAATCCTGGGGCAGAGATTTTAACCCAAGGTACTACTTCCAGGTTAGCGGAGTCTGTAACCTGAAGTGTTTGTAACCTGAGGTTTTTGTAACCCGGTGTTTACCTGTATAGGTAAAGGTAAAGGACCCCTGGACAGTTAAGTCCAGTCAAAGACGACTATGGGGTTGTGGCGCTCATCTCGCTTTCAGGCTGAGGGAGCCAGCATGGCCAGCATGACTAAACCGCTTCTGGCGCAACGGAACACTGTGACAGAAACCAGAGCGCACGGAAATGCCATTTACCTTTCCCGCTGCAGTGGTAACTATTTATCTACTTGCACTTTTTGGTGTGCTTTCAAACTGCTAGGTTGGCAGGAGCTGGGACAGAGTAATGGGAGCCTCACCCTGTCGCAGGGAATCGAACCACCAACCTTCTGATCAGCAAGCCCAAGAGGCTCAGTGGTTTAGACCACAGCGCCACCCGTGTCCCTAGCAGACATAGAAGAACCCCATGGCTGATACAAGTACAGAAACAGCCCAATGAGGAATGAGCATGCTCAGTGTGCATGGAATACTTTCTCTCTGTGTGTTGTTGTTGTTGTTGTTGTTGGTGGTGGTGGTGGTGTGTGTAGCAGAAGGGGAGGATGGGAAACTGAGGGCAGAGAATGGTGTGGTGTGGGTGGAATCTTTAACAAGGAGCATTTCATAGAATCATAGAGTTGGAAGGGCTCCCATGGGTCGTCTAGTCCAGCCCCCTCGATGCAGGAATCTCAACTAAAGTATCCAAGGCAGATGGCCATCCAACCTCTGCTCAAAAACCTCCAATGAACTACAGCATTTTGTTGCAGCTTCCACGGGAGTGCCAAGGGCACTTGCAGAAAATATAGAAAGAGAATTGTTTTTATCTGCTTGTATTTACCTGCTTGTCGTCTATCTTGTTACATCGCTCTGAGACTTTTTTTTTATAAAGCGGCTAACAAATGCAGATGATGGTGATGGTGGTGAGGTTAAAATGATGGAGACAAAACAGGGGGAAGTCTAAAATGATATCCTGAAGACAATGCTCAGTTTATTTCTTCTGCTGCACATTTTTATGGGAGAGATGACACAGGCCTGTAGTTTTTATTAAACTTTCTCCAGTTCCCTCACAAATCTGTCTGTTGCCACACTGAAGGAATTCCATACTGACAGGCGATTTTGCCACTTCACAATCCAGCCTTTCTTCCAGCTTATTAATAATGATCTCTAGGGTACCTTGTTATTAATCTTTTTCAATCTCTAGAATTGACCATTTATTCCCAGCTAATTATAAGTAGATTTGATTCTATGACAGCTCTTTACCTCTCACTCTCTGGGGGTGACCAAATTTCCTTAATAACCTCTTGTGAAGTTAGATCTACCAAATGCCTTCTAAATGTCTAAATAAATTACATCCCATGGTTTTCCTTCAGCCACTATTTTATTAACTCCTAGGGCTGCAAAAGGTTACGCAGACAAGATTTATTCTTTCATAAACTGTGCCTCTTTGTCCTTACGATTTACTTGTGCTTAGATGCTTTTTATAATTCTCTCCAGATTGTATGACCCTCCTCGCCGAGAACTGTCCAGTTTTTACATCTCAAAACTTGTGAGCTGGATCAAAGAACTGCTTCAGATGCGACAAGTTTCCAACACGGATAGGCGTTTTATGTAAGGAAAAAGTATGCTAATCATGCATGGATCACCAAGCTGCTCCAGAGAAGCGGACACGGGGCAATGGATTCAAACTACAAGAAAGAAGATTCCACCTAAACATTAGGAAGAACTTCCTGACAGTGAGAGCTGTTTGGCAGTGGAATTTGCTACCAAGGAGTGTGGTGGAGTCTCCTTCTTTGGAGGTCTTTAAGCAGAGGCTTGACAGCCATCTGTCAGGAATGCTTTGATGGTGTTTCCTGCTTGGCAGGGGGTTGGACTGGATGGCCCTTGTGGTCTCTTCCAACTCTATGATTCTATGATTCTAAGCACAAGAATCCCACATGCCCATTTTGCTGTGCGTCCACTAGGAATGGGAGAAATTTGATTCAGTTTATGTAAAGATGAACCTACCTAATCCACACTTTCTGAAATAATATGCAGTCCTTCAAGATTTGTTCTCCTCCAAATTTTGCCATGCGGTCTTCCAGCCAAGTAATGGGTACAAAAAAATGCAGAGGCATGCTCACTATGTGAAAATTCACTTATCCAAACATGAAGAACTATGCCCAAACCTTGCTCTACAGATTCACATATCCAAACAGCTGGAGTCTGCTCACTTCCTTACTTCCTTGCTTGAACAGCTGAAGAGAAAAACAGAAGCCACCTGGTGGTGAATGCTGGTAAAGGTAAAGGTACCCCTGACCGTTAAGTCCAGTCACGGATGACTCTGGGGTTGCAGCGCTCATCTCGCTCTATAGGCCAAGGGAGCCGCCGTTTGTCTGCAGACAGTTTCCGGGTCATGTGGGCATCAAGATTAAGCCGCTTCTGGAGAACCAGAGCAGCACATGGAAACGCCATTTACCTTCCCGCCGGAGTGGTACCTATTTATCTACTTGCACTTTGACATGCTTTCAAACTGCTAGGTTGGCAGGAGCTGGGACCGAGCAACGGGAGCTGGTAGTGGGTTCTTATTGCAAGAAACCCAAGATGCATCACTGTGAAGGAGCCTGATTTGCATGTTGGGTACATCTGCAATGTATACTTAATTGTAACTGTTGTAATATGTTAACCAACAAATTGTACTAAAGGGACTAATGCCTCCACCCAGCCTCTTTCAACAGCTAAGAAAAGTAAGTGCTAAGCTGGTTCACCATAAGCTTCAATGGCACTGGGAGCACATAGGTACAGTTCTGGACCAGAAAATAAAACCTATCATTTTTCTCAGAGTTGTGGATGTATAAGATCCACGGAGTAGGAGAGGATTTATCCATGCCTACTACTAACCTAAGGTTTACATCTGCTTTTAAGGAAGTATATTTTATTTAACAGAATATATAAATTGCATAAATTTGATTTACGTCTTCAATTCAGGGTTCCCCAAAGCATTATATGCGGGAAATAAAATAATAATTAGTATAAGTTGGTGCAAGAAACACAAAATCAATGTAATGTCTAAATCACCTCTTGCTTTCCACGTTTATGAGACAGCTGTTCATAGGTGTCAATGCATATTGTCATTAGGAGTATATGAAATGAAGTTCCTGCAGATGGCATGCAAGCTCTGTGGTTCTTCTTCGCCTTTCAGGAGTCAAATATTGTGTGTGGTTTCCCCCACCCCCCCAAGAGTGAAATAGTCCAAACAATAGTCCAAAGTCTGGAACTTCCAAGGATTTCTACTTCTGAAATACTTGTTGCCATGCCTCTGTCAACAGATGATGCAATAGAGTGGTACCTTGTGTTATGTACTTAATCCGTTCTGGAGGTCGGTTCGTAATGGGAAACTGCTCGTAACATGAGGTGCGCTTTCTCTAATGGTGCCTCCCGCTACTGCCGCGCTGCCGGAGTGCAACTTCCACTCGCATCCCGCGGCAAAGGTTGCAACAAGGGGCATCTACTTTCAGGTTAGTGGAGCGCGTAATCCGCAGCATTCGTAAGGGGGACGGTATGTAACACGAGGTACCACTGTAACTTGTATTTAATATTATGGTTTACTCCCTCAAATATTGATTAAAAAATAATTATGGAGTTAAGGCCACGTGTTCACCCATGTTCTTGGTGGATCTCAGACCAGAGCACCCAGGATAAAGGTGTACCCACTTCCACACAATATTTTAAAAGCACATGGCTTCCTCCGAAATATATTCATGACAACCACAGAGCTACATTTCCCAGCAACTACAATTCCCAGAATTCTTTGGGGTGTGTGTACTGTAATGTGCTTTAAATGTGCTTTAAATATTTGGTGTGGATGTGACCCAACTCTCATCTCCAATTTGTGTGGTGTAGTGGGTTAAGAGCAGTAGACTCGTAATCTGGGGAACCGGGTTTGTGTCTCCACTCCTCCACATGCAGCTGCTGGGTGACCTTGGGCTAGTCACACTTCCTTTGAAGTCTCTCAGCCCCACTCACCTCACAGAGTGTTTGTTGTGGGGGAGGAAGGGAAAGGAGAATGTTAGCCGCTTTGAGACTCCTTCGGGTAGTGAAAAGAGGGATATCAAATCCAAACTCTTCTTCTTCTTCTTCCTTTGTTGATGATCACGGATGTGTACCCCTTTATCATTCTCAAGGCTGCCGTTTCGGAGGCGACAAATTATTTCCCCTAAAGGGAAGTTGAGATATTGCTGCAAACTTGATCATGCTTAGAAAGGGAGCCTGGTTTTAATTTTTCTGCATTTTATTCCCTTGGCTTGTTAAACACTGGTCGCAATACGAATTGTTGAGATCAAATAAAGAGCGAATGTTTAAAACGTTAAAAAAAAAAAAAACCTGGACAGCTCACTTTCTCCAGGTTTTCTAAAGGGGGATGCTGAGATAAATAAATGTTATATTCCGATAAATAAATAAAAGGCTAACATGAACAAAGAGCAGCCAGAAGCCGCTCAGCTCTGACTATGTCTTCCATATGTTGCAAAAGCCACCGCTCCCCTCCCTAGCAGAAACAAGATAATATCTGTTCATTTAATTTACATTGGAACTGAGAAAGAGAGACCTGGTTTAGGATAATCTAGCAATATTTCGTCTGCCTGACCTGGATGCAGACTTTGGAATTGCTGCTGTTGTTTTTCCTCACCTAAATCTAACCCTTCCTTGTGGTAGCGAACAAATATTCCTGATGTGTTAGGAACTGTGTTTGCTGCTCTCTGTTAACTCCAGCCAGTAGCTTTGTTTATAAATGCTTGTTGATTTTCCTTCCAGACTAGTATAATTAAGTACACTCGAGACAGCTGGTGCAAATGCACTCCTGATTTTGAGTTAGGTGTCTGGAGCAGCCGTCCCAGTCCATTAGGCAGAGGTAAGCAAAGGCATTGATCAGTTGCAGATCCAAAAGGGGCTCACAATAGGAAACGTGGACCCGCTAATGTTTTCTGTCTTTTGAAAAAGCACGTCTTGAACATCAAAGTTTTCCAGATTTGTTGTCTTCCAAAGGCCTGCTTCCAGACTGAAAGGAGTGGAGTATTTTGTGGGATGTGTCAGGAACTGATATGCTGAAGGACGAACACAGACTTTCAAATGGAACCCAGAGTGAAGAATGACATGAAATGGAACAAAATCCGTGGCCCATTTTCATGTGTTGGAAAACATGTGTTTGCAGTTCCATTTCTGTCTCGGCTGCAGCGTTTGTCAATGCAATCATGCATATGTCCTCTGTAGTTAAACACAGGCACATAGAAAGCTGGGACTGGAATCATGAGCATACTCCCTCGTAGTCCTATTGAACACAGCAGAAATTACATACATAGGATTGTTCGCTAGTGTCCTAGAACAAGGAGTCTTGGGACCATTGTTTCCCCCCCCATGGAACCTGCACTCCTATGGAGCTGATGGGCTGTCAATGTTGCAGGGCTGTCAATGTTGCAGGAATTGGCAGTGCCCCTGTGGTTGACAAGCCAGCGGGGTCAATGGTCAAACTTGGTCAAAGGCTCATCACCACATAAAACCCATAGAAAAGCAGCCACAAGGAATTGTCCTAGATCATAAAAGCAATTGTTCTATTCATTGAGTACATGCATATCTTACTCTTTCTCTATGGTTGTGATGAACAGGTGTCCACTATCTGTACAAGGCGATTCATAAAATAATGGTGATAATGTATGATGTTGTCCCATTTTATTTTTACAACAACCCGGTATAGGTAGGTTGGGCTAAGAGATGGTAGCTGGCTCAAGTTTGAGTCACCATTTGAACTGACGTCTCCATAGTTTAACTCACACTTTCCATTAAGTCACCCTAGCCCTGTTGAAGCATGCCTCTCCCATGTAAAGGGTATGGGTGAGCAGAGCTGTTGGGGCCGAATCCTAGTTTGGTACAGTTCTATATCACTTAGGGAGTCTCCAGGAGTAAGGCAGGCTCCCCGCATCAGACTTTGTCCAACAATTCATGGAGAGCGATGGACCTAGTGATGCAAGGAGTGGAACAAATCATTGGCAGTTACCATGCTCACAGGTTGCCTTTAAGCGTAAGCATGCGTGACTGGTTTGTTCTTTCAACTCTATGTTCCTGGCTGCCACTACCTGTTCCCCTTCTCATTGGCTGGTCTGGAACTCTTAGATCCCTTCATTCCAAGACTGAAAAGAGATGATCCTTAGGCAATGGGCAGTGGAACTTGGTATCCTTACGATCAGACCTGCACAGCTTGTGACACACCAAGCCAATCACGGGTAGATAGCCAGGAGGTTGTTAAGCCTCAAGATCTTACTGCTGTCCATGACTGCAGAAAAACAACAACCAAACAAAGGTCCACATACCAAACCAATCAAGAGGTTAAGCCATCTGGCAGGCCACAATACACAACCAATGATGTGTGTTCAGCTTAGTGAGTCACAAATTGAGCATGCCTGCATTTGAGGTATCTTGTCCCATCTGTTATTCCATATTAATCTGTGGCTACATCAGATTCCTCAGCCTAGAGAAAAATAACCTCAACTATCACTGAGGTCACCCCCAACCCAAGCTGAGTCCAGCAGACCTGGGTTAAATTTGCTGTGGAATTTCATGCCTTGATGAGTCAGTTCCCCAGGAGCCTTTCACTTCACTAAAGGAATGTGCTAAGCACACTCTGTTTGAACGGTCCCGCTTCTCTGTGCATGGAGACTTGAGTGGTACAGGCAAGGAATTTATGAAGCTGCCAAGAGAAGTCATCATGCAACCTGAAGTTGGGTGTCAGCATATACTGAGGACACCCAGCTATATTTCTCTTTATTGTTTGAGGACATGCTGGCCTGGTTTCTGGCCACTGTAACTGGATGAATGAGACTGATCCCTGACAACATGGAGGTAATCTCCATGGGCAGTTCTCAGGTCCATAGCTTGGGGAAGGGGAGGCTTCTAGATCCAACTTTGTCACTAGAACCCCAGGTATCTTCAGTGGCTCGAAGTGCCTTGGGCCACTTTGGCTTGCCAGCTACTGTATAGTCTTTCCTAGACAGAGATAATATCTGGCCATGGTAATCCATGCTCCAGTAACCTCCTAACTGGATTACTATAAGACATTCAATGTGGGGCTGCCCTTGAAGACATCCCAGAAACTGCAATTGGTATAGAATGCAGCTGCTACACTGTTAGGCAGTGCCCTGGTTCAAAATCTGTCATACTTCCAGCCAATACATTTCCTGTCCATAAGTGCTATCATATTGTTTTAAAAGTATGGTGTGAATGTGGACAGTGTGTGTTCTTGGAAAGAAGGCTTGCCACTGCTGACTCGTGGAATTGGACATAGCCCCCAGGGCTGGTAGAGCATTTGCTTTCCATGTAGAAGATCCCAGGTTCAATCCCTGACATCTCCAGGTAGGGTTGGAATTAGGGTTGCCACCTTTGTTCTGACAAAATACAGAGCAGGGTGGGTCACTTGGGGGATGATTCCCCCCCCCCAAATCTGGTGCTGAAGTGACTTCAGAGCAATCCATTGCAGCCTAACAGGATGGTTCCTCTGGAATTGGACCTCCCACCCACCCACACACCCAAGTTTGTAAATCTGTCTGTTCTTGGCTACCCAGACCTTTCACACACCCTTTCAAACATATGCATTTGGAGGCAGCCACACGCTTCCCTTTCTTCCCCCTCCTTTTCCTCAGCTCCTTCAGGCTTGGGGACCATCCAAGGAAGCCCGTTGCCTCCAGACACAGGGAGAGAAAGGGAAGCTCATCCTCACCAAACACATCATTAACTAGCCAAATGGTTTGCTGGGAGATATGCAGCAAGGAAGCCAATCTGATATAAGGAAGCCCAGTGCTTTGGACTTGGATGAGACTGGGGGTATGCATGTCTGTGCTACCAATGGCATCATCTGTCACCTAAATGGATAAGGTTGTTTTGAGGACAAAATGCCACCCTGTGTTCCTTGGGTTGCTTCCAGGTGACCTGGTTATGGAGCAGTCATCCTGATTTTGTTTGCGGGCAGGCTTTATGACTCTGACCATTTACTGAACATGTATCCCAATTGGTGTGTGTGTGTGTGTGTGTGTGTGTGTGTTTGTGCTAGTTACGAGCCACAGCATTGTTACCCCACACTGTCCATTGTATTTCCACCCTTGCTTTCCTCACTGTAAAAAGTCCAATTTGGGAAAGGAGGGGGAGAAGGTTTCACGTAAGAACATTTCCCCAGAGGTGTAGCGAGCCACTTGGCTGCCAGGGGCGGCAAGCCAAGCAGCACCCCCCGGGGTGGGGCCTCGCTCCATAGTGTCATGACCCATGCACTATGGAGCGCAGCCCGGGTGGACTGCTGTGGACATGTGCAGTCCGCCCAGACTCCCAAGCCACCGCACAGCCACCCCCCCGCGAGTGCGACTCGCAAGCCGCCACCCGGCAGCCCTTCCGCGTGAGCAACCGCCGCACGGAAGGGACGGAAAAGGGGTGCCGGGTGGTGGCTTGGGAGTCTGGGTGGACTGCGCATGTCCGCAGCAGCCTGGGCAGCCTGTGAATGTCTGCACATGCGCAATCTGTGCAGGCTGCTGCGGACATGCACAGTCCGCCCGGACTCCCAAGCTGCCGCCCGGAACCCCTTCTGTGCGGGTGGCTGCTCAAGCAGAAGGGCTGCCGGGCGGTGGCTTGGGAGTCACACTTGCGGGGGTGTGTGTGGCGCAGAGTGTCACCCTCCCCAGGCTGGAACCCGGGGCGCACCGCCCCCTACGCCCTGCCCTCACTACGCCACTGCATCTTTCTAGATCAGGCCAATGGCCCGTCTGAGTCCACCATCCTGTTCTCACAGTGGCCAACCAGATGCCTGTGACAAACCAGTAAGCAAGACCCCAAGCCCAAGAGCCCTCTCACCTCCTGTGGTTTCCAGCAACTGGTATTCAGAAGCATTGCTGCCTCCAACTGTGAAGGCAGAACATGGGCATCATGTGATAGCCCTCTCCATCAGTTTATCTAATCCTTTTTTAAAGCCATCTAGGTTGGTGGTCATCACTGCCTCCTGGGAGAGCGAGCTCCAAGAACTACCCTTGGTACTCAAGAAGATGATGTAATTGCTCCTTCTATAGGGGGGGTAAAGGCCTGGAAGTGAGCTCCCCATCACTGCCCCCATCATTCCAATACTGGACTGGAATGGAAACGGACTCAAAATGAGCCAGACCATTGCTCCAACAGGCTCATGGTTTTCTGCTCTAATTTGCAGCTGCAACTCTCCAGCATTTCATCTCAGAGCCCCTCCCAGCCCAGATGCCAGGGGTTGAACCTGGGGCTTTCTACATGCAAGGTATATGCCGCATCGCTGAGCCACGGCCCTTACCAGCATTTCATAGAATCACAGAGTTGTAGAGTTGGAAGGGACCTCAAGGGCCATCCAGACCAACCCCCTGCAATGCAGGAATCTCAACGGAAGCATCCATGACAGATGGCCATCCGACCTAGGCTTAGAAACCTCCAATGAAGGAGCATCCACAACCTCCCAAGGGAGACCCTTCCACTGTGGAACAGCTCTTACTGTCAGAAAGTTCTTTTTTTTTTTTTAACAGAGTTTATTAGCAGCCCACGACCACCCGCAATGGCGTCGCCGCCGGAAGTCCTACTGTCAGAAAGTTCTTCCTGATGTTTAGTCCGTATCCCCTTCCTTGTAGCTTGAATCCATTGAATCAAGTCCTGCCCTCCGGAGCAGAGAAAACAAGCTTGCTTCATCTTCAATGTGACAGCCCTTTAGAAGTTTAATATGACTTTAAATTAAGACATGATGCTATATGGCTTTGATGGAGTATTATAATTTTTAAAGAACCAGAGAAATTAAAGATGGCATATCTGAATAGCTAAAGACAGAAACTCTGTAGTCTGAAGCAGTCAACTCATCAAATGCAGGAGGGGGGCCTGTCAGATCATCAAGCAGATACTAGGATGGGTTAGTAAAGGTAAAGGGACCCCTGACCATCAGGTCCAGTCGTGTCCGACTCTGGGGTTGCGGCGCTCATCTCACTCTATAGGCCGAGGGAGCCGGCGTTTGTCCGCAGACAGCTTCCGGGTCATGTGGCCAGCATGACAAAGCCGCTTCTGGCGAACCAGAGCAGCGCACGGAAACGCCGTTTACCTTCCCGCCGGAGCGGTCCCTATTTATCTACTTGCACTTTGACGTGCTTTCGAACTGCTAGGTGGGCAGGAGCTGGGACCGAGCAACGGGAGCTCACCCCGTTGCAGGGATTCGAACCGCCGACCTTCTGATCAGCAAGCCCTAGACTCTGTGGTTTAACCCACAGCGCCACCTGGGTCCCTAAGGATGGGTTAGAATGATCAAAAATAACTATTGCTTTCATAGAATCATAGACTTGTGGAGTTGGGAGGGGCCACAAGGGTCATCTAGTCCAACCCCCTGTAATGCAGGAATCTTTTGCGCAGCTGGGACCCCATAGAGGTTAAGAGATTAAGAGTCTCATGCTCTCCTGATTTCTCTCCATTCAACAATCTCTCATACCCCATTATTGAGTTTCCCTGAGCAGCCTGGCTGGCTACTGTGAGCAGTTTCTGGATTAGGCAGATCTCTCCTCTGATCAAGGAGGGTGTTCTTGCCTTCTTAATTGCAGAAAACTAAATTAAAAACAACAGCAACTCATTTTGCTACCAGCATGTGGTCTTCAAAACAGCCTCTCCTTCTGGCTGTTTCTTATTCCCCCCCTCCCCCACAACTGGGCCTATTGACATTCCTGATCCTGAACCACCTCAGGTAAGATTGTAATGCAAAATACCTGGCTAAACAAGAGCCTTCCAATAAGGCAGAGTTTGTTCCATTATCTGATAAGAAACCACCAAGGGGGAAGAAGCTTCCATTGTGTTCTCAATGGGAGGTTTTCCCTTTGCTTATGTGTGAAAGCTGCTAATCCCTCTCTAAATGGGTTCTGTGATTAAGAGGGGAGGGATGCGTAAATAGCTGTTAGGTGTCTGGAAGCAACGCCAGCCATCAAGGGAAATTTAACCGTGAAGAAGCCAGCTCTGTGTAAAAGAGGCTGATAGGCTGATCCTTCTCCACACAGTGGGCTGCTTAAAAAACAACAACACGAAAGCACAACCTAAAGAAATAGACAATGCACTTTAATTAAAAATATTTTAAAAAATAAAATAAAAATCAGGAGCAGAACACCATCCCTGTTGCAACAACTTGTCTCCTGGAAAGGATTTTGTTGCATGTGGAACCCAAAAGTGATTTTGTTTGTTTCTTTTTGCATCTGCCAGCTCTTGGTAACATGGATGTTACACACATCTGCTAAGAAGCATATTCTTCTTTTATATTCATATATTTTTCCCTCTTCCACTTTCTGTCCTGGAACACAGGAAACTGCCTTTCATGATGATGATGATGATGATACTCCGCCCATCTGGCTGTTTTCCCCCAGACACTCTGGGCAGCTTCCAGCACATATAAAGATATAATGAAATGTCAAGCATTAAAAACTTCCTGATACAGGGATGTCATCAGATGTCTTCTAAAAGTTGTGTGGTTCTTTATCGCCTTGACATCTGATGGGAGGGTGTTCCGCTACTACTGAGAAAGCCCTCTGCCTGATTCCCTGTACATTTAAAGTGCTATGATGCCCCTTTTAAATGGTCCTGGCTTCCCCTAGAGAATATTGGGAGATGTAGTTTGCTAAGGGTGCTGAGAGTTGCTAGGAGACACCTATTCCCCTCACAGAACTACGTTTCCCAAAGTGGTTTAACAGTCAATTCCTCTTCACATGGAGTGCTGGGAATTGTAGCTCTGGGAGGGGAATAGGAGTCTCTTAACTATTCCTTGGCACCCTTAGCAAACTACAGTTCCCAGGATACTTGGTGGGGGGGATCCAGGACTGCTTAAAGTGCTTTAAAAGTATGGTGTGAATGTGGTATTCTGACAGGCAAGGACTCGTTAACAACATTAAAAATCTTGGGATCTTTCTGACCAATGGACACCTTTCTTCCAAGTGGGGTGGAGATTCATTATCAAATAGTGCAACAGATGGTAAGAAGCAAAAGTACACAATAATATTGCATGCCTGGGCAGGGTGGCCCTAAACAAGATTTGTTTTTTGTTTAGCAAGTGCTGAAAACAGTACAACGAAGCATTGCAGCGGGGTGGACAAGATGAGCCTTGGGATTCCTTCCAACTCTACAATTCTAGGATTCAATAGGCAGGGAGTTCCGGAGACATGAGCTGCCATGTTAAAAATTGGCAAAGCAACAGAAAGCTGCCTTGTGTGTGTGGCAGATAAACTGCAGCAGGAGCCTGAACCCCAAAAATTTGCCTAACTACTCTTGAGGATCACAGATGATGGGTGGCTTGGCATTTTGCTTTGGAAAATGCTGGCCGCACCAAACACCAGCAGGTGGCGTGTTATTGGTAGACTCTTGGGTTTGACATCTCAATGTGTCTTGGTCCTCTGTGAGCCTCTTGTGTCCATTTCTGCTCTCCCTCATATCACGCAAGCGTCTCCCTCCTTGCATCTGTCACGATGATGGTATCGGAGCATCATGAGATGTGCAGACTGTACTCACTGGGACCACTGACATGACTGGGTTGTTAAAGTCTCTCAGATGGGAGCCCTTTAATGCTGATGTATTATCCTCACTCTGGGCTACTGATATTTAATTTGTAATAGGATGCAGGTGGCGCTGTGATCTAAACCACTGAGCCTCTTGGGCTTGCTGATCAGAAGGTCGGCGGTTCAAATCCCCGTGACAGAGTGAGCTCCCATTGCTCTGTCCCAGCTCCTGCCAACCTAGCAGTTCAAAAGCACACCAGTGCAAGTAGATAAATAGGTACCGCCATGGTGGGAAGATAAACAGTGTTTCCATGTGCTCTGTTTTCTGTCATGGTGTCCCGTTGCGCCAGAAGCGGTTTAGTCATGCTAGCTACATGACCCAGAAAGCTGTCTGCGGACAAAAGCTGACTCCCTCGGCCTGAAAGTGAGATGAGCGCCGCAAACCCCTAGTTGCCTTTGACTGGACTTAACCATCCAGGGGTCCTCTACCTTTTTTTAACTATTTAATTTGTGTAACCTGATTGTTCCTTTCCATTCCTAGAGCAAGGTCTCAGGAACCAACTTAACTGTACAGCTGATTCTCCGGCATTTTCACATTTAACCCCCACTTTTGTTTGAAACTCACTTTAAAGCCAATGGGATGGCGTTGACTCTCAAACATCTAGGTCAGTGGCTCCCAAAGTGGGGGGTATCACACACAGGGGGTCATGGTTGGATTACCTAGGGGGCGCTAAGAAGCAAGGAGGCAGCAGGGGGGCTCTGGGGGTGTCAATGATTATCAGACTTTGAAAAAGCTGCTAAGTTCATCAGTTTTGTTGAATCGATTAAAGGAAATAGTTTAAAGTGGATTTTGAATAAAGGTGCAATTAATTGTTCCTGTTTTGGATTTTATTGTGTTCCTATCTTCCTTAGTGGGCTGTGAAAAGTGCTATTCTGAACCATGTTTTTTTTAACAGGGGTAGGGGGCACTGGGGATGAGTTTATGGGACCAAGGGGGCAGTGGCCCAAAAATGCCTGGGAACCAGTGTCCAAGTTCACTGAGAGTTTGATCAAGAGTGCTTAAATTTGGCTATCAGAGAGAAGGATAATAAAAGGAAATACTGTAAATGCTGGTAAGGGGGAGATCGGCAACCTCTTCTGAGGGCTGTGCATGTGTATTCTAAAACCTTCATGTTTGTCTAATTAATACGTAGCATATTGAGTGTATCATCCATGAGTGCTTCATTAAAAAAAATACTATTTGGAGACTTGAAGTTATTAAAGTTAGAAAAGGCTGAGGTGGGGGGGAACCCTGAGGGTCTTGGATGAGTCTGCTCGCTCGCCTTTCAGATTCTCTCTGCAAGTTATCTACCAGATTCCCACCCTCTTTTAATTACCGCTTCATGGTTTACATGCCGTCCAATTAAAAGAATATTACATTTAAATCAGGAACATATTGTTGATGGGAGTTCAGATTCAGATTCACTCTTGGCATCCTCAGCTTGTCACTAGAATTTCACTGTGGCTCTGGAGTCTTGGATGAGATGTGGATCCTACCAGAAAAGAGGCGCGGCGAGTTTTCTGGTACATGCGCTATATCAAATTGATAAAATATGTGGTGTGATGGTTAGCGTGATGGACAAAGACTGTATCAACCCCACACAATTGTGAAGCTCACCGGCTTGTTTTAGGCTAGTCCAGGGTTTCCCAAACTTGGGTCTCTGGCTGTTTTTGGACTACAGCACCCACCATCAGGATCAGTTGTCAGGGATGATGGGAACTGTAGTACAAAAACTGCTGGAGAACTAAATTTGGGAAACCCTGGTAGGTAGTCAGTCCTACCGCGCAGGGCTGTTTTGGCAATAAAATCGAGGGGGCGCGGGAAGACCCATGCAGATCACTTGAGCTCCTTGGAGGAAAGGTAGGATATAATGCATAATAATAATATGCATTGTATATATACACTATTTTAGAGAGAATGATTGGGTTGTGTAGCCACCTAAGTATCTAAGTATGGCAGATAGCTTAATAGGAGAACCTTGAGCCCAGCTTGGTAGTAGATGGGCGGCCAGTGCAGATGCTGTAACAGTGGTGTCCCATGTTCTCAGCCAGATGCTCCCATCAGCTGCCGGGCCACTGCATTCTGCACCAGCTACAGCTTCTGACAATCCATTACTGTCCAAAAATAATCTCAGTATCCTAGGTTTAACCAGATGGGACAAGCATGCAGTAAGGATTAATCCAGTCTAATTGCAGACCTCAAGGCTTCCATATCCTCCCTGGTTTTTGTAACCCCCTTTCCCTTATTCCCCTTAACTCCTGCTTTGGGTAACATCTCTAGCCCAATGGAAAAATTATGGCACACTTGACAGCTTGTGCACCATTTTGTTACATTTTGGTTGGTCCGGCTGTAAGCATTCACAGCTGTAAGCATTGTCCAGCTATGGATTTTAGAGCCCACCCCCCACCCCGCTTATGGGCCAACACAGCTGCCTTAAAAAGTAATAATAATAAAATATTGCTATCCCCCTGAATGAGTCAGTCATTCCCAAATATTTCTATACAAACAGATAAGTCACTGTCTCCTTACTGTAAATCTCCATTCATTTTATTTATCTCTATACATACAAATAAGTGTCTGTGTTCCGTATGGTAGACCACACATATGTGCCTTTCATACATTTCTCCTTGTCCTTGAAAGCAAATATAGGTTTATGACTTTCTCAAAGAAGTCAAATTCAGCCTTAATTGTAAAACCACACAGAATTCAACCCTGCTGATGTAGATTAAATCAACTCCCAAATTGCGTAGTCTCATCCCAGACACACTTTTTTTTTTTTTTAACTTGGAAGCAAGTCCAGCAGAAATAAACAGGGTTTCTTCCCAAGTCATTAGGGGATCTTTATGGTGAGGCTAAATACACTTTCTCAAAATCAACAGGACATACACACACAAACATATTTAGGATGGAAGCAGCAGAGTACAAAGGGGAAAAAAGAGTCCAGAGTCTCCTTTACCTAAACTTAACTTTGGAGGTTACATCAAAGTGACAAAAGTGAAGGTGTGAATGACTTGTGCATCCACAGTTCACACTTCGATGAATCTTGTGGGGCTCTTGTAGGTTTCACCTTCAGTGATAGAAGCCTATTTTGGCATACATATAATATAATATAATATAATATAATATAATATAATATAATATAATATAATATAATATAATATAATATAATATAATATAATATAATATAATATAATATAATATAATATAATATAATATATGGCAGCTATAAAGCTTATTTAAACAACCTTCAAAGACCTATAGTTTGCTTTAAAAGAAAGGTTTAAAAAGCCTGGGTGGATAATCAAGTCTTAACCTAGTATGGAAAATATTGTAAGGGGGAGGCTGGTGAGCTTCTCTGCGGAGACTATTTTTAAAGTGGGGTGCCAGCACTGAGAAGCCCCCCCCCCAACTTCAGTAGCCACCTGAATGCATAAAAAATAGTAGCCACAATTGATAAAAATTGAAGAGAGGAATGCATTGCTGATGGAGCTGTTTTCTTCCCTTGCCAGGAGCCTTTCCACCGAAGACCAAAACTCAGGCGGTGAAATTAATTGATTCTGCTGCCCGCAAATCTTCCGGCTGGTGGCAACTGACAGTTTCAACGCCACTTTCTTTTGTGTGGGTGACATGAGCGGCACCACACTCCTCCAGCCTTTTTTCCTCTGAGGACTGGATTCTATAGCCGGCTGCCTGGAGCCGCCGCCCTTCTCCCCAGCTCTGATGCGCAATCCCTTTGTGTTTGCTAATTAGTTGCTAACAGCGCCGTCATGCAGACCTTGATGGATAAGCGCACCATTAGCACCCAGGCCCTGCAATTCACGTCCTAGCTGAGCTGGGGGATCAAGGCCAGCCCCAGCCCGAGAGTTGTAGGTTTACCATTGCAGCTTTCTCCGAGGGCCATTTTTGGGGACTTATTTCCTAGTCACGACACACACAACCTCCCTCCAACCGAAGTTTTTTGTGTGTGTGTGGAATCAACTCTCCAATTCTTTGCAGCTGCCAGACGCCTTACCAGAAAAATCGATCAAGGCACAATATTTGAAGAGGGAGGTTTAAACACTCTGTCGCTCAGAGAAAGTTTGTAGCTCTTCCGCCCATGAGATAAAACCTCACAATCCTTGGTTGATGGTTATGCAGAAGTAAGTCCCGCTGGATGCATCTCAGTTCTATTACTAGCGCATAACATTTGTGTCTAGTGGGGTTTACTCTCAGGTAAGTGTGTCTGGGATTGCAGTCTCAGGCAATCCCAACCTCAACGCGATTTACACCCATCTACTTTTGAGTGGACAGGCACACAGGGGACTGAGCTGGGAAATCTGAAATATTCACTCGCCTCAATGAAAGGCGCCCGGCCCATTTAAGACTCGCCTCTTTCCTCTGCCTAGTTCGCAAGTCCGGAAAAGTAATTTTTTTCTGTTCGCCTCATTTAACACCCTCGGCCAACCTAATCGCGGCGATTTATCGCGGCATTGTTGCAAGTAGGTATTTTAAATCGGATTTACGTCTGTTCCTCCAGGCAAAGGCGATTCAGCGCCGATGGCTGAGCCCCGCCTCCCATTTACACAAATGGCTTTCTAAACGACCCATAATTTGTAGGTGTTATGGGGCTGGCTGGCGGGGGGTGGAGTAGGAGGAGGTAAAGTAAGGTTGAGCTTCATTCAGTGGCCTTAAAATACCAACCTGTATTGAGCGGTGATTCTGAACACCGACATGTTTAGAGTAGACCCATTGATTTCAGTGGGCCTACCCTAAACGGGACCAAGTCTGGATCCTACCCATTGACTTTAAGGTAACCATCCATGTTTACACGGGAGTAAACTCGACTGAGTTCCGTGAAGCTGGTTTCCTTCTCACATAAGCAACCATCGATATTTGATATTGATCTCTAGCAGTACAACGGCCAGCTGCGAGCGTGGCACAAGCACAGTCTGAAATAAACGTTTATTCCTATTTATTACAAACAGGCATTTGTCCATAGCTTTAATATGTACAAATTAATAGGGAAAGCGGTTCATCAGCGCTGCCATAAAGAATAAATGACCTCATGCAATTCTGAAGCCGATATTCGGCTCGGGACATATTTTTGAAAGGTCAGCAGTGGAGGGAGAAAAGCAACTTTCCTCGTCTCACCCATCCTTCTGCTGCTGCCCACTTCCCTCGTTCACATTGGTATTCAGACGTGGGCGCTGCCTGTTCCACAGAGGCTCCTTCACGCATATGATTCATGGGACAATGGCAGGAGGGCGGCAGATGAAGGGGCGCGGCGGGAGGGTGAAAGCGACGCACGTATCTGGACAGCTCTTGAAGCATTTAAAAATACACCCCACCCACCCACAAAATCACCACTTGATCATAGATGGAATCATCACAGCGCCCTCAAGATAAGAGCTATCGGTTTGGAAAAGATGCCAGTTCGTCCGGCTACGACACGTGCACACGTGCACTAGAGTAGAGAGATGGACTCCTGTCTTCAGATGGACATCCTGGGGCAATCGGAGCCCAAAATCCAGAGAGGTCGAAGCAGAGAAACAACCTTCCAAGACAATCCCCCCACCTCCCGCCCTCCGAGTCCTGACGCTTTCCTAACTTAAGTTACAAGCTCTACTTTCCGCATTCCGACGACCCCCCCCCTCCCTTCCCTGCGGGTGAGGCGGCGATGCCGCGAACCAGCCGCCGGGCGAGAAGGGGACATACAGTACACGGTCCCATTCACCGCTGTCTTCTGCGGGCGACACCGTTATCGAGTCAGCGGCGCCTCCTCCAGGAGCCCCCTTTCCTCTCTCCCTCTGGGACGCGTAGTCCTCCCTCCCCACGCTCTCCATTCTCCGCGCCGAGCGGGAGACTACGTTTCCCATCCACCCCCGTTGCCGCTCTCCGCGTTTCACGGGCGGTGCCGAACCGCCAATCAGGCGGCGTCACCATGTGTGCAGAACGCTCGGAGGATTCCAAATACATTTCCCTCCCCCGCTCCAAATGCAAACTCCCCTCTCCCTCCTCGCAGGGGTGCAGCTAATAATAAGCGCTTCGGGGAGGCTTTATAAAGGCGGCGCTGGAGGCAAGTGTCATGCGGGTGGCAGAGCAGCGGAGCGGCGGCGGCGGCGGCTGGGCAGCGTGAAGAGGCGGCTGGTGGGTGTTTTTATTTTTTGGAGAGCTGCTGGTGGTTTTATTTCCTTGGCCGTTGGCTGCTGCGGATCTGGAATGTTGCAAAGGAGCTCGCAGCAGCCAAGCTGATCAGCAGCAGCAGCAGCAGCAGCGGAGGTCGGAGGCAAGCAGCGGCGAGCCGCGATCGCTGCCCTGCCCGAGTTCTCCGGGGCGATGAAGCGGCGCAAGTTGGCCGTGGCCGCCGGCTTCTGCATGTCCTTCCTGCTGGGCACTTTGCTCAACGTCCTCTTCATTCCGGCCTTTGATCCCCAGCAGCAGCAGCAGCAGCAGCTCAGCGCGGGCGTCACGCACTCGCTGGCGGGCTCCAGCAGCAGCAGCAGCCGCCCCCTCCCCGAGGACCTCGCCCGGCAGATCCGAGAGCGCTACGAGGAGGTGCTGCGCTACCAGCCGCCTCGGGAGGCAACTGCCGCCGGCGCTCGCCTGGCAGTGCGACCCCTGGAGCGGCGTCTAATGGATCTCGCTCCGCAGCGGCTCTCTTCCTCGTCGTCCTCTTCCACGGAGCGCAGCAGCAGCAGCAGCAGCAGCAGCAGCAGTCCCAAGCTGCCCGGACCCCGGGCTTCTTCTTGGGGCGGCGCGCCCTGGGACCACCCGCGAGCGCAGCTGGAGCTCTCGCTCGGCCCGCTGGCCCTCGGCTGCCGGGACATCGGCAACGTGAGCAACGTGCACTACCTGGGCTCCGGCTACACCAAGGCCGTCTACAGAGCCGTGCTCAACCGGAGCCTGGCCGTGGCCCTCAAGTCCGTCGATTTCGGCGGCCACGACATCGACAACTGCGTCAAGCTGTACGCCTCCTTGGAAGGCTGCTACCGCCTGGCTTCCTATAAGATCGCCAAGGAGATGGTCTTGTTGCAGAGGTTGCGACACCCCAACATCCTCCAGGTAAATTGTGTGTGGGGGGGTCCCCGGTGTGAAGAATTGGGGTAGAGGGAGGGGAGGTAGAGAGACGCAGACGGACACACTGGTTTTTATTATTTAATAATTGTGTGAGCGATCGAGTGGAGAAACCTAGTTAAACCTTGGCGTTGGATTAATTTTTTTTCTGAGATCTTGGCTTATTCATGGGCAAAATTGTTTAGACGTGAATTGGATTAGGGGAAAAAATGAATTTTGGGAGGGAAGCCATTGTACTGCCAATTCCCGGCGGGGCTGTATTCTTTGCTTCTGGAATAATGATGTTTTAATTGGGCTCTCTTGGAACGGGCAGGTTTGTGGAAGGAGAGTTAATCTGCACCACAGTCCTGACGCGTCAAGTTAGGGAAGTTTACCAGCGAGGCCGGCCACGTGCGACCTCTCGGTGTTGCTGCTCGCTCTTCCCAAGGCGAAGATGGCACCTAGGTGTTGAAGTGTGATTTGGGATGGGATCGAGCCGTCTGGCAACAGATCCGAGGCCCGTTTGCTTCTGGAAGTTCCCTTGCGATCTGTCCGAAGGCAAACATGCGCTGCCATGCTTTCCAACCCAAGATTTAGTTCCAAAGCCCATTTTGGCCACCGATGAACTTCATTTGGAAATAAATCATAGAGAGATGATATTTTGGGTGCGTGTGCGCGTGACAGAGAACTCTCTGAATTTGCACTTGCAGGGAAAAGTGAATAGGATCAGGATCAGGTCTGGTGATTTTGGTTAGACTGCATTCCCGATCCTCGACACCTAACGCTGTCTCCTCACAAGGAAGTCCCAGTAAGTTTCGTGGAACGTGTACTGGAGTCCGGGCATAAACTGCAACCTAAATATTGAACCCCATGAGATTTGCTTCCTTACGTTTATGTGCCAGTTAAATCGCTTTGATTTCCTAAACTCACAGACTTGGGAGTAAGCTCCATTGAGCTCAGTGGGACTTCCTTCCGTGTATACATGCATAGGATGTTGACGTTCCTCCGTGTGTTTTGGGGTCGGGATGCTGGAGACAGCTGTTTTGGGGTATTTCCCCTAAACCTCGGAAATTCTAATCCGATGGGGGAGGATGCTGGATAAATCAGAAATATTTGGCTGCTTTTATTGCGCTAGAGAGGGCCGCAATTCTGAGGAAGCCCAAATTGGAAATATTCTAGTGGATTTAAGACTAAAACCCATCTTAAAAAAAGAGAGAGAGGAAGGGCCGTAGCTCATTGGTGTTTTGCGCCCCAAAGTTATTTAGTTTAATCCTCAGCAACTTCAAGTAGAGCTGGGGTGGAAACCCCGCTTGAAATGTTGCAGCTCAGTGTGGAGACGATATTGAACTAAATGGATCAATGGTCTGCCTTGGTTTAAGGTAGCTTCGTAACACAGAGATACACAGCTAAAGAAGTGTAGGCTTAGAGGGAATTCTGTCGAGAGCAGAACGTGCCAAGTTTGGGAGTCGCACAGAGTTCTTTATCTGTTGCTGCCCGATGATTTGTGCTGTGTTAACAGCCTAAACATTTGGATCAAGAAGAAAACTTGAGGAGTTGGGGTAAATAAATAGGACTTTTCCTACGTCGACTGGGGGAAACGCTTCTTGGAATGAAGTTCTGAGTAAGCCGCGATGGTGGCAGTCCCGCATGTTCAAACCCGGGAGTGCCACAGTCGTATAGACGTGGGCGATCGACGTGTTCTAGCAGCAGAAATGAGGTAGAGACGTGTAGATTCCCCCAACCAGCTCTCCGTTTTAATCTCTCTGAGCTGGAGACAGGGGAGTGCCAGAAACCCGGGAGAAATCGGGCAAGCTTTCAACAACTCTTGGGAGGTTAGGCGTCCCGTCGAATCGGTGTGGATCTTCTCTGAGATGAGGGGGTCGCGGAGTTCACAGCTCCGCCACGTCGGTTCTTTCAGTAGCGCGGCGCACAGTGGGATTCTGCCTGAGCTTGCACGGCAGCACACGAGCGCACCCGGAGGACTAGCGCCGTGAATGCCTAATTGGAAGAGAACCTTGGCTTTCGCTTAATGGAGAGAGCCGAGCTGCAGACTCGGAACCGCTAAGCGCTCGCTTTAAGTTGTGGATAGTGAACCGGGTCTCTGCGTTCAGCAAGACAAGGGGCGTCGATAACATTTAGCCGCAATTCTTAGCCGGCGAGGGCCTCGTGTCCGATCTTAGAACGAGCAGGTTTGAATTCGGGATTTTAAATACTCGTGTTAGAAAGAACCCCCTTTCCTCGCGGAGGTCAAGCCTCCCTATGGTGCCCGAATGTCTGTTCCCGGTGCTCCTCGGGACAGGGATCTCATACATTCTCCTGTTTTGTGCAAATATCCACCAGCTGATGTCTACGGGTAACAAATCACACCGTATTTTGGCAGACTGAAGCACTTGCAAACTACACACACACACACACACACACACACCGCTGCGGATGCATTAAATCAACCCTCCACTTTCTCCCGTTGAAATGGCATGGGATCTGAAAACGATTAAAGTTGGAAATCCTGTTCCCGCTTACTCGCGAGTAAACCCAACGGAAGTCGATAGGAGTTCATATACGAGAGGAGCTTTATAGCTTCTTCTTCTTCTTCTTCTTCTTCTTCTTCATCATCATCACCCGCTATAATATAGTTGTAATACAGAACCACCAAAATAAAATACCGGTGTGTACTTGTGTGTGTGGGCAATCTGTCTAAACAAGAGTCTGGGCGACCTCGATGCCAAACACCCCTTGCTCCGTAACAGCTGTACACCCACCTGTATCCGTAACAGGAGGCGTCGATCGGCAAAGCAGTTCCAATCGGCTTGGGTGCCCCTGGGAACAGAGATTCTAGCCTGAGTCTCTTCGGACTCGAATTTCGAATCAGGGCGTAAAACAGATCGAAATGCACACGCTCTAGGTTTTTTTTTTGACCCGGTTTGGCAATCGCTTCCTGCTCAGGAAGGAGAAAGAGAAACGGCTCATAGCTGCGATTCTGAGCGGGGGGGGGGGGGGAGCGGCGAGGAGTCGGGAGGGGAGATGACCCGCTCCTGAGAGAGAGAGAGAGAGAGAGAGAGAGAGAGATCTCCCCCCTCCAGAAACAGCAGCGAGAGGAGAAGGAGCTCTCTGTTAGCAATTTTGACTCGGGAGCACATCAGATTGGTCTTGTCAAAAGCGCAGACAAGGCGGTCGATGGAGCTTGACAGTTAAAGCTTCCCTCCCCATCCCCCCTCTGTTGTTGTTTTTAAAGCGGACTTTGTTTCACCTTGTGTTTCTCGCTGGAGATGGATGTGGGCAAGTTCTTCCCCTTTGCGCCTGTCGACAATGTCATATTCTGAGATAAAGAGAGACTCCCTGTTTGTACCCCTTCTTCCCTCCCTTGCCACACTGTTTGGCTGCCATCCTATGCCTGGGAATAATCCACAGTGAATCTGCTGATGGGTCTGCCTTCCAAATCAACATGCGCAAACCTGACTGTAAGTCCCTCTTCTCTCCCCCCATCCCCAGCAATACCCCGGGGCAGCCTCCCATTCAGGCAGTTGCATTTCATACGGATGATCCCTTTTCAGGTCCACACTCAGGACAGAGCCACTTCTTTGAACTAGCTCCAGTTTTGAGAAAAAGTGTCTTGGGGCTAAGCCACCCTTAAGGCAAAAATCTAACCTGTCCTTGGGAAGGAAGTTTCACTGAGTTTTGAAATGGGTTTACCCCCAAGTAAGCATGCTGAGGAGTACCAGCCCTAGAGAATTCCCAGAGGCCAATCGGGGCTCCAGGGTCTCTCAGACAGCCAGGATCTGACTTCATCTCAAGCTGTAGCCATCGCTTTCAGGCCTCTTTAAGGACTGTGGTTGTTAACAAGAGCTTATGTGCGCTTTTCAGTGGGGTGGGGGCACCCACACAGAATTTGGCTGGGCTCCTCACACAATGAAAGCTCAGCCTCTATCAAAAGCCGGGCATTTAGCCTCTCTCTAGACACCCAGCCGCTCTGCAGAGAAAAGATTTGTTTTGAGCAAGTCTCTTCCATTAGGCCCATGAAAATTAGAGGAGGCGCAATGAGCTGTTCCGTCTTATTTGTAATTCCATGGAGCATGTCTAAGAAATGCCTATCTTCTCTCCCCCCCCTCCCCAATTCCTTTTGTGAGCAAATATCCTGATGGGGAGGACGTTGAAAGAGAATCAAGGGCCATCTAGTTACCTCCTTTCAGAGCCTCTTTCTCCCGCCTGGTCAATTACGACTTCATGGATTAAGTGCCACCCCAATTATGAGTAAATTTCATTTAAATAATCAGAACCATATTTGCCAATGGGGTTTAGATTGCTTTGGCTTCCTCGCAGGCTCAGTAAGGCTTACTTGAGCAGGATCCCCAGCACACTGGAGGGAAGGCGGATGTGAAATAAGAAAAACCGCCAGCATAATTTCATTTTTTAAAAAAAATCTTGGTGAAATGTAGACATGCACTAAATGCTTCCTAAGGCATTACAGGCAAAGGATCTGAATAAAAAGGAAGCCAGCAGATCTAGCTGGATACTGTATTATCATGGACCCACTCCCACATATAGATTATTGTTGGTCTGAGTGCTTTTGAAATAGCTTTTTCAGAGAATGTTTGGGGTAAGACCAGAGTGCGGCTCTCTGTTTTGTGTATTCAATATTCATGCTTTTTAGAACACCCCCCCCCAAAGGATTTCAGTCAGCTTTGAGGTTGTATCAAGCTAAGGATGTACTGTAAACACTCCAGTCTGATTCTTTTCTGCTCCAAAATAGTGAGCAGCGACCTGTCTAGAACCCTACAGAAGATTGCTCTCTAGCAGCGGTTCCCAAATGCCCCCCTTTCTGCCCATGGACCACTTGAAAATTACTGGGGGTCCTGGTGGACCACTTAAATATTTTTTTCTGCCCATTGTACCAATTGTAATTCCTTAGACTTCAAATGCAATACTGTATAAGAAAGAAAAGAAGCAATTAAAAAGTGCATTAAAAATTAATATCAAATATTAAGTGAAATGGATGTGCCGTCTCCCAGCTTCTACCACAGATCTGCAGGCACACTGTGGGGCCCCTTGAATGAAGATTGCAGGCCACAGTTTGGGAGCCTTTGCTTTAGAGCTTCCCATTTTAAAACTGAGCGGGATTTAATGGCATGCTCCAACAAACAAACGCCCAGACAAGCCAAAATCAATTTAAGAGTCCAGAAGGCTGAATCTGTTCTGTCCTTGAGAGGTTTTGGAATATGGTTTAAGTGCGGGTCTCATTCCATTTTAGCTTTAAAGTGCATTTTCTTTTTCAACTGGGCTTGTCTCCATTCTGGAAGCTGGATTCTGTAAGGATGCTATGGAGAGCCCTGCTGGATTGCAGCAAAGTTCCATCTAGTCCAGAATCATATTTTGAATGCTGGCCAGTCCCAATATTTTTGAGAAGCCCCCAGCACAGCCTGAAGCCTCCTGTTTTAATAGCTGCGCTGTTGCCTTAGGGTATATATTAATTACGAATGTCTATATCTTAATGTTTGTGCAATTGGCCTTTATATTTTGGAAGCCATTTAGAAGCCTATTTTTGGCATCAAGCAGTATTTCATTAAATACTTCTACTACTACTGCTAATGATGATGATGATGATGATAAAGGCAGCAACCCCTGCAAACTGTCTCTCTGCTTCTGCCTCAGCATAACGAGGGTCCTCTAAACTCAGAGATCCCATTTAGGACTGCCTGCCTTCATATAAGCCTATCTGTGTTTAAGTTTTTAGGAAGCTGCTTTATGCTGAGACAGACCATCTGTCTGTCAAGTTCAGCATTGTTGACACTGACTGGCAGTGATTCAGATCAAGGGACCCTCCCAGCCCTACCTGGAGATGCCAGAGATTGAACCTGTGACCTTCTGCATGCCAGGCAGATGTTCTGCCCCTGGTCCTTGCCAAGCCTCCTTCAGAGGCTGCCTTCTGTTTGCTCCCCACATCTGAGTTAAGGTGTATACTAGCAATGAGAGAGACAGGGCCTTCTTGGTGATGGTGCCGTTCACCTGGTACCTACTACTCTGTTCATCTTTCCAGTTGGCCAGTGGAGTCATTCATATTTTCTAGTTACAGATGGGTAGCCGTGTTGGTCTGCCATAGTCGAAACAAAATAGAAAATTCTTTCCAGTAGCACCTTAGAGACCAACTGAGTTTGTTCTTGGTATGAGCTTTTGTGTGCATGCACACTTCTTCAGATGTGCATGCACACTTCTTCATATTTTCTAGACCTTTTTAAGAGTTTTGCTTGAGTTTATCTTATTTTGGTTTCACATGTTGTTTTCCCCTTCCCTCATTTGCTTTTATTTTATTTCTTATAAAACCACCCTGGCAAAAAGGTGCAATACAAATATTATAATATAAACATACAATCGAAGGAAAATAATAATAATTTGAACAATAATGAATATTAGCCTCTCCTTCATGAATTTGTCTCATTCTTCCCCATCTGAGGTTCTTTCCTAGACTTCCATAGATTAATTTTGCATGCATTTGCGCGGCAACATTACTTCTGCCTTATAATCTTAGTTTCTGATTTCATCCTACGTCCTCTGAAGTGAATAATGGCAAAACCAGCCTCTTGCAAAAAAGCATCACTTCACTGATCTCTTTATATAAATTTCTGGGAAAGCTTGAAACTCCATCCCCTGGCACCCCTACCCCAGGCCCTTCTGGCTTCTGATTTAATTTTGACAGGAGGGGACAGCCTTTCTAAATAAACCCAACCTGTTTAGGCGAACTTCCTAAAGCAAAGCTCTTAGTGTCCAGAGAAAGTGTAGAGCTTTCAAGAACAGAAGCTCATTTTCCTTTTACTGCTTCCTTGAGTGCAGGGAATACACTGGAGACCACCCATTCTCCTGCTCTTCTCTCCAGCTCAGCAGCACATCCATCTACGGTGAGTGACGGGTTGCCACGGGCCTCCAAAGCATTAGTGAATTAGCCTATTTATCCACAAATAGCCCCTTATTCTGGAGCAGCCTGTAATCTCCAATCAGAAATCAGAACTCGTGGCTTGGAATCTCAGAGTGTGTGTACACACACACACACACACACACACATGATCACTCAACACAAATTATTTACCCTTTCAATTCCCTTCAAGCAGTACTGGCTCCAGACAATCCCATACATGAGTTTTGAAATCCACATGGCATCCTTCCCTGCGCAGTGAAAATAGAATAGTAAATTCTGTGGCAGGTTGACTTTCTTTCCCCATTTTTGGATCATTAGAAAGCATTTATTTACAGTACTGTTTCTGAACGTGACAGCTCTTGCTCCATTGGTGACCCATGCCTCTGGAAGGTCAAGGCTTGATTACTGCAACACAGTTTCTGTGGGACTGCCCTTGAAGAAGGTGACTTGGAAGCCTTACCCGGTGCAGAAAACTGCTGCGTGCCTTCTGATACTCATCCTGTTCTATGACAATTACCAGTTTGTTTCTGGGCCCAATTCAAGGTGTGTGTTTGAACTTTGAAGGCCTTGCATATCCTGGGACTTTTGTATCTCAAGGATGTTCTCTCTCTCACTCCCCATAATCCACATGAGTTCACTCACCTGTCAAGGTACATGATTGAATATATATGGGCTGTCTATATTTACAGGAAGAACAAACTAGGATGTCTTGGGGCTGGGTACTCACAGTGACAGCCCCAAAACTGTAATCTCCTACCGACAGAGATTAGACTGGCTTCAAGAGCAGTTTCGTTAAGTTGACGTTTGGTTGAATACTTTTTCTGTGCTTCTTCACAGAAGAGTGGATTTATTTTAAATCCAAGCTCCTCTTTTGCCAACTGGGAATGGCAGCAGATGAGGGGAGGCAGATTTTTTTTTAAATTAAATTTTATATACCACCATATTATTATTATTATTAAATTTTATATACCACCGCAGGTCTCAGGGTGGTTCACAGGATTAAATCAGACTATAAAGCCACAAAATACATTATCAAAATAAAAACAAAACAACCCAATAACACCAGCCCCGCAAAACACCCCCCCCCCAATTTTAAAAGGGCATAGGATGTCAATCAACCAAAGGCCTGGTTAAAGAGGAATGTTTTTTTGCCTGGCACCTAGAAATAAGAATGTCACATTATGCAAACTTGGACAAACTACTTTTGTTTTTCAGCTGCGGTATAGACAGGCAGCTAAATGTCTGTTTTTGACTCTTGGGTTTTTTTCTTAAAGGTAATAATAGCTAGTTCATATTCTAAAAATAAAGTGTCCCCCCTTTTTTTTCTTAAAGCATTTAACAGGATATAAATAGACTGAATGCACAAATGCTTCAGAACAGCTGTTTAATTTATAAGAAAATGTAATTGATTGATTGATTGCAGTTTGAATCAGCATGGATGCCTTTAGTTGAACGATGACCCTCAAATGTAAGGAAACTGATTTGTTGTTTTTTTCTAGTGAGTTAAAAAAAGAAAGAATTCCACCATATTTTCCTTTTCTGTGCACTAAATTTTGACAGGCGCAAACATATGTTAATAAATGAAATAAAATAAGTAGGTGTTCGCCTTCAGGAGTCCAGATGTGCCAAATGAGAATGGAAGAAGGAACCCCAATGGATCAGGCCAAGGGCCTGTCCAGCCTAGCATCTTCTCCTCACCGTGGCCTGTGGGCAAGAACACCCTCCCCACTTATGCTCCCCAGCCACGGGAATTCAGAAGCATATCGCCTCTGACACCAGAGGTCATCCACAACCATCGCAACCATGATTGATTAAGGCTAGCCATTGACAGCTTTATCCTCCACAATTTTGTCTACAAGTACCTTTTAAAGCAATTAGAGTTTGTCAACATCCCTGCACCTTGTGGTAGTAGACCCTGTGGCTTAAGTCTGCGCTGTGTGAAGAAGTGCTTTTGGTTTTGTCTGTCCTGAATTTTCCAACATTGGATGGCCAGAGTTCTAGTATTATGGGGGAGAAAAACATAATTCAGTTGAATCACGCCTCTATGATGTCCCCCTTCCTTCTTTTCTAAACTAAACAAATGCATGCCTTCTCTTATAAGGGCGTTGCTCCCAGCCCCGCTGACATTAAGAAAATCTGAATACGCACAGAAAACAAGATGAAGGGATATGGGGGGGGGGGGAGTTCAGTTGTGGAAGGCCTGTCTGTACCAAAAAACAAATCTTTGCAAAGAAAATACATGAGCTGGCTTGCCCCCTTACAACTACTGCTTCAAAATAACAACAGTAACAACTGCTTCTAAATAAGAACAACAAAAGTGTGTGTGTGTGTGTGTGTGTGTGTGTGTGTGCGCGCGCGCACACACACACACACACACACACACCTTATGGGACATTTCAAGTTGCTTGTCAATTTCAGTTCCTCCACATCTCGCACCAAGTGTGGTTCCACCCCCGCCAGCCATAGCCATTGTGATGGGCAGGTGCAGATCAAAATGAGAATGTCATTTGTTCTGGAATGAAGGGAGGTGGAGGAGGAGCAGCAGCGGAGGAGGAGAGTCTCTCATTAAGGTTGATTTAATAATGAGGGGCATTGAGAAGGGGGGGGGAGGATCTGGGTCACTGACTTATTGTATCTGAAGATTTAGAAGCCCCACTAATTGCTTTGCAGTCCTCCTCCATCAAACTCAGCTGATGGCCTGTCTATCTCTTTTCTCCTGACCTGTAAGGGGGAGGGGAGGGGAGGGGGCAGAATCACCAAAGTCCTGGATTTTTTTTAAAAAAATTATATATAATACTGTGGAAAACAGCAGGCATATTCCTATATTGACTTTGTACCTGTCGCCACCGCCCAGTCTGGAGAAGACAGAGAAATCCTTTGCTTGGTAACTGCAGCAACTTAGCTGTTAATTTCAAACAATGGCTGTGATTGTAAAGAGACAATAGCGTTGTTTGATTTACTGTAATCAAACATAATTATAAGCCTCATGTGGGCTCAGCCGGTCATAAACAGCTCGTCTCAAACAATTCTTCTTGTGATGTTAGAGCCAACTGGAAGGAAAGCTGATTGAAACCGTCAAGGGACTTTGGAAATGTGGTGTATTTCTCTTAGGGTTCTGTTCACCTGGTAGAGGCTCCCTGGGAACAGGGTCTGTCCAACCAGCGCTCTTATTTTTCCCCCCACCGGCCTGTGAAGACTTTATTGGAGGGGTGTGTGTTTCTTCGGTGCATATTGATAAAAACGGGCTTCTACTCATCTGCTTTCAGCTTTTAGGGGCTGAACTTGGTAACCCTAGATGTATACATCTGGAATGTTGCTGGCAGTGGGGAAAAAATGGGGAAAGTCATTTTAACATGTGATAGTTTTTGTTTTTATGTGTTTCTTTACTGTGGTGGTTTTTTGTTTTGTTGAAAGCCTCCTTCGGGTACATATAGAATAGCTACTGATTAAATACGATAAATGTTTTTTTCTGATTTGCCAATGAAGTCGCACACATATGTCCCAGTCCAACCACAGAATAGATATCAAACTATTGCTCCCCTTGTGATGTCATGAATTTGAGAGTTATCAGACCAGTAGATGCTGATTCAAATCTCTGCTCATTCATTCAAGAAGGGTGAGGATAAATCATTATCCTAATCTTACCTCCCATGGTTACATGAGGACAAAATGGGAGTGGTGCCCTATGTTCTGCTTGGACCTCCTTGGAGAAAAGGCAGGAAACAATGATGCTAAAAGTAGGTAATAATGTAGTTAAATTTCCTGTGATAAGTAACCATGAAGTTCAACCCACTGGAGCATCTGCAGTCTTCTTCTTCCTCCTCCTCCTCCTCCTCCTTGCTGTTTTGCACTGACTCATGATGGCCCCAGCAGAACATTTCTCACTGAGGGTTGGTTGTCTTCTTGCTGTGGACAAGACCTCTCAAGGTGATGCATGTATCCAGCCCGATGGGCGGAGTATAAATAATAAAATTATTATTATTATTATTATTATTATTATTATTATTATTATTATTTATCCTGGTTGGTTCTTGATGGAGGGTGAAGCGAGATGGCGAGGTCAAAGCAATGCCACCTCCTGGCAATTTGCTGGAGGTGGTTGTCCTCTTCCCTCCACCACGGGTCCGAGGAAGGTTGCTGGAGGGGGCTGGCAGGAGACAGGAGGTGGGTTGAAGGAGAAGACAGATGCAGCTTGGTGTGGAAAGATGAATTACACAAAGTGCTTCTTTCTTGCGAGAATGCTTCCCCAAAGGCCCAGATGTTATCCTGAGCCTTTAAGAGTGAGGAAAGGATCTGTTAGCGAGAACTCTGCTGC